>NC_052645.1:16498226-16825414 GCF_016161935.1 Mauremys reevesii
ATGTTCCAATCCCTGCACATCGCAATTTTTTCCTGCGCTCTGGATGAGTCCCTGGCCCAGCCCGTTTACTTGCTGCAGTTTTACCTGAATGGGATCCACTTGCTCCTTTTGAAACATCTGAACAAGAAGGGGGAATTGATTTATAACCTTCAGTTCTCTTGCGCAGTACCGCCCCATCTGCTAATGGATACACTTTAGACTACAGTTCCCAACCTTCTCCAAAGAGCAAGCAGAACATTTTCCTTTTGCTTCTTCTGGTGCAGTTATTTTTATTATTTTTTAAAGGAGTTTTTTTTTGGTTAGTTTAAATCTCTCATCTGCCCATATCCAGTACAGTCATAGAATCATAGTTACTGGAAGGGACCTCCAGAGGTCATCTCGTTCAGTCCCCTGCACTCATGGCAAGACTAAATATTATCTAGACCAGAGGTAGGCAACCTATGGCATGTGTGCCGAAGGCGGCACGGGAGTTGATTTTCAGTGGCACTCACACTGCCCGGGTCCTGGCCACCGGTCCGGGGGCTCTGCATTTTAATTTATTTTTAAATGAAGCTTCTTAAACATTCTGAAACCTTATTTACTTTACATACAACAACAGTTTAGTTATATATTATAGACTTATAGAAAGAGACCTAAAAACGTTAAAATTACCGGCACACGAAACCTTAAATCAGAGTGAATAAATGAAGACTCGGCACAGCACTTCTGAAAGGTTGCCAACCCCTGATCTAGACCATCCCTGACAGGTGTTTGTCTAACCTGCTCTTAAAAATCTCAAGTGATGAGCGCTTCAAGTATCTGCTAGTCTCAGGTATAGATTAGGTCTCAGATGCAGCCATATATGCTTTTTTAATCTGTAAATCCCGTGGAGAAGCCCCACCTAGATAGCCAAACTGTGACTTGCACCAAGCCCCAGTCAGATGCTCAGTAACAGAAATCAAAGCAAATCTTATCATGGCAGGTGTTGAATTGGGATGGGCAATACACCACATGAGTTTTATCAAACGATTGAAACTTTAGACACTGGGAAGCATACTGCAATTGTAAAGACCAAGGGAACAAGAGAAAGGCGACGGAAGATTAATGTGTTAGCTGTTTATCTGAGATCATCCCACGTATTTGGCACAATCCTAGTCTGCAAGTCCTGTGAGGGAAGCATTCCAACCAAAAAAGGGGTTTTGGAAATGAAGGAAGGAACCTTGCTGTTGAGAGGAAAAACAACAGGGAAAATCCTGGTTTTTGAGGCGGTAAGTGCCTTTATCAAAGACTCAAATCTCTGTAATTAGCTGATGACAAGCCAGACCCTAGCAGTCTGTATTCATTTCCTTTCCACCACAATAGTGTCATTCAGCCTCAGAGACAAGGCAGCCAACCAAGGCCACATTGTGCAGGAAACACTGGAACATGAAAAGCAAATTCTGAGCAAAATCCAAGAGGTAGAATCAGCTCTGCTTCAACATAATGAAGAATACAATCCAAAACAGGGATGGATACATTGTTTATACAGGGCCTTGGGCTGCTGGCTAGCACAGATCATAGGTCAAATGCTGACAAATAGAAGAACAGGAAAGATTATCGTGCTCTCTCTGTATCTCCCTCGGAAGGGAGCAGGAGATAAATGCAAAAAACCTCTCTCTTTCTTTTTCAAGTATGCTTGAAAAAAAACCATGTAACCAAGGACATGGAAATTGACAAAATCTAAACATTTCATTTCAGATAGACTTGTGCCAAAAACTCCTGAGAAGCAAGCACTGGAGTAATGTTTGGAAAAGGTTTCTGGTATCAGACAATTGCTTTATCTCTGAAGGGATGAAATTCAGTAACACTCTGCCTGGGAAAGACTGCCTACCTTCTGGCGCTTTGTCCCATTTTCAAAGAAAAAATCTTTTCCTCCCCACTGAAGTTCAGCAGCTTGTCTACACAGTGGGACTATGCCAGGAATATTAACTCAAGAGCGCTGGAAGACACAGTCCAGAGCTATATGCTTGTGCAGAATTACTCTATGGTTATAAGAAGTGATGGTGACATGAAATAGCTAATTCTCCAAACACTTCTGTTACTGCTCTTATATGGAGTTGGCTGCGCAAGGCAGCCAAACACATAAAAGGACCAGACTGATAAGTCAGGCATGCAAGCATTTGACTGGAGCACAGTGCCTCTTCCAGTGCACTCTGAACTGAGCCTTAAACATAAAACTGGACTTTAAAAAAACAAAAACACTAGAAGCTTTAAAACTTCTTTTTTGCAGGATCCAAATGCACAGCTGCTGACCCCCGACAATGAATATCTGTAAGGTACCTACGCACAATCCAGAAACCAAAGCCCATTTCACGAGGATCATTTAAAACGCAATCACATGCATAATCGCATTAAGAGTGAATACTTCTAACACAATTATTCTCCAAAGCCAGTATGCATACACAAGACTCCAATGTTTTAATTCATTAACCTTCACTGGGACTCAAATTTGAAACAAATATTTAATGTGCAATCTATCTGTTACATAGGAAAACGTGATGAGTGAGGTTTCTGAAAAGCTGTATTTGGTGAACTGCATGGACTGCCATTCTCGACTAAAGGCACTGGATCTGTTTGGGTACCTCCCTCTCATTTTGAGAACCACCTTCCAATGACTCTCTTTAAATTCTACTTTGTTCCTATCATGGATGACTGCATCCTGTGATCTCACTCCACTTCTTAACCCTTTTATTGCTGAACACAATACAGCCATCATTTGCTGATTTCTGTAGAAGTGCCAGCATGCTGTTGGAACAAATAGTTCAGAGGGAACGTATGAGAATGTGTGTTGCAACATTGGAAGTACATTTTTGCTTCATGCTCCTGGTACGTTAGACATAACTCAGCTGGTTAATATTAAGACACTCAAGTTACAAGGCAGTTTCCTGATGCAAACCTAAACCTATCAATGGCTCGAGGCATCACTGGTTCCAAAGGGTTAATAACTAGAAACATTTAATATAAAATACAGTCCCAATAGAGAGGCAACAATGAAACGGAAGCAGTAAATCCCAGATAATAGCCACATGAAGTCAGTACCTTGATGTCTATTTTTCTTTCCTAATTTACTGACTGGAACTTGGTTTGGTAGTGAAGGCTGCACTTTAAGCAAAAACTCAGTATAAACGGATTGCTCTCGCCTTGTGTTCCCCTCCATTTCAAAGCAGTTCTCTGACACTGAGGTGGCTGTGGGTTTTTTAAATGGGTGGCATAGCGCAAAGGATGAGTAATTGCCACTGAATCGGGTTTATGTGCTGGGCAACTGGTAATGTCTTCCCAATGACTGTTCTTCTAACCTAAATGGCTGATCAATTAGGAATCAGATATGGAAATACCATGCATTAAAGAAAACCCAACTGATACTCTTTATAGCACTTTTCAAATTTTCTTAATACAAATGTTGTTAGTAAAATACTGAAAAGAATTACACTTATTTTTCTCCTGATATTTCAGAACATCTTTGCCCCTCTTTCTCATTTATGAAAACCTTAAATGAGTGGTTATTGTATCGCATGTATGCATTGTGTTCACTCAATTTGCTTTACAGATTCTCTTTAGTAAACAGCATTTTGTATTTGAAATGGTGGATCTACTCCAGCAAGAAAAATCCTCCCATAGCAACCTCTAATTTACTTTTGAGTAAGCGTAATGTATTTGAATAAGTAAGTCACCTGAAAAGTTTAGGGAAAGATTTTCCATAATCTAACCATTGTCATATTTTACCTCCCATGCTTGCAAAAATACTTATTTCCCACCCCCAAAGCACTGGCCTACAAAATTCAACTCTTTTTAATTGGGAGAAGACAGAAAACTGATATGACAGAGGGGAAAATTAGTGCCGTTGTACAAACGTGTGAGCAAATTGTCAGCTAGGTAGGAGTCAGGACTTCCTCTCCCCACCCCCACAAACGAAGGGATTTCCTGTCTGACACACTTGGAGTAAGTAACTGAGTAACAAATACCTCATTATCTGGAACAAATCCATCTGATACAGCAGGAGCCCCTTCCGCCACAAGAACTGTGATAGGAGACCCTTCTGTGTCAGTCATTGTGCTAGCCAACGCTTTCACTCCAGATGCTGTAGAAGATAGTTCTTTTGCTAGGAGGTGTGAGAGAGGAGGGGGGTCTTCCATTTCCAACACAGCTGCAGGAAGCATCTGTGTGCTATGCTCTGAGGCACATGATGATCTGGGTGCCTGGCCAGAGGCAACGGGCTCCTTCAGGCCAGATGATGCAGTAGCAAGCTCCTCCATGCTGCATGGCAAGGCCGTGGCCAGCTCTTCCATCTCTTGTGGGGATGCAGCATGCTCCTTTGTGCTGGAAATTACAGCAGTGTTAAACTCTTCTGGTCTGGCTGCTGTAAGGGCAGGAAACCCTTCCATACCTGGAGTGTCAGTGGGAAGTTCCTCCACGCTGGATGCCATGGCAATGGTAGCATGTTCCTCGGTATCTGGCAGTGCTAGTACAGGCTCCTTTGCAGCTGGCGGCGCGGCATCGGCGACTGGCTCCTCCGCAGCTGGCGGCGCGGCATCGGCGACTGGCTCCTCCGCAGCTGGCGGCGCGGCATCGGCGACTGGCTCCTCCGCAGCTAGCGGCGCGGCATCGGCAACTGGCTCCTCCGCAGCTGGCGGCGCGGCATCGGCAACTGGCTCCTCCGCAGCTGGCAATGCTGTAGGGAGCGTCTTCGTGCTATCTAGATCAGTGGGGGCTAGCTGCTCTATACTAAATGGAGCGGTGATGGCTGCAAGCTCCTCCTCAGCGGTTGTGACCACGGAAGCACGCTCCTCTGCACCAGCACACACGGGTTCCACGCAAACTGGAGAGCGAGTATTTCCACGCACAAACTGTACACCAGTGACACAACTCATTAAGTTATCTGCCCAGCTGTGTTCAAACAGCCAGGCCAGGTCTCCTGGTTCCCAGATATCGGCCTCCCCTGTGGAAACATCCAGCATTACCTGTCCAACCATTTCTGGCACGTCCTCCTGAACAACGTGGGCACTTGGGAACTCTTCAACAGGAGTAATCCCTTCCACATGCAGCAGCTGACCCAGAGGCACTGTTTCTTCTGACCGCAGGTCCTCAATGGACTCTGTGGACTCCACCCATGCCTCAGAGCCCTGCTCGGATATAGAATCATTTGGAAAAGGTGCTTGAGAAAAACAGTGAGTATCTAAATGTTCAGTTCCATGAATCTGGCCCTCCAATCGATTGCTCTCTTTGTCCAAGTCCGTGACTTCATCCTCAGACGCTAGTTCTGAGACACCCCAGTTTGAGAATTCAGTCCTTTCAGACAGTGGATGCTCATTATTTTCAGAACTATTAGTCCCCTCAGCACTGACCTCATTTTTCAGCCAGTAAAAATCCTGCTGGGAATGCAGTTCCTTAGCACTTGTGGCAGGAACGAATGGCTGACAGTGGAACGAATGGCTTGAGGACACTCTCCTTGTATACTCTTCAGAGGTCCACTCCACTTTACTGTAGGTTTCCAATGAGGCTTGATCTTCTTGCGGCATTAACAAACAATGATGAGGATGAGGAAACGTTCCTTCACAACAGGACATTTCACTTGTATTTGCCTCAGGAGACACTGTCCCTTCACAGCTCAGTATTGCTCCTACTAAACAATCTTCCACTGGCTCTTGATCTGTCAGCAGGTCAATTTCACATCCTTCAGCATCCTCTAAGTGACTTATTGGCAAGAGCTGCTGTGGTGATATTGTCTCCTCTGCAACCCTGGGACTGGAAACCCCCACTTCTTCAGAGTCTGTCTGGGTGACAGAGGAGGTTTCCTTTTCAGAGTAAGGTTCTGTAGTGGGTTCTATTGTACTCACCACCTGAGAACTGTATGTGACATCAAAGTCCTCAAGATCTGACACAATAGCAGAGTCTGCAGCACTGACTTCAAAAGGAGCTGTCTGCTGACACTCTTCTGTTTCAGCCTCTACAAGCTTTTCTGAGTCTGTTTGTGGGTCCAGCCCTTCTGAGCAGGTCCCAGAGACCGGACCCTCTAGATCCACTGAAGAAGCTCCATCTCCTTCTTCACTCAAACACTGCTTTTCTAGTTCAAGGAACATCTGCACGGAATCTGTGTCAGAGAACTGCTCTGGGACAACAGGACTGACACCGCACTCTGAATTTGGAGTGAAGTCCTCAGCTTCAAATTGAACTGATATGTCTTCAGTATCACATATGTTATCTGTAAAAGCGCAGTTTAAATCCTGGTATGTTTCCTGGGGAACAGAAGCTGAGCAGTTATCATGCAGCTGTGAGTCATCACAGTGCACTGGGTGGTGAACTGGGTGGTTAGAGGTCCCCAGGACACCAGCAGAAGAGTCTGTTGTCTCTATTGTCACTGCTGTAGCAGTTAATTGTTCCCTTTCTTCAGAAATATCTGCCAAGCAACAGTTCCTTTTCTCATCTGTCAATAGAACAGTCTTTCCTCCCTCTGACAGCATCTCCTCCTCCCACTCCTCCTCAGCCTCCATCATTATCCATCTCTCATCCTCTTCAAATCGCAGCTCAGACTCAGTTTTTTCTCTAAGGCTGGGGGTGATGAGAATATTCATTCCTGAATCTAGCATCTCTTCACTTAGGCAGGGAGATAGCTGTACGGTTTCTACAGTGCAGTCTGCTTGGGTCGCTTCCAATGTTTCATGATGCCCATCACTAAGGCTTCCTTTGATAACATTTCTCCTTGCTCTTGGCCATGTTGCACTTGAGAGTTTCTGGTCCCGTGTGATAACCATGGATGTTGCAGGTGTATCTTCTGGTTTCAGAAGGGGTTGGCATTCATCCTGGAAACAGTCTTCACTTAGCTGTTTCGCCTCCTGAACTTCTGGAATGCCAGACGATTTGGAGACATGTTCCAAAGTTAGCGATTCTGACATAGGTTCCCTGTGGTCTAAATGTCCAGAGTTCTCAGCTAACATGGCACCTGACTCCCTTTTTTCTTGTAAAGAAGAATTTGATGCACCAGCTTCTGAGACCTCACTCAAGGAGGCCTCAATCCTTTCTGCAAATTCAGGAAAGTTTGGTGGCATAAAAGATTTCCACGATCTCCTGTTTACATTCTCTTTTCTTTCCGGGTTTGGCCTTCTTCTGGGTGGAGCTGGTGCTGACTTTGAGACATCACTGCTGAGTTTCAGCGCATCAAAAATTACTCTTTCATCTAACTTTTTACTTTCCGGTGCCCTTGATTCAAAGACATTGGATGCTCCTAAAGTCCCGTTGCTAGATATAGTACTGGCATCCACCTTATCTATAGTGCTTTTGGAAGGCTGATTAAGTTTAGATCCCTGATCAATCTGTTCATTTATTCTCATTGTGTCATATATAGACCTCTGGGGGACATAGCAGTCCTCTATATACCCATCCTCTTCCTCCCCTTTCCCCAGGCAAGTGGGATTCTGCCGTAAACAGTCTGGCCTGCTTAGTGGCTTGCCCATACTTCCTTAATACAGGAAGAAACAACCTTGTTAACTTTTTATCCACAACAAAAAGAAACGCATTCTGTGCAAGTTAAAATCCCTTTCGATTTTAGACTGTAATCCTAAAAAGAACTCTGACGCTGAAATTTGTATTCCACAGGAGTCAAATGGCAATCCACACAGAAGCAAATCTCCATTGTAGTAAGGCTCCCACAAAGTCGCATTCCATAGCCCCTCCCGTAATCCTGGTGGACCCAAACTGATAAACAGCACATCTCTTTAAAAAAATCACTAGCCAAATAATTCCTTCTAGGGGTTGCTTTTAAGGTAAGGTTCCTTTCTCCTGGCAACTCTGTCAGCAAAAACCATCCGAGTATGACAGTTTCTATTCAATAAATACTCCCAATCATTATTTCCGACAGAAGCTGCAGATGAGTTTGAAGCTGTTAATTTATACCGAGCGTGCCCTTCTTTAATAACAAAGGCAATGCTTCTCCAGTCTCTTCATGTATTGCAGCCCAGGCGCCAACAGATTCCTCTCATTTTCTTCCCAGCTCTAGTCCTGTAAAGTCCAGCTGGTCTGAATTAGCCTCTCCCTCCACAACTCTAGTGTTTTCATTTGAATTAAGCTTGTGAGCGGATATTCCTGCAAGTTTAAACACAGGAAGTTCTTCATTCAGGGCAAACTCTGGGTCTTCCTGTCTCAAAACCATGATGGCACTGCTGTTCCTTTTACTCAATAGGGCTGATCAAGCCATAACTATCTGAATCAAAGAAAATGACCCAAAAAACAGCTTATCGGTGCAACATACACGGCAGATTCCTTCATCGGCAGCAGCTTTTTATTTTTTAAAATGGCTTTAAAATGCACCAAACACGGAAAGGGGGTGGACTCAGCAGATCTGCAAAGATTTCCCAAGTTCCCGACAGCAAACGAGGAATATTTGGGGGATCCTCCCCAGGAAGGAAAGCGAACAGCAGAGAGGCCAAAGGGACTAACTTTCCCAGCTCCTGCCGATAGCAGCCCATGGCTTTCCCAGTTTCCTCTCGGTTCCCGGAGAGACTCCCTTCGGGTTTCCCATGCTGCGTTCCCGGGGAGGCTCTGGAGAGGAATCCCAGCTGCAGAGCCACACAATCCCCTCTAGTATCCCAACTCGGGGGACCGGGGACTTTCTCTCCTCCCCTCCCCCGAATGCAGGTGGCCGCTTTGGAGAGGGGGCTGCGGACAAGTCTCCAGGAAGTTAGTTTCCTCTCCTCCCTCTCGCCTTTTGTGTGGTTCAGCTCTGGCTGGTGCGGCGGCGGCGGCGGCCGGGCTGCGAGCGGAAAGCGCCCCGCCTCCCCCTCTGCGAGTCCCCGGCCAGCGCTGCTCCTCGCCGCCGCTCCGTGGGATGCATGTCAAGCAGCCGCCGCTATTCTCCTCCTCCTGCCTTGCCCAGAGTGGAGGCTGCAGCTGTCACGGGCCTTTGCGCACAAACTTCTTGCCGGGGGAACAAAAGGCTTCGCGGGAAGGCCGGGGCTCGCCGGCAGCCCCCACTCGCCCTCTCGGCGGGTGGGTTCAGGGAGCCTCGGGAGCCATTTCTCCCCCCCCCCGCTCCCGGGGCAAAGCCGCGACCGCCCCCTCGGAGCCCGGCTCCTGCGGCAGCTCCCCGGTGCGCGGGGCTGGAGACGGCGCTGAAAGATCGCGGCTCCCAGCGAGCTGCCAACTCTGGCGAGGGGGCGGGGGGCTGGCTGGGAGGGGGGCGGGGACCAGCGGGGTGGGAAGGACAGGCCGGGAGACGGGAAGGGAAGGCGGGGACGCGGGGAGGGGCCGGCGGGGAAGGGAAGGCGGGGAGGAGGGTGGCCCGAGCGCGCACCGGGCTTGGAGACGGGGGGTGGCCCGAGCGCGCACCGGGCTTGGAGACGGGGGGTGGCCCGAGCGCGCACCGGGGGAAGAAAGAAACGCGGCTCGGTAGCCAGATAAAGGCGAACCCTTCCCGCGGGGCTGGGGGCGAAGCTGCGGCCGCTCGTCGGGGCTCCCGGGGCCACCGTGGGCTGAAGGCGACGCCGGGCTGGGCTGGGGCAAAGCGACACGGCGGGTTTAGCGCCGGCTCCCGCGGAGGAAAATCCCAGGCGCTCCCCCCCTTCCCTTCCCTCCTCTCCCCCTGCCTTGTCTCGGGTAGCTCCTCCTCTCGGGGGGAGGGGGCACAGTGCAAATCCCCCGACAAAGAGAAGCAACGCCCTGTCTCTGTGCCTGTGGCTGGGCCCGGGCATCCCCCTTCCCCAGCCCCGGCGCGCACGGCACGGCAAGGCACGGCACGGCGCGCCCCGCCAGCCCCTCTCCCGCTCCGGCCAGGGGTCCTGCCCACCGGCGCCGGGAGAGGGAATGCGCGCCTGGGGGGGGGGGGACTGCCATGAAACCCGAGCCCAGCCCAGAGCCATTCCTCGGGGGTCCCTTCGCACGGCACAGGAGTGTCCCGCCCAGCCTCCAGGTGCAGCCATCACCTCCCGTGACCACCGTGCACCGTCCCGGCCTCGGGGATTCCCTGGCCTGCCCCTAGCCGCTGAGCTGCACCATGGCTCGGGAAGCCTCCCACACGCACCATGCGAGCGAGCGCTGGGAAACACCCACTGTGCTGCACCCAGCTGCCCTGGGGAGCCAGGCGAGGTGACCCACGAGGTCTGCTCCAGTATTGTCGTTCTCTCCAGGCTCACCCTCAGCCCCCCCCCCCCCGCCCCTTGACTGTAAGGGTCGGAGCACACGTTGTTGCATCTGCTCCCCCCACAGGGGAGGGGGGAGGATCCCTGGTACAAGTAAATCTGTTGGACCCACAGGTTTGTGCCATCTCCCCGTGGACCATTTGAAAGGTTTTAATTGCTGGCTGGCTGGATTTTGGCAGAAGAGGACCAGAGGGGATTTAATGCTCTTACAGACCCCCTCGATAGTTTATTACAAGATGTCACTGGGGAATCTTGCAACCTAACTGTTCAATAAACTGCGGTGAGATCTTGGCACACCACCACAGAACCCACTTCTTGTTTACTGACATGCATTAAAAAAAATGCTATCAGCGCGTCTTCATTAACAACAAGAGGCTAATCAGACTATATATTTCCCCGTAATTATTTTATGAGCCACTTTATATTAAAGTTATAGTCATATTTTCATTTCAGGTTACCCTGAAACAGCATTCAGTTCCCAGCACTACTAGCTTTCATTCCAAAAACCTGTGAAGTTTGTCAGTACTGGGTTTAGGCTGCTTAATCCTAAAAAAAAAAAAATGACATCATATGTTTTTCATTTTTTTTCTTGAGATTATGGATTCCTGCTCCACAACCTTTGCATCACAGGTTGACCCCACCCTCCCTCTTTCGTTCTTATTTTAATTTTTGATTTAAAATGGTTAAATGGGGCAAATTTAAAAAGTCCTCTGAGGGGTTGAGAGGGAGGTAAGCTGAATGTGTGACTCACTTAAGGTGACCAGACAGCAAGTGTGAAAAATCAGGACAAGGGTTGGGGGTAATAGGAGCCTATATAAGAAAAAGCTCCAAATATCAGGACTGTCCCTATAAAATTGGGACATCTGGTCACCCTAGACTCACTAAGGAGAGGCCTGCTAAGAGATGTGGCAGGCTTTGAGAGAAAACAAGAGAGTTCTGAAAAAGCTTCAACACAGTTCTCAGCAACATCCAACAACCCAGCTAAGGCCTGGCAACCCCACAAGACACACGTCCTTCTGGGTTTTATGGATAACTTAGAAAATGGCCTAGAAATTAGAACATGGCGATACTAACAACAGGGGGTGGGAGGACACCAATGCTACTAAACTATATTTTATATAGGTCTATTGCATTCTACTTACTTACACCCATCACCATGGTATCAGAGCTTCACAAACATTCACATACTCATAATGCCCTGGTGAGCAATCACCATTTTACAGAGGAGAAACCGACGCAAACATTTTCAGAATTTCTGCACACCCACTAACCACCGAGACCAGACAGAGCTGTAGGTGTCCTGCTGAAAACATCTGGACTTGCCCAAAGTCAAAGAGACAGCTTGTGGCAGGGCTGTGAGTTGAACTCAGATCTCTAGCCCCATACTTTAAACACGCCTCCATCTTTCCACTTTGACTGAGGAAGTGGCACCCCCTCTTTTCGAGCAGACCCACATGTCTAACACTTGTCCTCGTCTCCCAAGCAAAAGTCTATAAACAATCCTTAGCGCGAAGGCTAAATGACAACGAACACCAACTGCATAAATCATCCTAGGAAACCATCCGCAAGAACTTGTTCTCCTTCTGAAAAATGAACGCGCATTTTGCAAGGGTAAGTTTTCCACATTTATGAACATCAAAAACTTGTTACATAAGAACATAAGAAAGGCCGTACCGGGTCAGACCAAAGGTCCATCTAGCCCAATATCTGTCTACCGACAGTGGCCAATGCCAGGTGCCCCAGAGGGAGTCAACCTAAGAGGCAATGATCAAGTGATCTCTCTCCTGCCATCCATCTCCATCCTCTGACGAACAGAGGCTAGGGACACCATTCTTACCTAACCTGGCTAATAGCCATTTATGGACTTAGCCACCATGAATGTATCCAGTTCCCTTTTAAACATTGTTATAGTCCTAGCCTTCACAACCTCCTCAGGTAGTTCCACAAGTTGACTGTGCGCTGCGTGAAGAAGAACTTCCTTTTATTTGTTTTAAACCTGCTGCCTATTAATTTAATTTGGTGACCCCTAGTTCTTGTATTATGGGAATAAGTAAATAACTTTTCCTTATCCACTTTCTCCACATCACTCATAATTTTATATACCTCTATCATATCCCCCCTTACATTTCCTATACTGTCCAGTTGAGTTGGGTAGAGATGAAAGAAGCCTTTGGGGGAAAAAAGTTATTTCCATTCATAAAATAGGTCTAAGTATCATTCTGAGAAGAGGGGGAAGGAGACCTGACAGCCAAACCATGTCTGAACCTTGTGCAGACAAGACACCCTACTATGGATGTAGTTGGCAATCTGAATTAATCACCCAAGAGCTCCTTTAAGGAGCAGAATATATCCTGGGCTGCACCATTCACTCAAAAATATCAACCCTCCGACATAGACCTCCAGAGAATTAATATGGTTGGCACACATCTTGTACCCAGCTTGGTCTGCCAGTATTTTTTCTCTCTCTCTCTCTCTCTCACACACATTCCAAGACCGATCTAGCCCATCTCTGGCTCTGTGCGTAAGCACAGATTTTACAGTTAAGGGAGAGCAGGTCTTGGTTTACTTTAATAATTCAACCCAGCTAAAACAACACAAGAAAGGCCGGCCCCACCGTTTCACCAATAAACCCACTTTCCCGCCCCCCCACCTTCACTGTGCAAACTCTCTCTGAGTGGGACCGTTACATACTTAAGGGCCCCATCTGCAGGAGGAATTCTAGGAATCCAGGCTGGGGGTGCTGAGGGTTTTTGTTCCATTATAAAGAATGATCTCGATGTGGAACTGCCAGCTTCAGAGCCAGAAATTCTTTTCCTATTTCCTCACCAAGTCACGTGCCCAAAGCAGGTCAGTTATCCTCCATCACATCCCCTATCTCTAAAACCAGTAGAAAATCAGACAGGTATTAAAGCAGATGCAGCTGACTACAAACCCACCATACTGAGCTTTCAACGGAGGTTTGGGCTCAAATATTATCAGGTCCTCAAAAGTCATAATCAGACTGATCCCGAAAAGACTCTAAAGCAAGGCTTGACAGGTTCCCGAGTGTCATGCAGTCGGGAGTAGTCCTGGAGTTGAAGAGTCCTAACTGAGAGAGACAGCATTTCCTAACTCCAATGGCCCTCCTCCAATTTTATATTTGTTATGTGGTATGTGAAGGGGAGGGAGCCTCTGGTCCTCTGTCTGAATTTTTGTCCTTTCAGATTTCTCTCAATGGTTTTGGTATGTGGAGACCTGCCAGCAGCAATCTCTGTTACTGAAATAAACATCTGATAGAGCTTCCAGACTCTACCCCAGAGCTCAAAAAAAAAAAAAAAAAAAAAGGGGGTGGGGGTGGGGGAGGCGGTGTTCATTTCACAGCTAGCTGGGACCTACAGCCTGTTTTTTAAAGAAAATGTAGCAGAGATGGACTGGGAGGAACCTGAAATGTGATGTTGGTTTAATTAGCAAATCTGCTTTTACCTGCCCCACTAGGAACACGCATCTTAGCCAATTACAAAATCAGTTTCCAGGCAGCAGGTGAACAAGGAGTATTCATCATCATCATTCATGCCCGTCACCCCAACCGGGGTATGGGCCGCCAACCACAGATCTCCAGAGTATGTTCTTTGTGAATTCCTAGAGAGGAAGAGGGTGACCAGATGTCCCAATTTTATAGGGACAGTCCCGATTTTTGGGTCTTTTTCTTATATAGGCTCCTATTACCCCTCCAGCCCCAGCCCCATTTTTCACATTTGCTGTCTGGTCACCCTAGAGAGGAATGAGATGCCAACTCTCCCTTCAGTGACCCTGCCCTCAAAAGACGAGCCAGTCGGGGTATATTAGCCCTCTTCTGCCCGCTCCCTGCGACAAAGCCCAATAGGACATTACCCAACCCTACCCAAAGTCATGGCAGCTCTTGGTATGAGTATGGGGCGCTGGGGTACAGAGCAATGCCAGTGCTCAGGCACTGATCAGTAGCTAAGAATTTACGTTACAGGTTTGCTTTATGCTTAATTCTTCTCAAAATGTTTTGTCCTCCCCTTCAAGACCTTTTGCAACCAAGCTTCCACCTACATCTCTGCCCATTTTCTCCTCCTCTCCCCACCCCTTCACTCAGGATATTCCTCCCAATCTTCTCTTCATTGCCACTTTTCTCTCGTCCTCCTCCTCTCATTGAACCTGTCCCCTGGGTTTGGATCAGTCTCACACTTCCTTCCCACCAAGTGTTCCCTTTTTCTTTCAAATCCCTCGAAGACCATTCTACGTGGTAGATATCTGAGAGCACCCAAGCTGAGCAAGGTGCGGTGAAGGCCCGCTGCTCTGAATTACCGCTTTTTCCTTACTGCTGAGTCCTCTTCCCGATTTTCCTTACCCACGTTGCTCTGTGCTTTGTCTAGTCTTTATTATTAAATTGCAATGCACTCTCGATATTCTGTGAAGCATCATGCGCGCTGGCAGTGCTGTATAATGATAATTTCCTACTAAGAAATGATCTCTGCTAAAATTCATTCTGAGGGTTGTTTCAGACTTACCGAGAAACAGCTGTGTTTAAAAAAAAAAAACAGCTTTGCCAAGAGCCTCGTCTGAAGCGGGAGCACCTGCTTTTGGGACTTTAGGTCTGTGGTTCTCCAACCTTGCTAACACGGACTGCATTTTCTCATGGACCACCTACCTTCTCGTTCACAATTGCATGGGTTCCATCGCCCGATTTTGCAACTGCATACCCTCCCTCTGGCAACTACAGAACTTGCTTATGTGAAAAAGTAACATTAGGAAGGTGTTTAGTATATTTTTAGCTGTCTTTTAATGTAATTTAGCAGCTGGAAATAAAGAGTGCATCATACGACCAGCTAGCTCGCTGTCGACCCCCAAGTTGGCCACCTATCAGCTTGAGACTCTCTGATCCAATGAGCCCAGAGTACAGTCTTTGAGAGATTTTCTCCTGCTCCTTTACCAGACTCCTTTCCTCTCCTCCACCTCAGCCTGCTAGTTCCCTCCTGCCCCCACTATTCAAGCCCTTTTCTATGCTGGTTGGTTTCTTTCATTCGCTCACTTCCTGGCCGAAGCGGGGAGCTGAGTGCAATCCAGGGAACGCTCCTTGCTCTAGTATGTGAGCACTCCTCTGAGATGTACTTGGCTCCCCACGCTGGCCACATGTTTCGGGCAGAGCAGGGTGATGACTGGATTAACTGAGGGAGAGGAATGAGCCAATGGATAGAGGATGGTCCAGTAGTCAGGGAATTAGCTTGGTATTTGGGAAACTTGGATTACATCCCTTGCTGTGCCACAGACTTACCGTGTGACCTTGGGCACGTTATCTAGCCTCTCTGTGCCTCAGTTCCCCATGTGTGCAATGGGGATAATAGCATTGCCCTACCTCCTGGGGATGTGCTGAAGATGCACACATTACAGACTGTGAAAGGCACTCAGATACTACAGTGATGGGGGGGAGAGCAAGCAGCATTCCTATAAAGCCACCAGGACTGGAAGGAAGGATACAGGTTCAGAGAGAGCAGGAAAGAAAGCAAAGTCGGAGGACCAAAATGCAAGCCTCCCTCCGGGATTGTGCAAACTTCCTATAACCTTCTTCCTGGAACTTGGCAACCAGGGCCAGCTTTAGGAAGTGCAGGGCCCAATTCGAACAGTTTTGACGGGGCCCCGGCAGGGATGACTATTAAAAAAATATATATATATATGTGTAAAAAAAACACATGGGGCTTGTACTCACCTGGCGGTGCTCCGAGTCTTCGGCGGCGGGTCCTTCACTCATTCCAGGTCTTCGGCAGCACTGAAGGACCCGCCGCCGAAGTGCTGCCGAAGACCCGGAGCGCCGCCAGGTGAGTAAAAATTAAAAAGGTGCCTCTAGCCAGGAAAGGGATTCTCACTGGGCGTGGGGCCCTCTTAGGCGCGGGGCCCGATTCGGGGGAATTGGTGGAATTGGCCTAAAGCCGGCCCTGTTGGCAGCTCTGTCGTTTTGAAATGATTCATCTTTTTGTGGGTCTTATCCTGTCCCGATGGACAGACTTCATTCAGGAAATTCAGCAGCAAGAAATCTGGCTCCAAACCTGCAGTGGAGAAGGCAAGTTCAATTCCTCCTGCAGGTACTGGTAGCTGCACATCACCACTCTGTGCGGGGTGTTCGGGAAGAGCTGTGGTCTCAGGGTAAAAGTGCTGTATAAATGAATTACACTATTTCCAACTTTACCCTACACTGCTGCTCTAGGTGTTGACAGGATTTTTATGGTGGGGTTTTTAGGCTTCCTCCCACCCCCAACCAAAATCCTAGGGGATTTAGTTATCTCTACTCCATTGCTGCCTCTTTCCTCCTAGATTCACTGGTTTCCCCAAATCTTGGAGACTGACATTTCTGTGTGTTGCAAGTTTAGTGGCTCTGTGTGGTTAAACCCTATACTTGGAGCACGTTGTAGACAAAAGCTGTGGGGATAATCTGATCCAACTGTGCTGTGGTGGTTGTTCTTTTATCCACTTGGCTTACAGCTGACTTCAAACTGATTTCAAGTCGGACCTCAGCCAGCAAACAACCCCACTCTTCAAATCAGAAAAGCTGGTTCCATTTATAAAACAGGGAGATGGTCCCACCAAAGCACCTATGCTAGAACGTACATCCCCCTGAGAATGCAGCCTCTAACACCTCTACATTTCCTATCAAAGTTTGCAAGTTCCATTTTAACTATTTATTTGCATGGCAGCTAACAAGGATCTGGCTAAATTCTTCTTTTAAAAAAAAAAATAGAGCCAATAGCCTACACAGTATAGCAGCGATTAATGTGCCAAATACCATGGCACTTCTGTGCTTAATCATTGCGAGAACTGGCGCTCCCACAATGCACTATTAATCTTCCCACCTCCTTCTGTGGGTGAAGACACACCCTGAAACAGGCATAAGAATAAACCTCCTATTTAAAATGGCAGGTTCAAGGTAAAAATCCACCTGCTGGAATGGTATGTCTCGATGGCTGGGAGGGCGCTTATTTTTATAAAAACTTGCCAAATGCCATTTTTGTATATAACAACCGCCCAGCTCCCCACAAAACCTCCTGCTCGGCTCACAGGGAATCTCTTTGTTCCAAAGTGCATACGCAGCATACAGGACTGAACAGAGATTTTAGTCTGTCTGACAAAACAACACCGAGACCTCTTCACTATAAACAACTCCTGCTCCCAGCTGCTGACAAGGCCCATGCCATTCTGTAACACGCCCTGCAGGAAGCCGCCCAGCTAAACAGCTGATTGATTGTCACAGCAGGAGAGGCACAGCGGGGTGTGGTAGAAAAGGGCCAGGCAGCAACCAAGTATCCCACTTATAGAGGCTCCGTTTAGGGTGATCTGAACAGTGTCCACTCGGGGGTCCCAAATCTAGACACAACAAAGGTACTACCACTTTTCCCCTGGAGATCTCAACTCTCCTTAATAAATCACCCTGGAAGGTACATAGGTATTAACCCTATTTAACAAACAGAGAAACTAAATTACTTGCTCAGTCACATAGTGAGTCAGCAACTTAGCAGGAGCCCCAAAGAGATGGGGCACTATTAGCTGCCAGCAACTTTCTTGAGACTCTAGGAAGTGAGGTAACGGTATTACGGGGATCCTTTGGCTGGACGGAGGATTGGAAGGTCATTCGCTTCCTTTTAGTTAGGAGTGGTAGTTAGTGGTGGTTGTTCTTTAAGTGCCAGGGATAAATCAACTAAAATATCATCAGCTGCTCTACAATACTGAGTCTTCTACTGGCGACCGTCACACGCACCCTTTCCCTTGCAAATCTAATAAGTACCACTGTTTTTTTGAACCGTCAGATCACACAAAGTATTGTGGGAGAACGCAGTCAGAGATGGCATGATGAACACACACATGCATGTAACTAAGTACATGCTCGATCTCACACTTCTCCATGCATCTGCACAGCGCTGGCAAACGGAGAAGCAAATCTATCCTCCAGACCAGCAATGCCCAACACCTTCCTTTTCTGCTCTGCCAGTTTTAGACAAACCTCACCCCCTTCTCCCTCCCTTCTCAAAGAGCCCAACATTCCTGGTATTAGTGGAAGTTGGTATTTTTAGCACCCCCTGGATCAGGGATGGACCATGGATGCAGAGTGTTTCATTTCAAGTATCAATACAACCAGGTTAGGAATATTCCTTTGAAAGGGAGACATCCCATGGCAGTGCTTCCCAGAACAGGACAGCTGAGGCCCGGCACACTGATTAGTTTACACAGCATGTGTGAGTGGGAGGGTTTGGAACAGTGACCCAAGCTGACTCCCAAAAGGGACTCACTTTATTACTGAACCAACAAGCCAATTACGACAAAACCACCTCAATATTACTCGATTGCATCTCTCAGCAGCTTGCAGTTCAATTACTCCACTCTCAGCTTTCACTTGCACATGATGTTCTGCTCAAGAGAGACCAAAATGCTTTCCCGACTTTCCACTGACCGGTCAAGGTCACTGCTATTCAGTTGTTTTTAGATGAACAATTGCAAGCCAGTTCTGCTCCAAGTATCTCTAGTACTCTGAGTACCTATTTGCTCCTCCTCTGCTCATGAGGAATGAGAACATTGACCAACACAAGGGCCCCGAAGACTCACGTGTCTCTCTCTGCAAACAGATTTATTTACAATACTCTCAGATTACCAAATCAGAAGTACACAAGAGCTATGATACTTCTCCACTACCCTCCAGCACCTCAACCAAGGCTGGTCTTACTCCCCTAGTAACGATTACCATAGATTTGTAACCATCAGCTCTTACCTGTCATGTTGAAGTCTACAACGTGCAAGGCACGAAGCTTATCTGAGCTTTCTTCCTAGTTTTCTTGTTCCCCAATCTAATATCACTTCCCCTCAACGGAGACGTTGTGCCTTTAAGATGATTTAACAGCTGTGAAAGAGGAGGCATTTTTGCTTGTGTTGCTGGTGCTCAAAATACTAGCCAGCAATGCTTTAAGCAGGTCTGGAAAGTGTTCAACCAGGAGAAAGCATTGCCCTCCCTCCCACCCCATCCCCACCCAGCTGCTCGGAGAAATATAACTGTAAGGAGCCACAGGCATTCCTTTGGGGTCACATAAGGGTTAAAAATACCACCAGCTGGACTGTGAGATGAGCCAAGGCAGGAGAACGAGACAGATTGTCCCCTCCCCGTTCCATTAAAGATACCGCATTCTGATGGGACATTCATACAGGAAGTTTACCTCCCCTGTCCACCCACATCCCAAAGCCACTGACCAGCGAGGCACGCTACAACTTGAGTCCAAAGTTATGCTGGGGCTCCAGCAAACGATCAGGTGCTGAACCATCATCACAACAGCTCGCAGACTAGCACAGGAGGAGGCTCTGAGGTTGGGCTCTGGAGATGGTATCTTCAAGCACAGAAGCACATTCATATATGGGGTGCTGCTGCTAACACGCTACCTCAAAATAATATTCACAGTACGTTGCATAAATATTTTGACTCATCATCTAACAAACTCATTTCTGTTCTCGGGTTAAGACTTGCAATCCTGAAAGGGGTGTTGATTTTCCTTTCCAGTGCACACCCGTAAACCATCCTGGAGATAAGGGCTAAAACCAGCTCATAAAGAACTAGAGAGCAAATCCTGCTGCTAATACTTAAGGGGTGAAGAAAGAGTGCAGATGTCATCCTTGTGAGATGGGGAACCCTCTTCTGCATGCTACCGTAGAGAGTTTATTCAATAAAGGTGATAATCAATAGCAGAATAGGCAATAGGGGTGAGGAAACACCAAGATTCAATCTTTCTGCAGGTCATGTCACTGAAATGCTATTTTACACTGTTACTGAACGGTACTTACAATCGATCAACTCCCCCCATCTAGTCCCTTTCACTCTGTTCACCATAACAGCAGCTTTACTGGGTAACAGTTTCCCCTTCCTCTCCCAAGCATGGCTTCCCTTTGCATTCGCATGCACCTGATGCAATGTTGGTGCAGTCAGGTATGCAACAGGACCTTTCTATTCAAAAATTCACCCTTTCACACATTGCTATTTTGACAGTGGCACGCTTTCCGGCTACGGGGAGACAGTGAGCTACCTTTTTGGAGACTGTCTTCTGTGTTGCACTTAATCTTCCAAGCCACATAGTGCAGTACTGGTGCTAAAACATCTAGAAAGCATCATAGTGACGTTTACCTGCAGCTTTCAGACAGGTGTCTTGGGCATGGACTACACTATAAAGATTTGTCAGCAAAGCTGTCGGGTAGGAGTGTGAAAAAAAAAAATCACACCCACAGCTGACTTTGCTATGCCGGCAACCCCCTCACTGTAGGCACAACTATTACATCAGAAGAGTGATTCTGCTGGCGTAGCTAATGTCATTTGGAGAGGTAATCATAGAATCATAGAGTTCTGGGTTGGAAGAGACCTCAGGAGGTCATCTAGTCCAATCCCCGGCTCAAAGCAGCACTAACACCAACTACATCGTGATGTAGCTATGCCAGTGCAGTCCGGCTTACGTCTAGGGGGCTGGACCAGCAAAGGCTCCATAGTGTCGACATGGCCTTGATCTACAGTAAATGCTAACTCCTTTGGGTGCCAAAATCCAAATCCCTACACTTGCATGAGTCTTCTCTCTCTATAAAACAGCATCATCTTGGGCAGTGGTCCTCAAACTAAGACCTACCGTATGACATCTAAAACTCAGAAAGTTCTAGGTATGCCACCTTCCTGATTCTAATCAGTGCAGTTATAACAGATTCTTCCTCGAATACTACAGTTTAATCCAATCTACATACCACTTGGTTGTGGCTCTCATGCCACCAGTGCCACGGATTGAGATCCTCTGGTCTGTGGCACCAAGCACAGGGCTAAAAAACCAGACCCAGATTAGAATTCAGGCATGCTTGCTGGAGAATTCACTTAACCTCTATAAAAAGAACAGGAGTACTTGTGGCACCTTAGAGACTAACAAATACGAATACAAAAACGAGGACTCCTGTTCTTTTTGCGGATACAGACTAACACGGCTGCTACTTTTAACCTCTATGTGGCTCTGCTTCCTTGTTTTTAAAATGAGGAGGCTGGGGAGGGGGGAGTAAGGGAGCTATTCCTACTTATTCACTTCTGGGGGGGGGGGTCACAAGGGCTAGTAAATGTGTGTATTGCACTTGGTATAAAAGTGCAAAATATTCTTATAAACAGTGGTGCTGTTGACAGTGTCATGGAATCAGTCACCCTCCCCAAAAGTTGAGAGAATAATACAAAGAAAACCACCACTCTTTTCACCAAAAGCAGGTTTGTGGAGTATTTTGTGGGGGGCGGGGGGGAGGTTTCCTTGATGTGTTACAATGACAGATTTGGCAAATATCTCCCTTTACACAGGGCAAGGGGGAGGTATTAGAAAGAGCAGCCTCTGAGTGAAAAGGTGACTGGAATGGTTTTATTCACTCCCTCTGAGTGCATCATGAATCCTTCTGGGGTTTTTACAGCCAGAGAGGGTGCCAGAGCCATGAAGGATCTGTGAGCCTCTGCTCTGTAAAATAAAATCAAGCTGTTGCTTTAGTTATTTCTGTCTAGGGATTTCTCTCTGTCTCTCACATGCTCAAGTTCAAGATAATTTTTGGCCTGAAAAGTAAGTATTGCCGAAGTTAAAGAATACAGGATATTGGGAAACTTGGGTTTCAAATAACCCATCACAAGGATTTATTCCATGAGGACAAAAGTTACAGAGGACGTTTTTAGGGATTCACACAATAGTGTTTAGATTTACCCTAAAATATAGTCTGATTATTATAATTTTATCTACAAAATTTGAAAATAGGTGGCAGAAGTCCCATCCCTAATGCTCCGCCAATTCAGAACTCAAGGGCTGTACTCTTGCCATGATTGACAAGTGACAGGCGCCAATGGCAGCATGTCATTTTTGGCTCTTTTTCTTTGCTTTTCCCACCCCGAGCTTAATTCCTCTAGTGCTCACTGTGCCTTTACAGGAACTGTTCACGGCAGGCTGGCATTCCAGGTCTAGGTACCCTTCGTTTGCAGTCTTACACTACAGATTAGGGGGGTTTGCATGAAATAATGTAGCTTTCAGCTTCTTTAATCTACGCACCTTGGTCTCTTGCCTAGTTTTTGGGTGGAAAGTTTGCAATTCAGGATCCTTTCAGTTTTGGACTGCTGGTGCCTGAGGGTGCACAAAGAAAAAACCATGACCTGTTCAGTATGTTTCCTGCATCTCCAGTGTGCAAGTCTGGAATGACTCGCCCTGAAGAATCCGCTGCTTGTTAAAGCTTAGCTAGATCAACTGTTCTGTTTATCGACGTTTTAACGAGCGCTTGTTTGAGTTCAATCGTTAGCATTAATACTACGGAAAGTTTCATCTGAGAAACCCGAGCTGACAGCAGAAAGAGCCGAGGAAAAATGCCAATAACTGAAAGCTCATATCAGCAGCTGCCATTGGTGGATGTTTCCTGTCAATCTTCCTGTTGAAAGAGTGCAACCCATCAGTTTCACACTGGTGGAACTGGAATGCAGAAAAGATATTAACAGGTTGCAAAGTCTCTTCAGAATGAAGAAAATGGACTCCACAGAGAGGCTGGGCGTGATTCTGCCAAGCGGGTCTGCCCTTCTCTAAAGTAGATTCATCCACTGTGTTTTCCTAATGCTGTGCTCAAACCTTTTAGACAGGGCTGATGTTTGTTTGCCCTTTACAAGATGGCCACAAACTTCCATCACGCTCATGTGCTAGACGCGATATAGTTATTATAATATGAATGATGAATCAGCTGTGTCCGTATGTTCACAGACTCGTGACACCACAGATCTGAAGACACAATTCTCTAAGCTAAGGGTATGTCTTCATTGAAGCGGGACGGCGTAATTTCCAGCTCGAGCAGACATACCTGCACTAGCTCTGATTGAGCTACAACCCTAAAAACAGAGCACAGCAGCAGTGGCAGGACTGGCTAGCTGCCCCAAAGACAGTCCCATCTGAAACCCTAGGCACACGCACCGGCAGCTAGCCAGTTCTGCCACCATGCCTACACTTCTAACTTTAGTGTGCTGGTGTGATCAGAGCAACCGTTCCTTCAAGCTGGAAACGACATCTCCTGCCGTAGAGCAGACATACCCTGAGTCTCCACTTTCTTCTTTCGAAGAAAGAAGGCCTGTTCGTAGCTACCATCAAAGGATGCTAGTGACACGAATAATTCCGAAAGTTGGGAAATACTCACAAAGATGACCTTTGGTGCCTTCAGTCCTCTATTCCAATCTCCCTCCCTCACCCCACCAAAAATACTTCTGTGGTAAACAGCAATTCCTTCGGTCAAGATCTGGCAGGCGCTTTTCAGCTTCTTTACTGGATTTAAAACAATCTGGAAATGCTGCATTCAGATTAATCTCTCCTAACTCCTATGTTGGTTGTGGTGTGAAACTGGCAAAGGATAGAACAAAATGGACAAGGAGCACGGGGACTGGAAAGCAGCAGCATTACAAGTTTTTTTGCAGCCAGTTCTCTTTTTGAACAGGTTTGGTGGATGTTTGTTGGGAAAAAAAACCTTGGGAAGCCTCAGGTGTAAACCTTCGTTTGAACCACCTGTATGAGGTCCCTGAAAGTCAGATTTCAATATCTCTTGTTCCTTATTGGAACCACTCTAGCCCTGGCCACACTGGGGTCTGGAGTGCCTGCCTTTGAAACAACATGGGCTGTGCTGGCAACCTGCCTGGAGACCACAGGCAGATCATTTACATAGATGTTAATAAAATTAATGCATTCAGACATATCTGCTTGTACTTGTGTCTTCTGGACAGATAAATAAAAAGTGTTTCTTGGTGCTCCAGCAATCAAACCCTGTAAGCGATCAGCTTTGTTCTCTACATTCAGGAGCCATCTGGCGGCATTATTTCATGATGCTAAAGGCTGCCTCTGGCCCCCAGGCCACACACTGCACATCTCTCTGGTCTCCAGTCCAGAGGTGAGAGACTGGTTTGATATTGTGCATTGAAAGACTGCAGCCTGTTTTAAGCACCAAAAAAACAAACAAACATTTTTTCCCCCAAATTGCGCGCACACGTTTCTGGCTTCCACCTGAGCACCTCTAAGAGAGCATTTTCAACAGACTCTCCTGCAGTCAGACCAAACCTCTCTGTTTTCTGTTTGTTAGAAGCTGAGGCAGCCTTATGATGCGTGACCCCACCACGAAGCTCTGGGTGTGAGTGCAGATAAATCTGCCATGCACTTCACGTTGCATTTTAGCTCAGGAACTAAACTCTTGACCCATGGAAATGAACCAAAATATTGTTACTCGGTCTTGAGAATGGGGCCCGAAGAGATTTCCCTTCCCTGACCCTCTAGGGTGTAAATATGGCTGACGCACTCAGATTCTTTCCTTTCATTGTTTTAGCTTCCCATGAGCTCAGCAAAAGCTGGACCCGTAGATCACCCTTCCCCCGCTGCAAAGTCTGGCTCCAAATCACAACAACATCAGCAAGCTAGGAACTTTCAAAAGGTTTGCTAGTGCTGTAGAAGTTTCTAGTTTGGCTACACCACTCTCTCCCCAAAAGGGAACATTCACGACTTCAGCTCAATTGTCTGCGCTGTTTTACAGATCAGCTGTGGGGCAGGCGTCCAGGTTCATTTCTTTCTGCTCAGTTCACACGGACTGGATCACGGGGCAGGGTGTGCACTCTCTCATCCCCCCCTGCCAAGTTCTGTAAAGCCTTGAGGGAGGAAGGACACTCAACGCTGCAATGTGAACGGACAATTTATGACACATTTTCCTAAAAGCTTGCTCTGGACAACCTGATCCTCTCTTCCCAATTCCCATTACGGATGCACAAGCCAGGATGTGTCATTACTCACTCCAGTTGGTGCACGTTTAATGACCTAGAATGTTTATGCCTGTGAGATCATTCAGTGTCCAGGCTGACACGTGGGACATCTCTTTTCCTTAGAGGCAAATCATAACGTTAGGCTTGAAAATGTCTGCCATGCAGTAGTCACCGTCGATGCCAATACCATTGGTTCTTTAGATCAGGGGTTTGCAATCTTTTTCTTTCTGAGCCCTCTTCCAAACATGCTATAAGCCACGGCCCACCTGTGCCACAACAACTGGTTTTCTGCATATAAACGCCGGGGGGTAAAAGTGTTAGGGGGTAGCAAGCAGGGCACTTGCCCAGGGCCCCACGCCACAGGGCTCCTTGTGGAGCTACATTACTCAGGCTTTAGCTGCAGTCCAGGTGGGGCTTCAGCTTTCTGCCCTGGACCCCAGTGAGTCTAACGGTGGCCATGCTTGGCGGCTCCCTGAAACCTGCTCATGGCCCCCCAGGGTCCCCGGACTCCTGATTGAGAACCACTGCTTTAGGTGAACAGTTTATAGGAAGAGTTTCCTCTATGTAACTATGGTTTCTCCACCAGCCTTCATTCCCCACACTCCCCAGCTTTCTTCTCTTTTAATTTTTACACAGAAGAAAGCTAAAATAATTCCTGCAACTTTCATTTTTAAAGAAAGCTTCTGCAAGCAGATATTCCAGCCCAACAGAGTCCCAGGGACTATGAGAACAATCAAGGACTCCTGATAAGGATGCTTATTTCCTTCTGTTGCAGTACCTTTGGCTTTGTTCTGTAGCAGCCACAGATGTCTGGGAGGGCTATCTTCAAAGTCATTGAGATGCGGACCATTGATAACTAAATATCCTCTTACCACCACCGTTCCAGGCTATCCATGCCAGTCAGGACATTCCATTTGAGCTCAGTTTCACTCCATGCATCTGATGAAGTGGGTTATAGCCCATGAAAGCTTATGCCCAAATAAATGTGTTAGTCTCTAAGGTGCCACAAGACTCCTCATTGTTTTTGCTGATACAGACTAACACGGCGACCCCTCTGAAACCTTTCTAATCAAAGTGATTCAGCCAGAAGTAATGTCTTCACTATAGGAAAGTTTTACCAGTTACACAGGTACAGTTTTACCGGGTCTAACCTTCCTTATGGACATTCTTATTCCAGGATACAAGTGGCTTTTTTAGGATTAGCTTAAACCCTTTCCCAAGTGACATAAACTAAACCAAAAAAGCCACTCTTACCCTGGAATAAAAGTGTCCACACAAGGGTTATACCAGCATGACTAGATTGGTTTAAGTTCACACCTCAGGTTATACTGATGAGGCCCAGGGGATTGAGAGGACCATAATACTGCGATGGTGTAACAGAGGCATTAACTGCCTGAATGAGATCAATTAGCTATGTGATGAAAAGTAAATGGTTCACCCTCTTATTGCTAGTCACCGAGCAGCAAAATGTAAATCAGACCAATCGCTAGCAGTGGAGCGCATCAGCAATGGAGGTTTCACAGCATCATCATCTCTAAGCAGTACTAATGTCATTAACGTAGTGGAACAGCATGCCCTGACACCACAACACTACATACAATTTAAACACCTTGAAAACCTTCTCTTTTTGGGCTCAGTTAAAAGTTTTGCGCACATATCTTGATGGTCTCCAGCGTTTCTCCACTGGTAATGTGAAAATCCTGTAGCAAAAAACTGATAAGACAAAGGGAATGACATGCCCCCACCCCCAGCCCCAGCTGTAACAGTTTAATACTATCTATAATTTTATCCAAGACCCAAAAACTGGAGTGATGCATCAGAGCCCAAGGTTCCTGAAAGACAGCTGGGGTTCTGGGGTTGAGCAGACAGGCCTGCTTAGCGGATACACTGATGGATCTGCACTGGACATCTCAGGAGATACTGAAAATCATGATTTAGATAAGGTTAAGGAGCGAAAACACCCCTCTTCCCTAAAAAGTACTGTACTGAAAAAGCCAAGAGAAGTTCTGATAGTCTAATATTGTGTGCAGTATGGGGAGTCGGGGGTAGGGGAGACGAGGAACTTTTCAAACCTGACCATGAGAGTTATCAACTCTACCTTCCAGGTACTCAACTCTTAAACGGCAGAGACCATCTCTGTATCAAACAGCACGAAGCACCCTGACGGCATTTCAGCAATAAAGTTATATGAATTCTGCAAGGAACGCACTGCTTAGAATAGCACAAGAGATCAGGTCAAACTGAAGATGAACCTTTAACCAGCAAATGCCACTTAAACAACCCCGCAACAGGCGCGCTCACCTTGAAGTCTGCCAACTGCTGGTTGATGGTTTCCACCTCTGTCCCTACAATCCATTGCAGGGCCTCATTCTCCTCTGCTGCACTGGACATGTGATTCAGCTCCTTCAGTTTGCTGTAAAAGTCTTCGACTCGAGAGAGTGTCGTTTCTACTTGCTCTTGGCGATTTTTGCCCCTTTCCGTCAGCTTGCTGCACTGTTTATTTAGAGTCTCTAGTTCACGTTTCAGTCCTAACAAGTCAGGGCTTCCTTCATCCTCCAGCATGTGCCTGCATTCCTCTTCAGAGGCTTCAATGTCTGACTTCAGCCCCTGAAGTCTGCCCAGGAATGTACGAACATCCTCGGCTTGAGATTGGAGGCTGTCAATGTCTCTCCCGATGGCACCCATACCATCAAGTTCATCGTCTAGATCTGCCAGTTGAGAGAACATCTCCCGGACGTGGTTATTAAACTGGCCGATTCCTTCAAGCTTGGTCTCCATCAGCGTACAGCATTCGTTTACTTTTTGTTTCACTATTTTAAAGTCCTGCTGAGAATCCTCAGCTTGCTGTAAGAGCTGGGAGCAGTCAGACCCATCTGGAGCATCTTCCACCAGACCTTGTGTGAAGTTCTTCAGATAATCCACCTGCGGCTCCAGGGCCTGGAGCACTTCCTGCTGAGCCCTCAACTTCTCCAAGTTCTTATTGCTGCAGGCTTGAGGTCCTAGAGCATCATAGATTTCTAGCTGATGCTTTGCCCCTTCCAGCTTCTTCTCAATGTTCTTAAAGTTTTCTTGGAACTCCTTCAGCCTTTGTGACATTTCTTCAATGCACCCAGTCTTGGCTTGCAGCTCTTCTGTAATGGCATCCATCTTCTGATTGATGCCTGCTTTCTCATCCCGAACCTCATCCTCGTCAGTTTGACAAGCATCTATCAAGATGTCAGCAGCACTGTTCAGCATCTCCAGAAGGGAGCGGCGCTTCTCCACATCACTGAGCATAGCCTTTGACCTCAGAAGGGCTGCCTCCAACTGCACAGGGTCCAGAGTTACGTCCAACTCTGACATCTTCGCCCTGCAGTCCTCTACCCAAGGAAGGAGGTCTTCCATGTGCCGCTGGTATTTCTGGGCCTTCTGCAAACAGTCCTTGAGTCTTGAGTTTCTGTCTGTGACCTGCTTGCTGAGCTCATCCCAATGTGTTTTGAGGCCGACCAGCTGGCTTTGCAGGGCAGTCTTCTCCTCCCCAGGCTGAACCGAAAGAAGCAGAGACTCTCCCTCAGCCACAATCATCTCATAGGAGCCACTATGCTGGTTGAGACTCTTCTGGAACTCTTCTTGCTCCTGGATTTGACACTGCAGCCTCTCCAGTTTAGCAGAAATAGGCCGGCTCTGGGCCTGCTGGCACAGTTTGTCATCCAGCCAGGTCCTAAGCTCGTCAAACATGTGCTGGAACTGCTGGGAGCTAGCGAGCGCAGTCTGCAGTCGATTCATCCGGTCAGCTGAAATGGAAATAAGATTAGAATGTAACAATTAAGTTGGAATCTAATAAACGAGGTGAAATTGTTTTTTAAAAAAATCTTGAATGCGCAAGATGCATTCTGATTAACAGGAACGAATTCCTCCCCTGGCACATCAGCAGCCTTTTGCTCATCGGGTCATGAATAACTTCAGAACAGAGTTAGGAGACAGTAACAAAACAGAGAGGTGGTTTTTTTTGGCTATGAGGCCTCTATATGCAACCCACTTGGGGAGCGAAGATGCCACTCAGATGCCCACTCTCCTCTTCCTAGATAGGAGACTGGGGCCAGATTCTTTTCAGACCCCGTCAACACCACTCTTAAAATCGGAGAGCATAGGGTGCTGAAGGGCAAAATGAGCCCTACCCTTGTAATTAACGGTCACCCCTCTGCTCAACCTCCAGCCCTTGGTGGGAATCAAAACTATACCACACGCTTGGCACTGCTCAAGGCACTTCTAACTAGGCCCTTTCCGGAATGGTTTTCAAATTTAAAAAACACGGGAGATCCCTTCCTTGCTATTCTTAAAAACACAGTGACCGCATAACTCTTTCTTAAACAGGAGGCAGAGAAGCTGAACTCCACAACCAGCTGCTTCATGGCATCTCACCTGCGAGGTCTTCCAAGCCTTTGAGAGGGAGAGCCACCGTCTCCAGGCGCTTTCTCAGCTCATCCTTGAGGTACTGCTCCCCAATCAGAACAGACAGCTCATCACACAGCGTCTGAGCCTCCATGATCTCCTCTTCCAACTGCCCCAGGTCAGACCGGATCTCGCTGGTTTCCTCCAGCTGCTGCTTCACGGCATCTGGCTGGGTGCTGACGGCAGATTGGCTGCTGAGTCTCTGCCCAACTGCCTTAACTTTCTCAGATAAGTCCTGCAGCAGCTCTTGGTATTGGGTGCTCTTGACAATGGCTTGGTCGATCTGGCTGGAGCGGGAGTTGAGTCTTTCCGTTAACTCGGTCCATTTCTGATTCACACCTTGGAGCTCGTCCCACACCTGGTTTGATGATGGAGAACCATCTCCAGGGCTGGTTAGTATCCCCTGAGCTGCCTGGTTCAGCTGTTCGTGCTGCTGCCTGCGAGCTTCAAATTCTTTCAGCATAAACTGGAACAGAAATAACACAGAAGTGTTTGTATAAGAGTGACAGCACCGAATACACATCGTCAAAACAAAACCGAGCTCCAGTAGCTTTAAACTATCCACAAAATCACTGGAAACAAACCAGGAAATCCCTGGGACAGGACTACAAGTAGACTGCAAAGATCTGTTCATCATAACATTTCAGCTTAACAAAATTTGGAAGCATCTGTGATTACATCCATAAAGTATTTTGCTTCTCTCCCTTATTTGTCCTATTAGTGTTCAACACAGTGTAAACCAGTGACACAAAGAGGTATAATTATATTAACTGGGATATTTTATTTTGTGGTTTTGCTGGTCACAGACATATCAGCAATCTGATTTGTAACTAGAGGTAGACACACAGGGAGGAGGTAGATCGGAAGGTTCTCATGCAACATTAACAGGACCTGTATAGTATTAACATAGGTCTTTGTAGAGAGTGGAATTGATTTTTTTTTTTTTTTTAACAAAGGAGTCGATACTGCAACCCTGTGCACAGAACAGAGATAAAAAATTACACCAGTTTCAGTTAGGTGGAGTAGTAGCCACACCCAACATGTTCTGACATCTCTGTGAGAAGAGGGGTTAGACCAATGTAGTTGTACAATGTGGTGTGTGCAGGGCATTTCTGCTACATCTCTACCCCGATATAACGCTGTCCTCGGGAGCCAAAAAATCTTACCGTGTTATAGGGGAAACCGCGTTATATCGAACTTGCTTTGATCCGCAGCCCCGCACTCCGCGGAACGCTGCTTTACCACCTTATATCCGAATTCGTGTTATATCGGGTCACGTTATATCGGGGTAGAGGTGAACAAACGAAATGAGTTTCAGACAAGGGCTTGTCTACATGAACATTTAGACTTCAGCACGCTGGGGTGTAAAACTACCCCAAACTCGCCTGCCTTGCACTAAGCATCTGTGTGGACTCCACTGATGTAGACAAGCGCACTTTGATCTCCCCAGCTTTGAAACAGGACTAGATCAGAGCACACTCAGGGATCATTAGTGCCTGTCAGCAAAGTCCACACAGCCGCTTAGTGCCTGGCATGCTAGCACAGGGTAGATTTACAGCCCAGCTTGTTTGCACAGACAAGCTCTAAGGGAGCATGTTCGGTAGCAGGAGAGTGTACACACAGACACAAACAGGCTCCTTGTAGAAACTATACACAAGAATTTATCCATCACAACAGGAGTTGTGCACAAACTGGAACTGCCCAGGCCTCCTCGTCCTTTAACCTACAAAGGAGGCACAGATGCAGCCCCTTTCTCACCTGGACCTGCTGCTTTTGCGCATTCAGCATGTTGGGGTCAATGGAAAGGGGTCCCAGCACGCTCATCATTAGCTCCTTCTCCATCAGCCAGGGGCGCAGCTGGGCTTCAGCTGCCTGGAAGCTGGCCAGTTGGTTCGCTGATTTCTCCAGCTTCTGCTGGCGCTCTGCTGTCACCTGATTGGCTCTTGCCCACCTGGAGTCTGAAGACGGGAAATGAAATAGCCGGTAATTTTACTGCTATTAGGAAACCTGCCACTTGATTTTGCTGCTGTTTTTTCGTTTCCTTATTACTAATTTATCAATGGAAATCTCCCCAGCTTTAACTGAGGACTCTAATGCGATAGACCAGTGTAATGTTTGATACACACTCAGTCTAGTAATATATTTTCCATTTTTAACTACTATGGTACTGTGGTTAGGACAGGAAATGTGGAATCAAGCCATCTACATCTAGTTGCAATTGTCACAGTCTTGCCTGTCCCTCGGGCAAGTCATTTAACTTCTCTCTGCTTCGGATTCCATCTTTCAAACAAAAATAACATAACGCGTATCAATTTTTGTCAAGTACTTTGAGAGCTTTGGATGGAGAAACCCTGTACACGCACTTTATTTCTAGCAAGTTTTGAAATTTTCTTTTTTAAATACACAAGCTTGTTTAATCATGTAAGTAACTAAAGTATTTTAAGTAATTATTAGAATTTTACTTTGACCAAGGAAGCTTTTACTCAAAAAAAAGCAATCAACTGATTTTATTGCAGGGTATTTTTTTAAGGTAACTGAAGAAAGCAAAGTCTCTGAAACATAGAGCCATCATGCAGACGTCATTAACTGAAACAATGCTCATCCTGAAAACATCCTAGCATGCCAGACAGTTTGAAGGCATGGTCTCTATTTCCTGAATTCAATTACATGTAACTCTGCTTCACTCTGACTTTTGGAATTGTCCTGGAAACTGGAATCATCCTCAAGGGATGTTTAGAGACATCTAAAAATCACGCTAAGTCCCTAGGGAACTTACTGAGATCATCCAGCATCTTCTTCCAGTTTGCTGCTTCTGGAGAGTCAGGACACTTCTCCAGCAAGCCAGAAAGTGCTTCCTTTACTTTCTGGATCTTCCCTGAATTCTGTTCCAACTCAGCCAGGAATGCCTAGGAAGAAGAACATTTTGGACATGCTGAGACATACAACAGAAGATGTAGGGTTGTGAGTTCAATCCTTGAGGGGGTCATTTGGGGATTGGTCCTGCTTTGAGCAGGGGGTTGGACTAGATGATCTCTTGAGGTCCCTTCCAACCCTAATAATCTATGATTCTATGTAATTCAAGCACAAGAGCGATACTGAAATGGGCGACAGTTTGAAGGAAGAAAGTAGCTACACTTGGAGTTGCATAAGGCTTTGTCTTTGGCCTTTCATGCAATCATTTCATCTAGTTACTAATACTTAGAGCTCCCTTGGGCCTTATGAATAGAAGAAATGAAAAGTTCACCTTTCTCAGTGTAACATTAAACTGCGCGTTGCTTTCCCAATGAATTTGGAATGACCTAAGAATTGGTGCTAAACATTATCAGCTTTTTTCTCTGAGACTACTGCCTATACAGGATAGGTCTAAAATATCTAAAAGGGTGAAGCTCACCACAGACTCATAGAATCACAGAAAGTAGGTGGGGAAGCGACCTCAAGAGGTCATCTAGTCCATTCCCCCCACGCTGAGGCAAGATTAAGAATACTAGACCGTCCCTGACAGATGTTTATCTCGCCTATTCTTCAAAACCTCCAATGCCTGGGATTCAAGAACATCCCCAGGTCACCTGTCCCAGGGCTTAGCTATCCTTATAGTTACAATGTTCTTCCTAATACCCAACCTAAATCTTCCTTGCTGCAAACTGAAAGGTATGTCTACACTTAAAATGTTACAGTGGCAGAGCTGCGCCACGGTAGCACTTCAGTCTGGACACTACCCACACTGACAGAATGGAGTCTCCCATCAGCATAGGTAATCGACCTCCCTGAGCGGCAGTAAGTTGATGGAAGAATTCTTCCCTTGGCCTAGTGCTGTCTATATGGGGACGTAGGTCGGTTTTATGCCACTCAGGGGTGTGGATTTCTCACAGTGACTTAGCTATGCTGTCCTAATCTAGCGCGGACCAGGCCTTCGTCGCTTCCTTCTCGTCCTACCCTTGGTGGACATGGAGAACAACTGAGCACAGTTCTCTTCATAACAAACTTTGACATGTCTGAAGACGTATGTCCCCCCTCAGTCTTCCCTACACCGTGCTTGTTCATACTACATTGAACCACTTGCACTCCCAAAATGAAATACTCTCTTTAGAAACAGGCTATCGTTGGTTCCTCCCAACCTAGTGCAGTAAAAGCACGTCTCAGAGAATGACCTAGTCACTATGATAAACTCGGCCCTTATTCCTGCTCAGAGAGACAAGTTACCTTGTTATGCTCAGCCTGGGCTCTCATGGTCTCCGTTTTTGTAGGCGAGGAAGAAGCTTCGAGTGCTGACAAGGTCCGTTCCTTTGACTCCAGCCACTTCAACACTGAACTTGCCTCCTCTTGGACTTCTAGCATCTTCTCCAGCATGGCTGACAGCTGCTCCTGGCGTTCCCGCAAGGCCATCCCAAGTCCCTCGTACTGCTGGTTCACATCAGACATGTCGCACTGGATCTCAGTCAAATCTAATGACAAAGAAACAAACCTGAGCGGAAGGACGGCAACACGCCTCCTACATAGGCTGCTGGCACTGAGAATTCTGGGCAACCCTCCCGCAGGCTGCGAGTGTCAGGGTACCAGAGGCTACGATCACTGTCCTTCCATCTACTGAAGACCCTAAGGTGTCAGGTTATCACCACCTGTCCTGCCAGAGACTTCCTCCGTTGCATCACATATGAAGTTTGGCAGTTTGCCCAACAAAGCAAGTCACTTCCCATTAAATCAGCCTCCTGCATGTTGTACCCCCATATTAACAGTATCATATTTAATCCACCTCTCACAGTTTGAGTTCAACTTTTTACATCTGTTATCTCGTTGAACCAATGAACTCACAGCAGCTAACGAGTGATTTAAGTCACACTTAAAATTCCAGGTTAAGATGGTGTCAGAATCTTCAGAACTAATAACCTTCATTGCATTTCTTAAAACAATCTCCCACTTATCAGCTCTCTAACACCAGCTGATTGGGGTCAAGCTATTGTCACTTCTGGAAGCTGGATTCCCCTCCTGCCATTTCTGTCCTACATCACAATCAGCTGCCCATCCCATGGCCCCATTACTACACAGTGCTGCAGAGAAATAGGGTTTGCTATAGGATTCCGACAGTGTCACATTGCAATTTTTATCTCCGGGGGGAACATCCGTACAGACTGCTGTTATCACGCACTGATGGAAACATAAATGAACACACAGACACCACTTTCTATTGCAACACGGAGTTGGTGATCTCACCTTTGCAGGTGTGGTATCCATTTACACTGCCTACTGACACTCCTAGAGCGGGCAGCACAGAACCTGAGCAAGGAACAGAGAGACAAACAAAGGCCAAGACAAACATGTTAGGAATACAGACATATTACCAACGAACGTACGCACTCAGCACGGACCCAGCCGTTTCCGGCTGTCCACTGTCGACGACAAATCCTGAGCATGAGCAAATGAACACAGCACAAGACAACAGAGCTCTCCACAAGACGAACCACGTCAACCACCACGCACATACATGTCATTTTGAAGTGGCTTATTCTTTTCATCCCAATAAATCCGCAGACCCTCTTAATGCTAAGGGATCGGCACCAGGAATTCCCCACTCCTCACATCTCAGTGCCCAGCTGGGACTCCCAATCAATTTTGCTTTTAATCTGTTTATTTTACCTCACTCTCTTCTAATTCCAAATAGCTGAAACCAGAAGAGCTGTGAGTCCCTGCAGCCAACACCCCCCTTTTCCATTTCTTCCAGCCACTCCTACAGGGACAGTTTAGAAGTAGCTTAGCAGTTTAGGAGTAGCTGTGCAGTTCCCCAGAGCCCACAACAGTAACTCCGCTTGTGGGCACGAAGTAGATACCAGCTCCCCACCTCACACAGCAAGCCCGTGACCACTGTATATATTTTGCATTCGGTGGAGGTACCAGCATTCCCACAGGAGAACTAATATCCATGAGAATCATATTTAGAATAGAGATTGATATTGCAAGAGCCAAAAGACCTTTACTGAAGATATTAACTTCCTTATATTCTTCTTTTCTTATGGAATGAAGCTCTTAAAAGAAACAGACCTAAAAAAATAAACATCTTTTCTATGCAACTGGGCCCTGAAAATTATTCCTCAGAAAATCCTTCTCTTGGAATTCATTTTGGGATGATCCCAAGTCCATCCACATTCAAACCCGAATTCCCTGGAGATGTTATAGATCAGGTTTCGCATTTGCTAAGCAGCCCGAAACAGTCAGCATCATAATCATTATAATGTCCATTTATATAGGAGATTGCAACATGAGAACCTCTCAAAATCTTTCACCGGGTATGTACAAGGGACTGCTCTCCTATTACTTACATTCAGCTACCTCTCAGGAGGAACAGAGTAGCTATTCTGTGTCAGCAACACTATACAACATGTTTGAGGATGGGAAGCAAAGGTTAATGTCTCCAGATGAAATGCCTGTCAAGGTGTTAGGTAATTCCCAATTTAGAATTTAGTCCAGAAGTTGGAATTAAGGTCCCTAACTCTTGCCCTGGGATCTTAAATGGCCAGAAAAGCAGTCGACACATCCAATGAGCATCGTATGTGAAAGCGAGCATCCTCCAGCATTGTCCTAGCACCATGGCGGTGAACTGGTTCAGTCCCGATTCTTGGGCTAGGTCTACACTCTGAGCGAGGGGCGGGTCGAACTAGCGCGAGTATAAATAGCAGCGTAGCTGCGGCAGCAGGCTAGTGGCAGCGGACAAACGGCCGAGCCACGCAGAGCATAAACCCGCCTGAAACAGTGGGTATGTACTCGGCACGGCTGAGCCAGGCCTCCCCCTGAAACAGTGGGTATGTACTCGGCACGGCTGAGCCGGGCCTCCCCCTGAAACAGTGGGTATGTACTCGGCACGGCTGAGCCGGGCCTCCCCCTGAAACAGTGGGTATGTACTCGGCAGGGCTGAGCCGGGCCTCCCCTCTTGCTCCCTGTGTTACTGCAGCCGCCCTGCTACTGACACTCAAAGCAGCTCAACGAGAGCTACTGTAGGAGCAGGGGAACCACACCCCTAGCTCGCAGGGTAGATGTAGCCTTAGAGTGCCACCTGCTGAAGCATCAGGACTACAGCCTGCAGCCTTCTCCTAGGCGGTTTCCCGTCCAAACGCTAACCAGGCTAATAACCCTGCTTCGTTTAGGGGCTGCGATCGCACGTGGGTGGCTGTTCGCTGAAGTGCTAACGGCACATCCTCAACAGGAGTCAGTCTCGCAAGTTGGAAAAGAGCCGGTTGGTATTTATGTTCATTTCCATATCAGACAGACAGACAGACAATCTCGCCAGAGGCTGAGCCCTCAGCCCCTAAATGCCTTGGAGCAAGGCTAAGCTACACAGCCTATTGCTGGCTCCTTGACTTTTGTTTTGTAACAAGTTTAAAGCCATTTTCTATTTGATGATGGTTTAAATAAAAGTACCTAAAGAACAACAAAAGCGAACGGAGTGCAGAAAGTCACAGGGCTCCTCTACTCCTCCTTCTCCAAGGACACTCCAGGTGTCCTCTGGGCAGCACGGCTGGAACTCACCTGTCTTTGACTGAGCATCAGGGGCTGTGATTTCTACAATCAAATTCTCTAATGCAGTCCCTTTGCGATTGATTTCCTCCACCTGGGCCCCCTTTCCTGTCCATTCCTCCAGGAGAACCTATTAAAAAACCAGGATCAGATACCAGCATCCTACATTATATATTTCCGACACCAGAGGGCCTATGATTGAAACAAAGTGTCACTGCTGCTTATGCTCAAACACATTCTGCCGCTGAGAATGCCGGGTGTGCGTTTGTGTGTCTGCTGTCTAGGCACTATGAGTCCTCCTCTAATACCCATGTAGGATTCAGCTTTAGCATGCTCAGCTGTCTAATTCACAGGGTGGCTCACCGACTCCCAAAGAATAAACTGAATTATGGTTAAACAGCAGATTAAGAGAGTATCTCTATACTGGGTCAAAGAGGGAGGTTTCTTTATAATGAACCACTTACAGAGCATCAAGCAGGAAATTAACATTGCCGAACTAGTGGGTCTCTCTTCAAACTAAGGTTCTGAGGACCCTCCTTCCTAGCTATACCCCCAGCCCCCTACGGTATCCAGCACGCTATACTTGCCATGTGGACCTTGTATATATCAATAGCTCGGAGAGCTGCTATATTTCTGTCTGAGATAAGACAGCTCCAGGTGAGCGAACAGGACGTTGCACTCTCTCTGAATCACAGCCCTTGACACATCTTGATTTAAGATGTCATTTACCCCAGAGAAGAATGAGAGCGCTCAAGTGACCGGATGTAACCCCTGATGTCCAGCACAGGGAATTTCACTGCATTCGAAATAGACTAGCACATGGGGGTTCCCCCTCCCAAATTCCTCTGAAAAGCAGAGGAGCATTTAAAAATGAATACAAGACTGCACAGATTTCACTATGCATTGAAAGTTTGAGAGCCCACAGCTAACAGTGATGTGTATGATTGCTAGCACTGTCTCTCGACAGTCCCACGCAGACAGGGGCTTCAGACCTTCAGCGGTGCCGTTTTCAGAGCAGGAAAAGGCTCACTTATGAGAAACCATTGCACGGACATACAGCACTGCACCCCTGCACGTGAGCACAGGGAAGCCCAGGCGTAGCTGGATTAATACAAGCATAAAACAGTTCCCAGTATACCACGTCCTGCAAGTCATGACATGCTCCTTTGGTTTCCACACCAACTCCTCAGAGCGTTTCAGCTTTCCCCGCCCACCTTGATTTGCTGCATGCGCTTCTCCAGTTCTTGGGTACCCAGGGAGGTCTCTGCAGATGGCACATTCCCTTCGCTTTCTTTCAGCCACTTCTTCACAGCTCCGACCAACTTTCGGAACTCGTCCAATTGTTCCTGGCAAGATGATGCATCCCTTTCTCTAAGAGTGAAAAGGTGGAGAGAGTTAGCAGCTCGTGCTTCGCTTTGCAATTACCATACCCTGAATTGAGGACACCAGGGTCTCTGTGATCTTGTTTTTTGTTGTTGTTGCTTAGCAACAGCACTCACTAGTAGCCAAAAACGTGGCAATAGCTATGCTGCATCCCTGCTTGCTGGTAAAGCGTGCTTAGTCAATGACCTTGGTGCACAAGTTCAGTGTCATCTTGTGCCCTAGAGACCTAGATTCACATTCTTGGTAAAAGCGGCAGAGAGTTCTGTGGCACCTTATAGACTAACAAACGCATTGGAGCATGAGCTTTCGTGGGTAAATACCCACTTTGTCGGATGCACCCACGAAAGCTCATGTTCCAATACGTTTGTTAGTCTATAAGGTGCCACAGGACTCTTTGCCGCTTTTACAGATCCAGACTAACACAGCTGTCCCTCTGATATTCTTGGTAAAGTCCCGGTTAGCAGCTCTGAAACAACTATCCGCACAGAGCACTTGTTAGCAGCCTGTAGCGAGCTGGCAGGTCACAGGGTGGTTGGATTCACTTCCTTGCTATCAGATACTTGGACAAAGGTTCAGGCTCATCATTGGAAAGAAGAGCCTGGATGTTTGCAAAAACAGCTGGAAAAAAGGAGGAAGAGTTTGCCTATCTACTTCTACCAGCAGCCACTGCTCCATAAGAGAATAAGGAGCAACACTCAGGGACAGAGATACTAAGAAACAGCTACAAATAATCAAATGCTTTGGGACACAAAGGCACCTTGGCAATGGGTGCCCAGGTCTCTGCAAACAACTCTCATCTCAGACCTGACAAACTCACTACATCAAATACATTGCTCCTAGGGTATCTATGCAGACTGGGTAACATGTAAGGTCTCTACTGAAAGCTTGCAATTTATCAACATTCATAATCATGGAGTGATGTGCGTACACTGACGGAATAAGGTCGCTATACTGACGTTTTGCCCTTAGGGTCTTACAGTTAAGGGGAGTCACCAGGGATTAGCTACCTGGTGGCAGTTTAATTCATGCAGGAGGGAGTTGCTCTCTCTCCTTGGTTAGCTGGTGATGTCATGCAAGGTTCAATTGTCTCGCTCTGCCCTATCACAGATCAGTCAATGGAACACCAAAGAATACACGTGCAAACAATTGAAACCACTTGGAACAGGCAGGGTATCACCCTGTCTGTGAACAGAGACAACAGACTTTCAGTACAACACTGAGAGGGGAGAGGCCTCTGCATCCATTCACTCAGGAGACATCTTGTGGAGCAGGGGTGTTTTCATGACAGTTTGGATCCTGGTTTCTGTGAAGCCAGCAAGCTCTGCAACAGACTGACATTTTTTGGGGGGGGAAACTATTATTATTAGGTAGGAAAAGGAACTATTAATAAGCGTAGGCCCTAGTTCAGGTTTTATGATTTTGTTTGCATCGTAACCATTTGTTTTCACCACGCTCCCTTGTTCCTGGTTGAATCTCTATTCTTTCTTAACTAAACCGACTTCTTTCTTAATGGCAGCGCTCACATGTGCTGTGCGTTATACAGGAGCGGTGGTTTAAGGTAAAACTAGCAAACTCATAGACTCATAGACTTTAAGGTCAGAAGGGACCATTATGATAATCTAGTCTGACCTCCTGCACAACGCAGTACCCGGCTCCTTCGGGAGCAGAGGCTCTGGGATTACTGCGAGTAGCCGACGTTGGGGCTGGGAGTCGCAGGGGAATAGTTCAAAGGGACTTGAGGAGCAGCTCTTGGTCAGCTGCAAGGCAAAGACAGGGAGCTAACAGCCAGCGGCCAAATCCACCTCTCACTACAGCCAGGGGGTAACAAGGTGACCCTCATTCCTGGGTACCCCGAGAACCGCCACATGCTTCCTTTAATACTTCTCTTCCACTGTTGTGCCGTCACCATTGGCATGTTGCATGCTAATGAATGGAAGGGCAGATAATCCCTGTGGTCAGATATGCCACATGATCATGACTGGGAGAGGAGGCTGAGGAGAGAGACACTATTAATCTGTGGCCCACCCCATGACTTCCTGGCATGGGGAAGCAGAGCGGTCGGGAAAGTGGAGCTCGTTCATATTGCTCTTGACCTTGTAACAATCACTTCTTGCTCCCTCCTCCGAGAACAGCTCGCGTTCAGGGAAAGCGGGGAAGCTCGGCAGGCTTAGGGTACGTCTACATGGCAATCACGGGGCGCGACGGTCGCTCGTACAGACAGAGCTGAGCTAGTGCTAACCAGCGCGGGTACTAGAGCAGTGAAGGCCCACTTGGAACCCTGGGTAATTACTCGGGCAGCGGCTTCATTGCTCCCGTTCTTGAGCTAGTGACATTCAAGCTCGCTCAGGTATGTTTACACAAGTGCAATCAGACGCCCCACGGCTGCAGTGAAGGCAGACCTTACCCCTGCCTACCACGTCACCAGGAGCAACACGTGGCGGGATTTCTGTGGGAGGCGGTTACAACAGCACGCACTTGCAGTGGCTCCCTATGTGCAGTGCTGCGTAACCCATGAAATCCATTGCCTTCTTCGCTGCCCTTACGGCAGTGCTGAAATCACGGTGGAACTTGAAGACAGGAGACGGCCTCACACTTTAGAAGACAGCTGCGGTTCCTGGGCGTTCTGCTATTCTGTCAGGCACCATCCGAACGGGAGTGAGGCTTATAACATCGTGTAGCAGTTTATTTCACCCATCTCGCCGCTCTCCATTGTGAACGAGGTCTCATGAACCCTCTTTAACTTAACCCTGTTTTAAATGCTGCCTGGTCTCTGTAGACAGACCCTGCATTGTGTGACACTGACACACACACACCCCCCTAGGAAAAACGAAGAGGCTCCTTCTGCAGCTATTATCTGTCGCTCCTTCGCTAGCCAATGAGCCTCTGCCACAATACAGCGATCTGCTCCTCGGGGGGAGCAGGAGTGGGTTTGATTCGTGGCAGCCCCTGCATGCTGAGAAAGCACGAGGCAGAGGCTCTTGCAGCACACCAATTTTCACAACGCCTCCGGCCGTGCTTTTTTAAAATGTCAGTGAGAGATGACGGCATTAAGTTGTGTGGTGTAGGAGGACAGCAGAGGTAGACGTTAACGTATGGTCCCCAAAGCAAAAACGAACCTTAGTAGGCTCTCTCCCAATTGCTAAGTAACTTCCATCATCGGTGAGAAGCACATCCTCCAATTTTTAAGAGCTGTCTCCACCATCCAGCCCCTGAAGGACTGGAACAGGTGATCTCAGGTCTTACCTCTCCTTTGCTGCCTTCTGCAGCTGCACAAAATCCTGTTTTAGGCTGTCAACCTTCTCTTGGTGCTGAGAGGAGCCTACTGGAAAACCAAAGGAGCTCAGCTCTGTGGTCAGACCCTCTAAAGTATCCAGGTCCTCTTGGTGCTGCCGCATTTCTAAATTCAGCTCCTGCCAGGACAAACAAGAGCGGGGATGAAGTTCCTGTGTTTGTTCAAACACAGACACAGCCCTTGATACTGACTAGGCACGTAGTGCCCTCTACAGGGAAATAAGATGAATTATCCCTGAATCAGATCAACTTCTGAAACTCCCACACATCAGAATTGGTAGAAGGGCTGCGGGGAGGATCTAGGGCAGATACTGTTCCCAGCTAACAGGAACCCTGGTGTCTCCATGAGACCACTATGATTTTGTCCCATCCAGTGCAATGGACCCAGCCCTGCTCCCTAAACCACTGTCCTAGGGTAGCGATTCCACTCACTGACACCCAGGCGTTTTGCAGTATTAACGGATGGGATTTTCAGCCAGTGAGGTCTTGCTATATTTGCACTGGGTCTCATCAAACTGGTCTGAGTTCACTGCTTTAGTTCGCCGCCGCCAGCCAGCTGGACTGGGCAGAATTGTCTTTCTAGTCTAGCACTGCTGCTAGACTGTTCACACAGGGCAGTGAAACAGCAATGAGCTGCAAAGCCCCCATCTTCTTCCCTTTCTCCAATGGCGGAGCAAACAGCTACTGTAAGTGCAGGTCCCAATGGCCTAGGGGGTTATTTACTCTGCACAAATCCCTCCACTCTGCCTGCAAAGGGCTCCTCACAAAAGCTTCATAGTCTGGGCCTCCTTCCTTTTTTAGGCACAAAAACCCCTGCTTCTCACCTGGATCTGCTGGGAGAAGTGAGCGATGTCACGATCCGGCTGGTTTCCAGAAGCCAGCATGCGAGCTCTGCTCTCCGTGAACTGCTGCAGCTTCTCGGAGAGGTGCTCATACTGCTCCACCTTCGGAAGGAGGCCCTTCAGCCCGTTCTCCTTCTCCTGCTGCTGCCGGCACAGCTTGTTGAAATGCTCCGTCACCTCGGCCAACTTGCGCTGCAGGGCTGAGGCTGTGGCACTGTCGGCCGTTTCCATGAATCGAGTCACCATTTCTCGGGTGGCTTCTAGGCTGCTCTTCTGCCTGGCAATGTCCTGCTTCAACTTCTGTTGTTAGAACGTACCCCGAGAAAAGCAAAGTGGCATGAGTTGGCTGGGGTGACCTTTGGAACTAGACCTCTTAAAGCAAATGACATTTCTAGATAACCAGAAACATTCACATGGATTATTTTCACCCCCCAGTCCCTCCCTGTGCCTTCCTTCCCCACTGTGTCTGACTTTGGCTTTTCCCTGCCTCTGCTCATGCTTAACTGTCAGTCTATCCTCGTCCACTGCTTCTGGACAGGGATTTCCTCCCCAGGCTACGTTAACGTCTCTCAACGCTGCTCATTAGCTGAGGAGGCAGGTAAGCAGTTTCAGTGGCTCTATTTCCTAGTTCAGCGAATTCAGGTAAAGGATGGATTTAATGCTCCCTTTTTAAATGGGTTTACTGACTTGAGCATTCAGTACAATTAAAGCACAGACTGTTTTAGGACGTCTGCACAATTCAGACATTGGCGAGACACAGAGGAACGGTCTACCAAATGCAGACTCTAGGGAAGGCGGTTAAGTGAACATCTCACAGTGTTCGTGGCGAGTGACTCCTGGATGGAGAGAGACGAGAGGGAAGACAGCTGCTCTCCTTCCAGGCTCTTCTCAATCTCAGCCATCGACTGCAGAAGATTCTCCAGTCCTTCTTGAACGCTCTGGGACTGGGCGATGGACTTCTGCAGCAGGTCCGAGCGCTCTGCCATCTGACTAGAAAGGCTCTGAAAACGGCTCACGATGGAATCTGGGGAATTCAGCACAGGCTAAAATAAATGACCAATAGGGGACGAGTGATTGTCACCTCTGGGATTATCCCCAACTCAATATCTAGCCAAATCACCCAGAGGGGCAGGAGCTGCGAAGGTTAGATTACCGAACTCTTTAGCGAGAACAGGAAAAACCTCACCAGGGAAACAAAAGAGAAAGCAGCAGCACAGGAACTGACCCAAGCTCCATCTATTCCAGTGTCCTGTCGGCGACAGTGGCCCACACCAGATGCTACGCGGGAACGTGTAAGAACCCTGCAGTAGCAGGGGTGGGGTAATCTGCTCCCACTCTAGAGTTGAGAGACGTGGGTACAGGCTAACCAGAAACATAAACGAAAACACAGAACCATGGTCACCCAGGAGGGCTATGATAAGACCATTTCAGTGGGGTCTACTGTATTGTCTCGACATTAAAAACAACAGGTCTCTTTTCGCTACTTCAGGCAGAAGCTGCCTGTTGCTCAAGACGTCCCTCCTCCCTTGTCTTCTCAACAGAAGCAGAAGTGGGGATCCTCCAAAGGAGACAAGCAGCCTCAGGAGGTGTCTGGGAAGATGGTTAACTGCCCTATTGGCATGTGCGTGCGCACCCAGGGATTGCAGACAAGTTGCTATTACTGCAGTAGCTCCTCTGCTTTGATCCCGTTCTCCCGAACTCGTCTGACTTGGGGACTTACGTCCCTTTTCAACTGTGGTCTGTCTTCACACTCGCACATGCGAATGGACACAGCTGCTTTGCCCAGTACCTGTGGTTTCCTGAATGCGACTGCGATCGGGGGCTGGCTCTCCTCCTATCTCCAGCAGGGAACGTGCTGCTTTCTGCAGCTTCTCCACAGGCACCTGATGCTCAGCAAGATCTTCCTGTAGATGCTGCTCCAACACAAGACCAGACCACTAATGTCAGCAATAATATACACCAAAGAGACTGCGACACACTGGTGAACTGGTCTAGCAGGTTCCATCCTTAATTTAAACAGGCCCCATGTAACCCATATGACAGGAGATCGAAATCAGGATTTTTAGGGTGAGGTGTCTGGCCCATGAGGGACATACTCTCAGCCTGGAGAAAGACAGTCTGAAGGTCCTTTACCTTGGCATTGGTGAGCTGCTTCTGCAGAACCGCTGGGTCTGAGGAAACTGTCTCAGAGAGGACTTTTGCTACAGCTGCTTCACTCTCCTGCAGCCACGACCTGAGAGTTTCTGCCACTTCCTGGAATTGTTGGTAGCGATCCAGCAAGGCGTTCAGATGGGACCCAAGCGTGGCACACTACACAGGGAAATAAAATCCAAGACAAGGATATGAACTATCACGGTCCATGGCCTGCTCTTCCATGCCCCCTTTATTTGAAGAAAGTGGGGGAGAATTCACCGAGGGCTTGTCTACACCGCAGGTTAGTGCATGGCAAGCACGGGCGTGAACGAACAGAGCGCTCGCCTGCCATACACGAACTTGCGACGTGGATGCTACTATCGTGCAGTAACGATTCCAGTTTCGAAGGGGAATATGTCAAAGTGCACTAGAGAACTTTCAGCGCATTACAGCGAGTTAGCAGACCGCAAGCTAGTGTGCTGTAGATTCACGCCCGGCCTGCCACGCACCAACTTGCCATGGAGCCAAGCCCCGAGGGAGAATTCAATGGGTGGAAGAACCATATAACACGGTCCCTGCCCTTTTCTGAGCTCACACCTTTAAGGTGTTCGAACAGTGTAAGTGTTCCTGATGTAGGAAGGTGGAGAACGGTCAGAGAGACGGTAATAGGGCAGATCTGACAGATAAATTCCCAGTTACCTGCAGTACCAGCTCCCACCATCTCTACAGTGCCTCACAGAGTAAACGCCCTAACAGTGTTATCCTGTGGAGCTGGAAAGTGTTTCCTGTACCTTTGAGTGGAGAGCAGTGTATCTTTTTGTTGCATCATCCAGTTTGCTCTTGACTAAGTTTCCTGAGGCTAACGGCTCAGGCCCTTCTTCCTTGGCCGCTCTCTCTGCGTCCAGCACCTTCTGTCCTGACATGGTAACAAACCGCAAATCCCCCTTGTGGGAGATCACATCTTCCGAGAAGCTTCCCTGCCGGAGAAGCATTGGTCTCAGCGATTCAGGGTCGCTGTCCCCTTTGTGCATCCGCTCCAGCTCCTGCTCCGCCTGCTCTAGCCAGGCTTCAAACTCCCCGTGATCCCGCAGAAATTTCTGCAGCTCATCCCGCAGCACCTGCACTTGCTTCAGCTGCTTCTCCGACTGTGACAGGTTGGCTGCGTATTGCTCCTTCAGCTCTGCCAGCCTCCCCTGAAGCCTCTGCCTCTCCTCCGGTGCTAGGTTGTGGCCCTGTTTGTCCAGGAAGGCCTGTGCTGTCTGTGTAGCTAGAATGACATCTTGCTGTTGGGAGAGCAGCTCCTGATGGCGTGCCTGAAACACACACACAACGAACATGCTGCCTTGTGACCAATCTAATGTCTCTAAGGACTCATCTACCTGGGGGGGAAGCCCTCAGTAGCTGGTGTGGACTAGCGACTCCGCACTAACTCCCAGTGCGGACACAGAGAAGGCCTCTGGGCACTTTGTTGTATGCTGTAGCTGTGTCGGTCCCAGGATACTGGAGGGACAAGGTGGGTGAGGTAATACCTTTTACTGGACTCAAGCTTGTCTCTCTCCCCGACAGACGTCGGTCCAATAAAAGAGATTACTTGCCCACCTTGTCTTTGCGCACGAGCTTAATGCACTTTGGAAGTGTGCTAAGCTAAACTGCCTGGGGGCATTCATAGTGCGCAGGAAGTGTTCACCTGGGGAGTGGGTGTGGAGTCAGGAGTGCACTTTACATTTACTCCTAGCTCACTCGGCACTAACTTCCCCATGCAGACAAGCCCTTCGCACCAGAACTACTGACAGATCCCTCTTCGCTGTGCTGGCAAACAACTAACCCCTCCCCTGTGTGTTACCCTGCCAGCATCATCTTGCAACCCTGAACGTAAAGTGCTCTGTATTACGGATCACACCACTAATAAATTCACAGCTGAGGCAGACAAAACACACGCCTCTCTCCACTTTCACATCTCCATGTCCTCCCGTTTGCTGCGCCAGGAGGATCCCGCAAGTTCCAGGGTCTCCCCTTTTAGAGCAGCTGAGCAATGATGCCCGGTTACACTGGAACACAACTGCGTGGCAAGGTGAACACACCCATGCCTTCAGCGCCACTTCCGGGTGGCAGGGTCGCCGTGCTTGGCAGCACTAAGATCTAAGGCAATATCGGCCAGACATGGCGGCATTCTAACCTTCAGCCTCTCATACTGCCGATCGAGGTTCTCTTCCACTCTGTCCACTTCCACTAAGTGACCGTCGAGAATGTCCTGGGCGCTTTTCCCCTCGAGTGCTCCCAGAGCTTGTTCCACTGGGCGAGCTCTGTGCTCAGAGAGCCCCCCCGTCCGTTCTAATGATGTCACCCAGTTCAGAAGCGACTCAATCTTACTCCTGTTCTCCTCCAATTCTTTGGCAGCTTTCACCTGAAAAACAACAAATATTCCGGATGAGGAGGGCTGTTCCCTTTGTATTTGTATAAGCTGCTGTATCAGGCGAGGGAGAATCCTGGCATCTGATTGATTTTGTGAGTCTCAGCCCAGCACCACACATAGTCCATAGTTTTACTCAGCCAATACACGCCCCAAATTGGGCTTCTGATATAGAGTGCGTGTACGTGCACACGGGTGGCTCCTTGAGGTACACCCCTGCGGCTTATCTGGGGAGGCTGAGACACTGCTGGATTTTCAGAGGCACCAACTTACTTCAAAAGGTTGCCCTGGAAGCTGATTACCAATTCCTGACATCAGAGCAAGGCTCCTTTACTCTGCCCTGTGCTACTTTACATTACTACGATTATTGTATTAGTACTATAAATACCCAGCACTTCTAATCCATAGCTCTCCAAGTGCTTTACGGAGGAGTCACTACCATCATTTTACAGATGGGGAAACCGAGGCACAGAGTGGCGACACGACTTACCCAAGGTCACCAAGCAAAAACAGTTGCAGGGCCAGGAACAGAACCCAGGTTTCCCAACTCCCAGTCCAGTGGCGTACCCACTAGGCCATGCTTCCCCCCCCATTAAAAGTCCCCCCTCCGTTCGTTCTTCATGTGTTACCTTTTCCGTCTTCTGTTGTACTGCAGCAGTCACTGCACTCTCCAGTTCTTTCTGGGCCACTTCAGTCCTCTCCTGCAGAGACTGGAACTGCTCCTTTGCGAGGCGGAGTTTCTCTTGCAGGGCTGCCAGCTCCCCGGGGTTCATCTTGGCCCTGTTCTCCTCTAAGAACTCTTCGGTTGCTTTCAAGACACCCGCGAAAGAGGCGGCCCGGTTCTGAATGTTCCTCTGCAGGTCCTATGAGCATTATGGAAGAATCGTACAACTTTTCTGTGCCATCTGGGCAGCTGGCACCTCTTTTGCCCCCCACAACTATCCTAGCACTGACCTTCACGTCACTTTGCCTCTGCTGCAGCATAGGTAGGTCCCCTTCATTGGTTGCTCTCTGCTGATCTGTCAGCGTGTTCTCCACCTGGCCCAGCCAGGTGCAGAGCTCCTCCAGCTTCTGACTGCGCATTGCTTGCTGCTCCTGGAGAGTCTGTGTTGCGGGGAAGAGGAGAGAGGAGGCAGTTTAATGCACATCATTCAGCCAATGCCACCATGTCTCTGAAAAGCAACGCAGAAGAGTTACATCTGAGCACCTGACGGGATAGGAGGCAGCACAGAAAACACCTTTTGACGCCCTCTGCTCTCAGTCAGTCAGACAGGCTGCATGAATGTGTATCAGAGCCCAACAGTATTTGAAGGAAGGGAATCTCTTTAAATACACATTTTTCTATAATTCAAGCTGTCTTCTCTCCTCTCCTCTTAGATGGGAGACCATGCCACAAGTGTTTAACAATTCCATAAACCCTCCTTGGTACAATTAACCAAAAGTTGCTCTGGCTTTTTCCTTGCTCTCAACCTCCAGAAATTTAAAATATACCAGCAAGCCGCATAATGCCATCTCTAGAAAGGCTGGCCATGCGTAACAAGATGGCATCATGCAGCGCTGCAGCTTTGGAGCATTGACTGACCCAAGTCAGGTTTATTTTTGACACCGGGGTTGGCGTGAGAGCCTAGGGGAGACAAAGTGTTTCTGTCACTGATCCAATTCCTAAGGTTTGCCACTAGTGCACAATACAGAAGCGCCTGTTTGAGCAATTGAGCATGATGTGTGACCCTGACAGTCCTCACAAAAAACTTCTCTTTGCCAGCAGGGGAAAAAAAAGTTTCTTCTGATGCTGTAGCAACTAAACATACAAACTTGTGCAAAATGCTGCGGTCATTTCTTTCACTCTTTAAGATAAACAACAGAAGCAATTCAAAAGAGCGCTCTTAAGAGCTCTTCAGCTGCAAAGCGAGATCTTCCTGGGTTAGGATGGGTGCACACTGAATCTGAAAAAGCAAAGCAAACTGGTTAATACACACAAAGAGACGGCATAGGCAGAGTGTTATTGAGAGCAACTGTTAATAAAAACATTACAGTATTAATAGTGTCTGGAGTGAAAAGGTCCATGCGGTTATGTGGGCTGCAGGAATACAGCAGAGAACCAGGAGCTTGTGTGGGTGGCTGCTGTGTGCCGCGACATTTACATATTATTCAAAGGGCTGTTCTGGTGTCTACAGACCATTAACTGTGCAAGGAAAATGAGAAACCAGCAATGCTGGTTATCATTTGGGTTGAACACTGCCAGTTTGTGCAGTTATTTTCTGATGTGGACCTTATAGGAGCTAGGTTGAGTCCACTAAACCCATGCATGTGTGATCTCAGCTAGACTCAGGCAGGTTCCAGAGCTGAAGGCCAAAGGGATTGACTAGAGCCCTCCAGAGGGAAGGCAGAAACTCACTCCCTTGAAAGATGGGATGGGCAGGGTAATAGAAAGGAGCAATGGAGTCTTTTGAAGAAACTCCTGCTGTGCCACGAATCATTACAAAGGCACGCACCCAATACCGGACCCCAGAACAGCAAGTGTTTCACTGCATGTTCTTAAGGTTGAAAACATCTCAGTTAACAAAGCACAACCGGCCTCATGACCTTCACCTCATCCGTCTGCTCCACTTGCCGGAGACAGACCTGCAGGACCTCCACCTGAGCTGCCACACGCTCAGAAAGGTCCCGGAAAGACTTCTGCAGTTCGTTGAGCAGCCTCAGCAGCTGCCGGCTCTGTTGGGGAGTCAAGTCCTGAGCGTGCTCAGAGATAAAGAACTGAATGTCGAAAGCGGTTGCATCGAGCTCAGATTTGGTGTGAGCAAGGGGCAGTTTCAACTCCTGAACAGAAGAGAGAAAAAGCTCATCAGTGAAGTGCCTCTTGTCTGTGTGCACTTTCCTACGCTGCTGGCTTTGGACAAGATCCATGGGCAAAGTGAATCCTACGGCTCGGAAGCAGAGAGATTCCAGCCAGATCTCCATCAAGAGAACAAGATAGTTCAGGCACCCAAGTAGACACTAAGAGCTTGTCTATATGAACACTTTGTTCGCGGCATGCTGGGGTGTAAAACTACCCTGCACTAGCCTGCTGCACACAGTGTCCACGTGAAGCCTCCTGCCAGGCCCTAGATGTTCTGTACTGTGCTTTAATCTACTCCCGTTCCAAAGCGGCTTAGATCAAAGTGCACAGGCAATTTTTAGCATGCGGCAGGAGGGTCCACACAGACACTTAGTGCATGGCAGGCTAGTGCGAGGGAGATGTACACCCCAGCTTGCCACCACGTAAGTGTTTGTGCAGAGAAGCCCTAACAGAAGCACGTACAACAGCACATGAGTAACACGGTGTGTGGAAAGCACTGTTTTCCCAAGTCTCCTCCTTTCTCTTTATACCCGATCTCCCAACGGCTTTGGAAAAAACCCAACCTCCTGTCATTGGCATCCTAGTCACAGACCCAGTTTCTCTCAGCGTGTGCGGTCCAGCGCTGGAGATGTACCCAGATTCAGAAGCGACTGTTTATATGCCAATCACCCCTCTCCAGCTTCCTTGTTCTGCAGATCATGTTGGAGAAGCAAAAGCCTCTCCTGGAGCTACCTCTTCTCCCAAGCCCTTTCCCCCGCCCCGCACTGCTGGGGTCTCAGATGCAGAGCTCTGGGAGCCGTGAGCACAGCCTCCACTGCCCAGTCCGAGCCCCACTCCCAAGAGACTGTGGCGCTCTGTAACGGCTCCAGGTAGCGCCCTGGAGGAGATCGCTACTTATTTTTGTATTTATTTCCCAATGGTCTTTGAAGGGCTGAGCAGCAATACGACGTTTTACTTGTTGCTGAGACAAAACGGGGAAAAAAAACCTTGGCTCTTTTCATTAGTACTCATGCTCCCAAGAGCACAAGGACTAAAAAACCAGCTAGAATATCGGCTTCTCCTTGCACAATAATCGACAAAGGGAAAGCCACAAAGAATCGAGAAAGGCTGGATGAAAAGCACCACCTCCCTTCCCTGGAGGAGGCCACAATTTTATCTGTCAGGATTAGGGGTGTTGCTATGGCTACCTTATAGTGTTGGAGGCAGCGATTCAAGCTGTTCCCGTCAGTTGCATTGTGGTAATCGCTGCTGTCCAGAGATAATGTGGTATCGCAGACCCAATTCTGCAGCTCTTCCAGTTTGCCCTCAAGCCTTTTATGCCGTGTTAAGACTTTAGCCTTAAAATGAAAAGTACACCAATTAAAACCAGGACACTAACGAAGGAATGAATGCAGAGATCCCTCAGTATAGGGCTGAAGCAGCATAGGGAGGACAAAAGTCTGTTTGTGAGTTGTACCTTTTCAGTTTCTGCAGCACTGCGCAGGTTTAGCAGCCAGGCCTCCAAGGCATCGCTCACTGAGCTAAAAGACTTCTGGAGGTTCTTCGCATCTTTCTCCAAGGCTTTCAGCAATTGTTCAGGGACTTCTTGGGGCCGGTTGGCCACAATCCACTTGACAGATTCCAGCTCCTGATTCACTGGAGAGGACAGATTCTTCAGTTCCACATCCAGGACCTGAGGCAAGAGAGTGTCATTAAGTCCAAGACCCAGTGATTTCATACTCTCACTGCCAGCATTCACAGGGTACGCCTACACTGGGAAAAAAAAAAGACGATGACTCAAGCCACTGAGTCTCAGACCCTGGGTCAACTGACTCATGCTGCGGGGACTAAAAATAGCAGTGTAGACATTTGGGCTCAGGCTGGAGCGAGGGTCTCAGAGCCTGGCTCCAGTCCTAACCCAAATGTCTACATTGCCCGAGTCAACTGACCTAGGCTTTGGGACTCCATGCCGTGGGTTTTTTCTTTGTGGCGGACACATAGCCACAGTAACACAAAGGCTGGAAGAAACTGGATTCAAACAATATGTCTGTCTGCTATAATGATTCATTACCATCCACCAATTCCTCCAACTATTCTCATCTGGCCAGGTTACAACAATTCATTCCAGACAGCAAACCTAACTGTGAATTAAATGAATGTCTTGTCTAAGCACGGACAAAGACCTGAGCCAGAAAGAAAGTTGGAGAGACAGACGCTCTGTGTTTGCATTTCAATATCTTTTGGATCCCAGACTAAAGTTCCTCGTTGTGCTCACACGAGACAGTGAGCAGCTGCTAAAGCCCAGTGACCCTGTGCATAAACCACCCTAAAAGAACTAACCCGGAGAGCAGAGCATTGCTGCTGGACTCATTTTAGTACAGTGGACCCCCTGACCTCAGCCTGATGCAGCAGGTCTTGCAGCGCTTCTAAGTTCAGCTCCGCAGGTTGAACCTGTTTAATTTTCATCTCAATATCTCGGAGCATGGACAGATAAGACACCAGCTTCTCATCGTGTTCCAGGCACAGCTGTTTGCTGACCACAGCCTGTGGAGTCAAAAGACAAAACATACTTCAGATTTTGAGAGCAAAGTAAATCAGAATGAGATCTTTTAAAGGAATCTCAGCATTCTCTCTCTCCGCAATTTTCCACATTAGGGCCGGCTCACTTGCTAATCTTATCTACAAGATTTACAACGGAGAAATAAAACGTACTCTTTTCCCAACAAAACTTAAAAATAGCAACGAATCTGCAGTGTTATCATCCAACTGCTAAACAATGGGCTTATGGATCTGTCATTTGTAAGTAATGTTCGCATAAAATATAACTGAGATTCAAATGTTTCCCCCAATACGTCACAGTTTCATTTGCCAAGTCAATTCCAGTTACTACGTTCTGGGGCAGCAACTCCCAATAGGTGCCCGACATTCACTACATTTATCCTTCTTGCTGTCAACTTTGTCCAACATCATGCTCATTTATATCAAATATACATAAATACCCAGAAATTAAAAAAAAAAACAACAACAACAAAAACCATTTACCTTGGCTGGTTTTGTAGATTCTCTTGAAGGTTCTTGCCATCTCTCCCTGTCTGCCATAGTTAAGCGTGATTCTTGATCACCGATGCTGTCCTCTCTGGTTATTTCCTGGGGTGTCTTTCCTTCTGATTTGAAGGTTGTAGAGGACCCTGCTTCATCCATGGTGAACTCTGTGGTTGTTTCTTTCAGAGTCTGTTTCTCTAGTTCAGGGATTACAGAGGATTCTAGATCACCTGTGGATTCCTCTCTGGTAATTAACTCTGGTGGTTTTTTCTCTGCGATACATACTGTGGGGGATACCAGATCTCTGGTTTCCTCTTTGGTGATTGCTTGGGGGATCTTTTCCTCCGATTTATCTATTACAGAGGTTGCCTCGCCATTTCTGACCTCCTCTCCGATTGTCTCTTGGAGTGCATCTCTCTTTGGGGCAATGCTGAATTTCTGATCATCTTTGATATTCTTTTTCAGGCCCAATGCAGTTGCTTCCTTTTCTCTTTCAGGAACCTGTTTCTCGCTAATCTCTTTTTGCTTTTGTTCAGCTACACCGCTCAGCAACCCACCAGCTGTTTCACACACTGATTCCTGAATACTTGAGATCAATTCCTCCTTGATCTTTCTCATCAAAGTTTCTTTGGAATCTGGGATAGGAAGAGACTGTTTTTCCTTGGAAGATTTCCCTAGTTTAGTGGTTTCTCCTGGGATACTGATCTGCTTTGACTTCTTTATCTCAGTTTTCTTCTTTCCCATGGGTTTTAGATCAGCCTCACTCAACATTTCTGGAGCACCAAGACTTCTGATCTCAGTAATTTTTGCCTCTGGTCTCTGTGGTGTAGTTTCAGTATGCGTCACTGTTATTTCATCTACGGATTTGTCTTCAATATGCTTATCACCAACTGGGAGCCTGAAGGATTCCTTAGCATTTATGGAGACTATTCCTTCCTCTCTTTGATCCACAGACACTGATTCTTTTGATGCTGCCTCTATTGCTTTTGATCCCTCCGTTCTCTCATCTAAGCTTCTCTGACCTACTTCAGAAGCCGTTGCCTTAGCTTCTGTCTTTCCCAGAACCCCATCTTCACTGAAAAAGGCTCTCTCTATTCCTTCTTTGTCCCCAACACGTTGATGCATCATTTCACCAGCAAATGATTGATCTCTCCCTACCTCCAGTCTCTCTCTTTCCTCTTCTGTCTCCTCAGCTACTTCTACTCTCTCCCTCAATTCCTCTTTCCAGGGTTCCTGTGATCTGCTTTGCCTGATCTTTTTTTTCTGGGTCTTAAATGCTGCATCTGGAGATACAGGTATTGTGCCTAATACTAAGGGAGGTTCGGGGGACAATACAGCCTCTCCTAAGAGTTGACCCACTACACCGTCCTCTGAAGTTTCAAGAGGAAGTGATTTCAGCACCTCTTCTTTCATTATACTCATTGTCTTATGGGATCGGTCAGAATCAGCATCTGCAGCATCTCCTGCTGCGCTGTAGCCCATTGCTTCGCGTCTAGCTTTGTGTTCATCATCATCATCATCAGTCATCTCCGTGGCAGGACTATGCATGGCCAAGCTTTCCTCTTTGGGTGCTGCATTTTGCAGTAGCTGCTGGGAGTGGCGTTTATATTCTCTCCACTCTTCAGGATCAGATTTGTCATTGAGTATCCAAACGCCTTCCTGCATGGCCACAGCTAATTTTTGGCTGACTGATCCTCTTTCAACAGCTTCCTTTAAAGTCACTCTCTCCCCACTATTAGTGTCAACAATCCCTCCAGCCATCATCTGGTTCGATGCAATGATTCTCACCATTTCTTCATCCACCACTTCCTGTTCCAAAGCAGACATCAGAGACAGTCTTTTGCCCGTGGCACCATCCATTATGCCACCAGTGTCTGCTTGAGCCTGCAGTACTCTCAAGGTGGGCAACAGGTCTACCTCCCCCAGCTTCACAGCCTGAGCACACGTCAGAGCATCCCCTGTCACCTTGTCCTTGATTGCTTGAAAGGGAACGAGCTCCAGATACCTTTGTCCAGATTCAATGTCAATTTTACATTTCTTTATAAATTCTGAATAGGGAATGATCATACAGCTCTCAGGATCTACAATTCCGTGTTTCATTTCGGAAGACAACACTGCCTTTTCCACAACTGTCTCAGATAACAATCCTTCCTTTACAGCTTTAGACAAAGCCATCCTCTGGCCGGAAACAGGGTCAATAATGCTTCCACTCAAAGCCTGTATTTCTTGGACTTCATCATGAAAGTCCAAGTTAATTGGCCCTAATGACACTGCCGTGGGTAAGGATACAAGTTCCTTTCTTTCTGGATCAACACACTGGTGCAGACACACACTTTCAGACTTTATGAGTTCTTTGCACAAGTCTTGATCAATCAATCCATGTTTCATTGCATTATTTACTGAAAGCCTCATTCCAGACATGTGGTGAATAATTCCTCCGTCTGCTACCTGTTTGGTCAAGAGTTGAAGGGCTTTCCCCTTACTGAGAAGCCCTTTTTCCACCAACTGGACAATAGTTAAAGGTTCTTTGGTTTTAGGATCCATAATTCCACTTGTTTCAGCCTGTAATCCAATGAGCTTCTGTCTAGTTTCATCTTCAGCATCTTTTCCTTTAGAAGCTTTCTCTAACTTTATCAGTTCCTCTTGACTGGAGGGCTCGACCAAGCCAAGATTTGAAGCCAAAGTGACTGATATTTTTTTGCCTCGTTTCAAGTCAACAATTCCTCCAGTAACTACTTGTCCTTCTAAAATTCTCAATGCTGTTTCCTCATCTAGTAGGCCAACCTCAGCCGCATCCTTGACTGAGTAGACAGTATTACTACGTGGGTCGAGAACACCACTGATAGCTTTATCAGATGTGAGTACCTTGTGCAGAAGTTTCTCATCCATCAGACCTTCACTAATGACTTCTTCAGTGGTTAACGATTCGCATGTGTGAGAGTCAAAGAAGCCATTGAACATTTTCATTTTCTCCATCAGTTTAACAGCTGTGTGGCTGGACACTACACCACAAGCTATGGCTTCATTCAGAAGAAGATTCTTGCCGGTCTGCTCATGGTATATACCCCCACCTTGGAGTTGAGCCACCAGCATTGTTAAAGTGCAGTCTTCTCCCAGTTCCATGGAATGTTTGGGTAGCATAGAAGTTTCACTAATACTGAAATCAACTGATAAATCTTTCACATCCCTTTCTTCTACTTCCAATACTCTTGCACTTTCAGTTTTTTCTGTTTCTCTTTCTTCCATTTGCTCCTCGTCTCCAGTTTTAAGAGGCACAATTTCCTCTCTTTTCACTGATCTGTTCTTAGCTTTTTCCTTATTCAACGAATTCTTATCCGTAACAGCTTTTCTCTCTACTTCAGATTCCACCCTTCTCGGAGTTTTCTCTTGCATGATTTGTGGTTTCTCTGTATTCTCTGATTCATCCATAGATATGTAGGTTTCTTTTCTCACACCATCTCTTACCATTTCAGGTGTTCTATCTTTGACTTCGCCTATTAAAAGTTTAGCAGCACTGGAATCTATCCCCATCTCCATCAGCATTTCCTTTGCTTCTCTGGGCTTTAGCTCAAAGCTGATTCTAAGGGGGTCATTCACAGATTCTCGCCTAGACAATTGTATTTGATTTCCATTCCTGGTTACAGTCAGCCTTTGTTCTGTTGCAGATTCAGCATCAATTTCACTCAGAATGGGAGCTCGCTTTGCAGAAATCTCTTTCGGTTCCTTCAGATTCAGAGTTTTTTCTTTATACTTTGATGGAAAACTTCCAATTTGTATCACTGGATTTTTGTCATCTCGAGAAGTATTTTCTGGCACTTCTTTCTCTTCTTCCAAAGAGGCAAATTGAAACTCAAGTTGCTTCAAAGCCAAATCATTACAGGGCTCCCTTTCAGTACTTGCACTCTCCCAGTCTTCTATCTCCTCAAGAACTTCCAGACCTTTGTAACCATCCTTGTTAACATCCAACAGGTGAGTACTTGAGCCATTTTCTTGAGCTTGTAGAACGGCTTTAGTGAGATCATTTAACTCCCCATCTACTAGGAGCAGCTTGTGGCCATTGTGGATGTTGATATAGCTGTGGGTCATCAAATGGAATATCAGCCTATCATCATCACTCCTTAGGAGAGGGTGACTTTGGTCTTCATGACTCCTTCCTGCAGAGCCCATGCTCAGTTTGCTTCTGGCGGCAGAGCCTGCCAGCTTCATACTGGGCATCACATCAGGTATGACGGTAGATTTTAGCTTCTTGGCAACATCTCTCTCCAAGATGCCATGCTCTGCTGCTTTCTTCCAGGTCAAGACCTCTGTGGTTTCTGGTATGAAGAGAGCCTTGATGAGTTGCCTGTTACTAAGAATCTTATGAGCCAATTCAGTGGACAGAATGCCCTGCTCTAGGGCATCTGCAACTGGGAGGATCTCGCCTGATTCAGGCCACAACAGCCCCATAAAGGACCAAAGGGATTCCAGGATCACCAGCGCAATCCTCGAGGCTACTAAATCTCTCTTTACTGCTTCATCTATTGTCAGTCTCTCTCCCGTGACAGTATCTATAATGCCACCTGTCTGAAGTTGTCGGATCAAGAGTGCACACGCCATATCCTGGTCAATCAAATTATGTCTCACTGCCTCGTCCACCGTCAGTCTGTGCCCCGTTCTGGGGTCTACAATCCCGCCAGCAAAAAGCTGGGCTTCCAATAGCCGCACAGTCACTTGCCTATCTATTAGCCCCTCCTGGACAGCACGGAAGATGCTCACTTTCCTCCCTGATTTCAGGCTCACCATCCCACCTGCCAGCTGCTTGACGGGCAGCAACCTCAGGCCAGTCTCTTGGTGAATGATACATCGCTGCATTAGCTCGGTCAGGCTGATTTTCTTGGCTGTGTTGGGGTCAATCAAATTCCTGCAAGATCTCAGGCGAGATGCCAGTTTTGAATGAAGCTGAGTAGTTATGAGGCCTTCTTGAACAGCCTTTTCCAAGCTGATGCAGCCCTGACTTGAAGGGTCTCTAAAACCCCCTGTAACAAGGTGAACTTCTAAAATCTTCAGTCCAACTTCCTCACTGATCTTTCCCTCTTCTATTGCTGAAACAGTGGGCAGAAACCGTTTTCCTTCAAAGCTCATTTGACGTATCAGAAGAAGGGTATCCTGCAGCTCCTGCAACACCTGGAGAGTCCTGGGATCCAGGATGTTTCTTGCCAGGCCTTCTGCCAAAGAGAGCTTCTCGTTGGTCTCCGGAACGACTAGGCCAGACGTGATAACCTGAGCCTCCAGCAGTACAAGGCCTGTGTCCTGGTCTATGAGACCTTTCTGCATGGCACCCAAGATAGGGAATATTTCCATTGTGCCCAAGTCTATCACTCCCGCAACTGTGTCACATCCCTAAAAATGGAGAGAGAAAATAAAAATCAGATCAGAACCACAGAGGCTGCTAAAAGCAAACCATCATTTCGAGTAACTACAGCGCATCAAGTCTAGGGATGTCTCAGTTTCCAGGGCCCAACGGGTATGACATGCAACTCCGAGTGCATCTGAGTGAGACGTTCATGTAAACAGCTCTATATTTTCTAACTTGCATGTTGTTTTAGAGCTCATCTAGTCTCCCGGGTGGCAGCACTGAGACATTTCTGACACCCATCATTACAATAACGCAGCAAAGCGGCAAGCAGCAAAACCCCAGGTTTCTAATGTCCCACTGAACGACCAACAGAGAGAGAGAGACACACATTTAGACAAACATGCACTTTAGCCTTTCAACATTTCAATGCAAAAGGGGACGGACAATACAAACCCCATTTTGTGCTCCCTACGAGGCAAAAGGACAAAAGAAAAAGCACCCCCAGTGATTCAGAAATCTCCCACTGGTGTACTTGCTCCCACAGTGCCTGCCATGCAGATCTGCAGTGCCAGCCACCAATAGGAAAGAGGAAACCCCGTGGCAGATACCAGCTCACCAGCAACAGCAGACCAGCCATGCACCAAAGGGCAGGGAAGTCGCCTCTGCCCATGCAAGTAGGCTCCAGTGCAGCGTTCTCTGGCACCGCCACCACAACTTCCCTCCCTGGAGTATTTCAGAAATGACCAACTCTCCAGTAGCTAAGACCAGGCCTCGGGAAAAACAGAGCTCTAGACTACACTAGGTGCCAGGGTGGAAAGCAACAGGATCAGGACCGAGGCTCCGAGAATAGCACCCGCCTCAGGTATTTCTGGGAGGTCTTTTTCTTGGTGTTATTAGCGCAAGCAGGGGAACGCTGAGGAGGGAGCAGGATTCTCAAAGATGATGAAATGGGAATAAGCATCCCCTACAGTACGTACACCAGAGCTGCTGGTTTCTACACTCCCGTTGCTCAGGTACGAGAGCCTGGGATACTGGGAGATACCCCAGAGGGAATCCTACACAGAGGGGAAATATGGGAACCTGGATTTTGTGAATACTACAATCAATTCAGTTCAAGACGCTCAAATTTCTCTTTGCAAATGTGTCACGAGAACGTTCCACAGGACGTGGCAGCTTGGATATGGTGCCCACAAAACACCCAACTTCCAGCGAGTTGGTCTGGATTTACCCTCATGCTCTTTTTTACAGGGTGGAACTGGAAGGCTGGCAGAACCCAGCATGCACGTTCCATACTGAACAAGCCACAGAAAGACAGAGGAAGAGAGAGGGGACATAAAAGGCTTTTACTTACCAGAGTTGCAGGGTGTGCCCGGAGCAGTTAAAGACAGAGCCTTATGGAGCAGCTCAGCCGTGTCACACACACAGTGTAAAGCTTGGTGTTAGCGTCCAGCATGCGACTGTTTTGTTTTTTGCAAAAAAGAACCCCACACGCAGGTCGTCCTCTTTTCGCTTTGCGTGGGGGTTTGTGTTTAAAATTCCGGAGGGTTAGTTAAACTTGTAAGCAAGGATGTCAGTTAATCGTAACAATACTTGACATGAAACACAAACTGTACAGGGACACATCATGCTCAAAATAGCGCGAGCTGCAGTTTTGCTTTGGTTTCCTCTTTTTAATTTGATACCCTTGCACTGAGTCTCGGATGTTTCCAGCAAGCAAATGTTAACACTTTTTCATGTGCTCCCTTCTACAATGAAGCAACCGTACCATGACGCTATGATAGCCCCAAAGATACTCCCTCATACGAGCCAAGTGTCCATAATAGAAACCCTAAAGTAGCCTCGTATAAAGAGTTCTAATCCCATCCCACTTCTGGGCTTCACAGAGAGTGCCAGCGACTCTGCTCTCCGTGCTAATCTCGGTTAGCTGAGAGGCCACAAATCTGGGGGCCTGTCGTAATTAGGAAGCAAAATACACCCCTTTCTGCAAAACAGAACTGTAAAAGGAAACTGACACCCCCAACATATTTTCATGCTGTATAAATAAAACACAGCGAACTGTAGGGAAGACTTTTGCATGAAAGCATTTTCCTTTCTGTGGGAGGAGCAGGGAAAGGAAAGAATGGGCATCCCACACGCTTTGGACCTGCAGGGCCATTTTTAGCTTCTTTTCTGGCAGCAGTGAGGTAGGTGGCATTAATGACATGACAATGAACTGGGGAGATTGCTACCTCTAAGCTTGGAGTTGTTGCTGTAATGTCAGCATGAGTTTTCTGCTGCTGGCAAGTGTGATAAAATGACCTGCACTTAAAAAAAAAAAATCACTGGGCCGAGACACCTGAACCATGATAGCAATACGTCTCTTTCGATAGAAATAGGTATGCTTTATTTTTATGCATACAGCACTGAAAGGTTGGGAGTTTAAATGCAATGGCCTTGCCATCCTTTTCTCTTGATCCGCTGGACTGGGATTTCACTCCCTGACCCAATTTCAGTTTTGGCTATCATAAAATCATGTCCAACTTGGTCAGTGCTTCAAAATACAGGGAGCTAGCAAGCAAACACACAGATATATCCATTGGACACATATATATACATTTACATACACATACAGGTATATCCATGAATGACTGAAGACAGCTAACACCAATAACAGAGGTGATAGGAAGGAACTTCAACCCTTCCCACCTAGCGCATGAGTGTAACATGAAACGGAGATTGACAGGAACATTATCGGATGCAAATGGGAGATGGACAGGGGTCCAGCTACTCAGTCAGTGAAGGTCTCGCAGATTAGCTGAGGGTCTATCAAGGTGATGATGCAGGGCTGCATTCCACACAGAGAGGAACTTAATTTCCTACCATTCTAGGAAAGTCTATTTCTCACTAGTGCATTCCACAATTTACGCATGGAGGTGTGAATAAAGTTGCCCATACACCAGTGTCTATGCAGCTGATCTTCTGGCAAGAGATGCAATCAAAATATCCTTGCAGGCAGTGCTTAATGTGTGTCAGGACTGAGCCCTGGCACCTCTAGGCTTGGCAGTTCAGAGCCCCGGCACCTCTGGCGCTTGCTGCATCAGTTATGCTAGAGCCCTGCCACCGAATTGCTTGAGCCCTGGCACCTCTCGTTACAAATTAAGCACCGCTTGCAGGTCTCACCCAGGTCCTACATGACTGTGGTCTGTCTATTTTAAAAAATTGAAAGGACACCCCATGGCCACTCTGTCTCCTTATTAGATCAGATGTCCACCTCCCTTCTTTCCCATTACAAGATTAAGTCAACTCTGTAGCCTGGGGAGCAGCCCTGATTAACAGCACAGCAGAGGAGAACCATCCCTTAACAACCTGGAACAGAATACAAAAACCTCTTCTACTTGGCCTCCAATGACCAACTCAGCCTGGACCCCCGAGTGCAATGTATGGGACAGCATGGAAGAGTGGCTGATCACGTGAGATTGAGGACAAAGCAAACAGGCTGTGAATGGCTGGTGGTCATGAGACACGCAACCAAGCAAAGCCTCTTTCACGCTCTGAGGAAAGGTAACTCAGATCTATGCGAGAGATGGGATGGGAAAAAGGTACCTTATGCTCCGTCTCCTGGGCCAGATGGCTCTGAAGCTGTTGGAGCTGTTCCGCAGAATCGCTGCAGAGCTGATGGTAAGTCTCCTTTAGGGCACTGAGTTGGGTGGAAATTTGTTCCTTCTCCTGGTCAGAAAGCCTGCAAGACAGGACAGGAAATCTCTTCATGGAGTCCGAGAAAGTGACATGCAGCTCCATGTATTTCAGATTTTCTTCGCCAGACACAAAATGGCAAGCGCACAATGGAATCCCCTCCTCACACTGCTCATGTCTCAGCTGAAGGGTTAAGTGCACTGTCATGCCAGTCACCCTGTGCCGAGCGCAGTGACTGAATCCGGAATGAAACTAAGCAAAATAGCTGAGGTCGTAAATTAGCAGGATGGGGTGAAACAGTTACAACAAAATTAACTGGTTTTGCATTCCATTTCCAATTCACAAAAATGGTTCCATTTTAGGGAAAAAGTGAAAGTATGTCGGTTTCCTATGCAAAAATGGGCCTGTTTTCATTCACATGGTCCAATTTTCAAGCTAAAATCCACTAAATTATCAAAGCTCCTAAATTCTGTTCTGACTGAGATGCATTTGTATATTTAAACACACAAGATTTGAATTTTCATGCTTCGGGGCAAAACTGGTCATTTTAGCCAAAAGCAAAAGTTTCTGGGTTGTAAAATCACCTGGAACAAAATTGGGAATCTCTATTGGGGCGAATTTTTGGCGATAAAGCTTGCCATTTTCACATGCACCTGGTCACTATTTAAATGGTCACCTGGATTCAAAGAGATCCTGCCCACCAATGGAATCTCAGCAGTGTGGTCGAGTAATCTGGCCATTAGAATAACTTGAGGTTAATTTTCTTTGTATTTATCGTCACCTTCTCTTCTGACAAAGAGGTGTAACTACCCCTCCCCAATCTCCTCTCCCTTATTCACCACTACTTGTACTGTACTCACTTGTGGCTATGTTTTGCAAGGAAGATCTGTGCAGTTTTGATGGCCTCTGAGACCTGCTCTTTCCTTGCAGCCAGTTCCTCATTTAGAGCCTGTTGAGAACAAGAGGAAAGCTAAATTCCAGGCTGGAAAGAAAGGAAGCAATTCCCCTGAGGTTACAGCACATGCTCAGTGTTACACAGGAGGCATCAAGGTTGCTCTCCTTTTGGAAAGCTCAGTTAGAACTAGCAGGACAAGTATAACAGCAGTATGAAAATTCCTATGTGCGTGGTACTTGTACCTATCAGAGAGAGGGGGAGGGACACAGGCCTCTGGATTTACCTGCTGCTCCGAGATGGATTTCTCAATGTCTCCCAGCTCTTTGCTCTTGAGTGGCCCAGTCCTGACTTGCGTGCTCTGTTTCAAACCAGAGACCCAGCCCAGGAGTTCTTTCACCTTGTCCACGTGCTCCTGCTTCTCTTCCTCTACTGCTTTCTACACATAGGGGAGACAGGAACGCATCCCGCATTAATGTACTGAGGGGCCCAGAATTACCGCAGCCAGAGCCCAGCACCATTCAGTGGAAGGAACTGAAATATGCTCTAACCAGGAAATGGGAAAGGGGTCTGAAGCAGAGGAAGAATCACTGGCAGAAACTGACGACTGGGCCTGGGAGTTCTGAATGTGCTAATTATGAATTCAGAATCACAGAATCATAGGGCTGGAAGGGACCTCGCGAGGTCTTCTAGTCCGGTCCCCTGCACTCAAGGCAGGACTAAGTATTATCTAGATCATCCCTAACAAGTGTTTGTTTAACCTGCTCTTAAAAATCTCCAAGGATGGCGATTCCACAACCTCCCTGGGCAATTTATTCCAGTGCTTCATCATCCTGACAGTTAGGAAGTTTTTCCTAATGTCCAACCTAAACCTCCCTTGCTGCAATTTAAGCCCACTGCTTCTTGTCCTGTACTCAGAAGTTAGGGAGAACAATTTTTCACCCTCCTCCATGTAACAACATTTTATGTACTTGAAAACTGTTGTCATGTCCCCTCTCAGTCTTCTCTGCTCCAGACTAAACAACCCAATTTTTTCAGCCTTCCCTCAGAGGTAATTTTCTAGACCTTGAATCATTTTTGTTGCTCTTCTCTGGACTTTCTCCAATTTGTCCACATCTTTCCTGAAATGTGACACCCAGAACTGGACACAATACTCCAGTTGAGGCCTAATCAGCGTGAAGTAGAGCGGAAGAATTACTTCTCCTGTCTTACTTACAATACTCCTGCTAATACATCCCAGAATGAAGTGTTGGGTTTTTTTGGTTTGTTTGTTTGGCTTTTTTTGGCAATAGTGTTACACTTTCATTCACCTTTAGCTTATGATCCACTATCACCCCAAGATCCCTTTCTGCAGTACTCCTTCCTAGGCAATCGTTTCCTATTTTGTACTCCACTGATTGTTCCTTCCTAAGCATTTGTCCTTATAGAATTTCATCCTATTTTCTTCAGACCATTTCTTCAGTTTGTCCAGATCATTTTGAATTTTAATCTGATCCTCCAAAGCACCTGCAGCCCCTCCCAGCTTGGTATCGTCTGCAAACTTTATAAGTGTACTCTGTATGCCATTATCTAAATCACTGATGAAGATATTGAACAGAACTGGACTCAGAAGCTATGCCTGCGGGATCCCACTAATTATGCCCTTCCAGCTTGATTGTGAACCACTGATAAGTACTCTCTGGGAATGGTTTTCCAACCAGTCATGCACCCAGTGTATGGTAGCTCCATTTGGTTGTATTTTCCTAGTTTCTTTATGAGAAGGTCATGAGAGACAGTATCAAAAGCCTTACTAAAGTCAAGCTATACCACATCTCTGCTTCCCGCCCTCACCCACCCCCCATCCACATGTCAAAGAAAGCTATTAGGTTGGTTTGCCAGGATTTGTTCTTGACAAATCCATGCTGACTGTTATTTATCACCTTATGGTCTTCTAAATGCTTGCAAATTGATTGCTTAATTATTTGCTTCATTGTTTTTCCGGGTACTGAAATGAAGCAGACTGGTCTAATTCCCTGGCTATAAAATATCCTTACTTCTTCTTCCTCCAGCCGCCGGAGAGCATCACTGATGTACTTTACGTGCTGTGTGGTTAACGTCACCAACGCCGTATAGCGAGTCCGTAGATCCATGAACTAAAAACAAAAAACAGAAGAAACCAAAGCCCCATGCGTCAGTTGGAACTCTGGCTGACACAAGCACAGTACTTTACAGGGTGAGAAATGGATACAGCACCTCTCATTGGGCAAGATTCCCCAAGCACTTCACAGACTAGATACGTTACAGCACCACTGAAATGCAGCAACTCGGAGACGGAGGGTGGCAGCCACCTGACGCACGGCATGCTGCACAACAGTCGGGAGGGAGGGGAAGGTTTGGTCGAGGACACTGGGGCAAACCTTCTACTCTTATAAAAACACCATGGGATCTTTAATATCCACATGGAGCAGACAGGACCTTGGTTTTTACAGGTCTCATCCAAAAGATCCACACACAGTATACTGCATGGTACTCTGTTTATTTACCTTGGAAGGCTGAAGGGCTGAGTCGACCCTGTTGGGATTTGAACCTGTGGTTCCAAGGAGTCTAGGTATTTCATACCTGATGCTTAGAGCACTAAGCCATCCTCTCTGGCTAATAAAAAAAACAGTGAGGGTGGAAATTTTTATATAAGAGTTCAGCAGAAAGGAGCTTGTCTGTCTTCTAGGAGCAGAGGAACCTCTCCCCACTCCTCTCCCATGCAAGGCCAGGCAGGCAGGCAGGCAGGCAGGCTGCTTACCTCTTGGGTGATCGCATCCGAGGAGGAAAGCATGCGTCTGCGTTTCATGGGAGATTTCTGCTGTGATTCCACAAACGCCCTGTATGTCATGAGCTGCAGCTCATAGTCCTGGAAATAAAAGAAGGCAGGGTGTGTGTGTGGGGGGAAGGATTTTGAATCGTTACCTATTTATTCTAAGATTGGCATTTTCAGGTCTCTTAGGGTACGGCTATACTACCCGCCGGATCAGCGGGTAGTGTTCGATGTATCGGGGATCGGTTTATCGCGTCTCGTCTGGACGCGATAAATCGATCCGCTAATCGACGCCCATACTCCACCTCGGCAGGAGGAGTAAGCGCAGTCAACGGGGGCGCCGCGGCAGTCGACTTGCTGCCGTGAGGACGGCCAGGTAAGTTGAACTAAGATACTTCGACTTCAGCTACGCAAATAGCGTAGCTGAAGTTGCGTATCTTAGTTCGAACTCCCCTCAGTGTAGACCAGCCCTTAGCTGCTAATTCCCGCTCTCCACATATAAAGCCAGAACCACCAAAGCCGACAACAGAGGAGTTTTGCCTCTCTCCTGGCTTAGGAGAACGGAAGATGCAGGCAAGGACTGTGCACTTGACACCGAGCCCTGTGTTCGCCTCGGATTTAAGATTTGTGTCATTACCTTGACAGCAGCGGAGTATTGCTGTGAGAATTTCTGACACTGGTCCAGCTTGGCCTGATTTCTGTCGATTACCACAACCAAAGCCTTTGACAAAAAACAAAAGAAAAAAAGATTTTTCCCCTGCCTTTTAAATGAAATTTTCCTCTTATTTCTCTTTGACTCATGACCATGTCACTTTCATATTTAACTTGTTCTCTAGAGACCCTGAGCAACAGAACAGGTCACATTCCTGCTCTTCCATCTGCCCATATGTTAAAGAGACACTATGCAAGGTTTGTGATCCTCTAAGACTGACCTCCCGTATAACAGACCATAGAACTTCCCTAAAACAATTCCCTGAGCAGATCTTTTGGTAAAACAGCCAGTCTTGATCTTAAGCTTCTCCCACAACGTCCCACCAACATGCCTCAGCACCTCCAGGAGTGGAGAAGATAACTCAGCCTCTGTGGCCGTTTTACGGAGATGAGAAGGGAGTATTATCTAGATCTCTCTCTTCCTTAAGTACTGTATGTAGTATGAGCGCGTCACGGTCTTTAATGCATTTATTCTCAGCACGCCCCTGTGAGGCAGGACAGTGCTACTATCCCCATTGTGGGGATGGGGAACTGAAGCACAGAGAGGCTAAGGCCCAGATTAAAAAAAATATGTAAACCCCTAACTCCACTGAAATCAATGGAAGTTACGCACCTAAATACCTTCAGAAATCTGGGCCTAAGTGACTTCACCAAGGTCACCCAGGCAATCTGTGGTGGAGCAGAGGCTTGTACCCAGGTCTCCCATGTTCCAGGCTAGCACCCTAACCACTGGCCCTTTGTTCCTCAGTGCCTCTGATGGGACCACTAGGTGCTACCAGGAGACCAAAGGTGAATGAACTGCTGACAGTGGTAACATTCAGTTATTACCCTTCTGAGGTGCATCTGCTCTGGTAAGCTACAGGTGAATGCACATACCTTATTGCAAATCTCATGAGTCATTCAGTCCTTAAAAGAATAATGATTTGAAGCTTGCGAGACAAAACATTTATTTAAAAAAAAAAAAACTTGTCCAACTCCTTTCAACAACCCTATTCCAGTTAGAAGAGTGCCATTTTCTCTCTTACCGTCTGCTGGCTCAGCTGTTCAGAGAGCACCCTGCTGTCCTCTGCTTGCCCAGGTTTCATCAATTCCTGCTGGGCAGTGGTCTCCTCAATCCACTGGATCAGCTCTCCGTGACACTCCCGGTAATCCCTCAGCACCTCCTGGATACTCTCCAGATCTGAACAGCTGAAAGGACCAATGCAAAAAGGAAACCATCACCAAACTCAAATCATCGTGTCAAAACAATGGTTCAAGACCCAGCCACATGCAGAGAAACCGCTAAAGCCGATGCTTCCCTGGGGACATTTACAGAAGCCACACGTCCAGCTCTGCCGGACAGGGAGCATGAGGGGGTGTTTCCAGCCAAGTTATGGTTTGTTAAGGGTGGTAATGTCTGCAACCAGTAAAGATCCAAAGATCCAGATCAGAACTGAAAGGCGTTCCATAGAATCAGCCTGGTAAAGGTTAGCAGCTGCTAAGGGAGCCTGTAGAATAGGCAGGGGGTGTTAAAGCAGAGAAAAGGAGTCAAGAACTCAAAAGATGGTGTTGGAGGAGGAGGAGAGAGAAAGAGAATGAAGTTCTGCCATTCCCTCAAATGGGAATAGTTCCTATATTTAATGGTGGCATTTGTCACCCTGGCTGCTAGCAGAAGTTACAGCTGGAAAAATGCCATTGCTAGTTCCAAGCCTGGCACAAGCTTCCATCAGAGGCCCTGCCGGCAGAGCAGCAAGAACAAGAAGGGAGTGTCTCACCGAGTTTCAATCTGAGAGCCAACTCTCTGCCAGCGATCCCACAGCTGGGCTCCCTTCTCCTGGTACCGCTCTAGATCTATGCTGCGCTCCTGCTTCAGACGATACAGCTGCTCGCCCATGCCTTTAGCCTTTGCCATATCCTCTTCCAACGTAGAGAACACAGCGTCCTTGTTCTTCGCATCACTGAGCCATTGCTTTAACACACAACAAGACAGCTAAATTCATATCACCAAGACCAGAAAGTTTAGCTGAAGTTGCTGGTGGGCATATACAACATGGAATTCTCCAATCAAACGTAAGCATCTAAAAGTACAGAACAGTTAAGACAGGACAGACAAATATCTAGCTCCGCCTTGCATTGCCCTGTGGAGTTTAGGAACAATTATCAGCTCCATAATCTCCACCATCTGGCTGAATCTAGGACCAGGAGGTGCAAAACGTAGGGATCTGTAGCCCAGCTCAGAGCAAGTCATGATGGTGCATTCAGCATCGCCGAGTTACGCACGCTGCGGCTGCCAAGTGCAATGAGCATCAGCCGTGCAAAAAAGCAGAAGCGACGGTGCCTGCCAAGGCAGCTGTTCTACCTACAGTTCACAAAGCAGTAAGGATCATGTCGACTCAATTAAAGCCTCCAATCACTCACCAGCGAGCAGAGGGGATGGACCATAACGCAAATTCAGTAAGGAAAGGGGCGACTCCAGTTCAACGAATGCCAGAGCTCATGCCTGGAGTGATTCTCGTTTCTACTGGATGCTACTGGAAGCATAATGTTACCAACCTGTAACGTAGCTCTGTGAGACTGAATAGCTGTTAGATCCGCAGGGACTGCCTCCTCTTGGCTCAGTTTCACTTCATATCCTTTGACCAGGGACTCTGCTCCTTGGGTACTACGAACAATAACATCCACCGTCTTTAACCTGTCGTGTAAAGACAAGAAGAAAATGTGACTTCTCGAACCGAGGACCTTCTGCCTTGTAAAGTCATTTGGAGCATAAGCAGCGGAGAGGAACAGAACAGATCGCTCTGGCTCATACCCAACGTTCACATTTGAGCAGCAGGAAGAAAAGGCCGTAATGGAATCTAGATTCTGAGGGGAGAAGCCTGTAAACATAAGCCCCTATATATGCCCCTGAAATTCTAAAACACCTTCAATTAAAATGGAAGGGATCAAACAGAACTGAACACAGAAGCAGCATAATCTAGTGGTCTGAGTTCTAGAATGAGAGACTGGAATACCAGCGTTTAACCCCAGTTCTAACAGCAACTCCAACAAGTCACTTCATCTTGGCGTTCCCATCCCCAAAGTGGGAATAATTAGTCACCTCAACACTAACACTCAAATATTCTGGAGCACCACAGCCTGGCACCTCTTGGAGCTCTTGAATTTACAGCATCTCCTAGACATTCCTAAGCCCCCTTAAGAAGCATGAGAGCAATTCCTACCCTCACCCAGTTTCAGAGAGGGTAGCCATGCAGCATAGCTAATTCTGCCCATATAGAATTCTCTCTCAACTCCAGAAAATAGGCATGTTCTGACTCACTTATCCAGGTAGATGGAAGAGAGTCCATACACGTGATCCATCTTCTCTACCAGTAGACTGAGCTCAGAACGCAGGTGTGGGGCACTGGACCCTGTTGGAGACTTGTGTAGGAAGCTGTCACATCTCTCAGAAATGTCGTGCAAGTCAGACTTCAGCTGCCGTAAATCCTCCTGCATGCGCTGTGTGGAGGCAGAGAATTAACATCAGAATAAAGTGCAGACACCCAGGAGACGGAAGCAAACGTGAACAGGATAAGATGCAAGGAGCGCCCGGTATCAGACATTTCCAGCTTAAAAGTCTATTTAGCAGAATCATTTGAAGTCTAAATGGGGCTTGTAAATTCTGCAGATTTCACCATTTTCTTCGTTCCTTTCCATTATCAGATCGGGATGCTCTGGTCTCAGTGGTGGCAAAGGCCACCTGCAATCAGTGCTTTGGGAACTGTTGCTTCTTATAACTTTTTATTCAGATTTCAAGAAGGAACACTTTCTGCAATGGACGTTTGCCCAGCCAGCCTGGGAAAAAGGCAATATGTGCTAGTCTCAGTGGATTGAGGGATAGGCTCAGGCTATATGACAATAGACATTTTCCCCTTGGGGATCTGAAGCGAGGAGACATCATGGGGTGGGCGAAGGTATAAAATGCAAAAAGGCGGCGAGGCAAGAGAACAAAGATACCTTCATTGTCTTTCTGACCTAAGAGTAAAAGGTTCCCTCTATGGGATTGCTACGTGAAGCAGCTGAGTTCCCTATATAAGATTTATGCCAGGGTATCAATGCCCTGTGAAGCAGCTCTCTTTAGACCAACAGTGGGTTCCCTCAAACCTGCAGGAAGTACTGACCTCCTGCTCTGCAATGCGGAAGGTGTTCTCCTGGATAGTATCACCGTCTGTTCTGGTGCTGCCTGGGGCCTGGATTCGCCTCACTAGTCTCTGTTCGCACTCCTCCAGGCGCAGACGGATGTTCTTTAGCTCAGAGAGATATGTCCTGGCAACAGTCTCATCTTTGTCCTCTGTTAAGTCACAAACATACCAAAAAAAAACCACCTAGGATCAGTCTCAATTAGGAACCATAGACCCAAGTGGCTGCACTCTTCTGCCCAGAGAAAAGCGAACACAGAGCTCTCTGCTCAGATGGAAACCAAATTTGCCCAAGTCCAGTCAAGAGCTGTGAGGACCTAACGTTTAACCACTGGCAGCAGAGCAAGGACCCCGCTACCCAGACCTAATCGGCACCATTTGCCAGCACTATTTCTCCTCAACAAAGGCCGCATTTTCGAATGAACAGCAGGGAAGAGAACAGCCATTTGCAAAGCTAACACTCACAACCTCGTCTAAAAATTAAGAGCACCTGTAGATCCCACATCTCTATCAGCCCCAACAGCTCCACATTAGTCTATTACCCCTCCCAGCTCACCGTTCTCCATGGACTCCAGCAGCTGTTGGAAGTGCTCCTTGCTGGACTTCACTTCGTCCTCCAAGCGCAGCCGATCGGCCCCAGAGAAGAGCTCCGAGTCCCGGCTGTCCTGCAGGAAGTCCTCATAGTGCGCCTGGAGGCTCTTCATGGCTTGCTGGCACTCTCCTTGGGCCAGAGATCTGAGCTGTGGAAAAGCAAAGACTAACAATAAGGAACCCTGCACCAAACTGCCCTGACCAAGGTCCCAGTTACTGCGAATTACCCAGCTGCGTCTCCCATTTCTCACGCACACCTGTAAGCATTAATTCACACGCTCCTTTCCTAGCAAGACACCCGTTTTTTCAAGGGTGACCACCACTGCCAGGAGGCAGATTCTAGTGAGTCTCCCCTTCTCGGACAGGACAGCTCTTTTGGTCACGCTATGACGCAGCACTGCCTTTAGGGGCCAGCCGTCGTCTTGCCTGGGTTTTTATCTCGCTCCCCCCATTACAATAATCTTTATTGCCTGAACAGAGCTCTCCCACGCTTTCAAGGAAAGAGGAATGACATTATGAGGCGTTTGGCTTCCCTGGATCTTTCCTCCCCTTCCTCATTCCACTCACCTCCACCTCTGTTCACTCCTAAGTAAAAAGGAGCGTCAATCCTACGACACCTGAGCTGATTATAGCTCAGGAGCAAACAACTGATGCCAGGGTCACTGCACCTCTCTTTCTTCGCTCTGAACCCCCCAGAGCTCAGACTGTCTCAGACTGTGCCCCTCAGGCTGATCCCTCGGTCGACCTAACCCTTCACCCTTGAATCATCTCTTACCATTTTCCTTGTATTCCCTACCCAGGCGAGGAAGCCTTGGCATCATTTCCAACTCCAACCAGGCAGCCAAAGCAAGTGAGCTTTTCCATTGCTGGAGAAGACCAGCCTACACTGCAGTGACCCGGACAGGTGGATTTGTTGGGAAGCTTTGTACAGTACCTTCTCCATATTCCAGCCTTGCACCAGGGCAATGTCCTTCCGCAGGTAGTTCCAGGAGATCAGGCTCTTCGTGTTCACATGGAGCTGGTGCCAGAGGGCCATCACCTTCTGGTACAGCTGTTCGACCCTATGAAAGGACAGCAGTTCCATGACAGCCCAGGTCCCCCAGCATTCTCAGTTACAGCATGGAGCCAGGCATGTGCATATTCAAATTCAGCCTTTAACTTTTAGTTCATTATGATAACAACCCAAGGTCAAGCCTAACTGAGTAGAGCCAACGGTAAGGCTTGCAGAATGCCCTGATCAGAATCAGACAGGAGCCTTATCTCTCTCCCATTCACATGCATTAGATCCCCACTGGGGAATCCCCTCTCCTGCGAGCTGCCATCTCCAACCATCCAGAAATATAACATCAAACGTTCTTGTGAAGTCAGCAGCAGGAGCACTGCAAGAGCCGCCTCCTCCGCCAGGCAGGCCAGCCAGACCCAGGAGGCCCCAGGCCCCTCTCCAGGCAGGGCAGCCACACCAGGACATTTGAGCAGCCAGAAGGGGCGTTCAGGTTTTTCCCCATTCCCATTAATTTCATTGTTTGTGAAGTTACCAGTCTGGAAGCACTAAAAAACAACTCCTTGTTAGCCACACAACAAGCTGGGCAAGGGAACCAGCCCTACCTAGAGACCAGAGGGTAGTTCAGTTTCCAGACCCACTTAGACCTTGTCCACCCTGGGTTTTTTGCACTGGTGTGCACGGCATTGGCGCAACCCCCCCGTGAGGAAATGCTGCACCGTGAGTTTGATCGTTTGAAGCCAAGATAAGCAGCACAAGTCATGATTTATAGTGGTGCAGGCACGTCTAACACCAGAGACTTGCACTAGTGCAAAAAGCTAGACAGTCTAGACGGGGCACCCTTGGTCTCCCTGCTGATACTGTCACAAGGGAGTCAATCACAGGAACAGGTTTCGTGACGTTGGTCCACTGGGAACTGAAACAGCAAACCCAACAGCCACCAGACTAAGGACTTCTGGGTACAGCTCACCAAGCCTGGATTGCAGCTCGTGACCAGAAGGCTCCATACCACCACCACCAATCCCCTGAACCTTCCCCATCACCTGTAACTGAGCCCCACCACAACAACGAGCTAGCCACCTGTTGCAATTAATATTAACAACATGAAGCCCCAACTCCCAGCAAGGATGAGGGGTTAAACTTTTCCCCAAGCAAAACAGATCTGGATGGTCTCAGTATAAATAACCCAGAACATAACGAACAGCTAGAGGCATCTCTTGGTCATTCTAGCTTTGGAATTCCAACCCACAATGAGCAGCAAGCAGTGAATTGCAATGCTTAGTTACCTGTTAGCAATGTCAATTGCCTCTTTGTTAGGAGGGGGGATCAGGAAGCACACAGATGGGACCATGGCCTCATTGCCAGTAGGGCTGATCACCTTCCATTTGGTCCTCTGGGAATTATCTTCCAGCACACACTCATCATTCTTACAGATGGTGATCTACGTAGGCAACAAAAAAAAATTGCAATCCAACACCTGACCCACCAGTGCCTTCTGTTGTGGCCAGATCCCTTTCTGGGAGACTCCAGTAGGGCTACTTGAGGAAAGGAGGCTTTCCGCCAACTCACTTTAAAATCGAGCAAAAGTGAAGTAAATTGCAAATCACCTCAGAGAGCTGTCTGGAGAGGAAGGGAGGAGAAATTCAGTGATGCTAGGATGCTACCCGGGCAAGTCTTTGGCTAGAAGGTATGGGAATGGAACCTTTGCTACTGCTCAGACAAAGATCAGGACCATTGGAGAAGCTATTTCAGAAGAGGCAATTGTTCCATCCGCCTCCTTATACATCCCCTCCCTACCTCGCTGTTGTTTCTTACAGTCAAGTACTATAGAAGTGATCCAAGTTTCTCTGTTTTCTGCTTCCCCACTATTCCCCCAACCCTCTGCACAAGCCTGGATTCTTCTCCTCCCTTCGCTCCGAAGCCTGCAGGCTCCTTGCCGTCAGCTCACCTCGATCTGGCGATAGTCACAAACAGCCTTGACTGAGATGGTGCTCTTCAGAACATGGTCCGGATTTCGTGGCTTTAGCTGAACGATGGTTTTGGACCGCCCAACCAAGCTGGCGACGGAGCTCTTCGACTGAATAAGCTGCTCCTTTTCATCCTGGCGAGAATGAAAGCAAAGCGCTGCTAGTGCAGGTGGCAAAAGAGAACCACTAAATCCCTTAGAGTTGTTGCAAAATCCCTCTTTCCCCCGGAAAGGTGAGGGTCTTCCAGGTCTGGACTGGGCTCTCAAGGGCTGACTGGATATGCCAAGAGAGTCCCTCTCACCCCAGCTGTGAGGGAACACACCCCAAATCAGGGCTGGAACCTTCCCTTTCATTTTTGTGCCATTCCAGACCACTCACTTGCTTCCCCCACCCCCACCAAGCTGCATGCAGAGCATTAATTTCTTTTGCTCTTAGAGACAAGAAAATAACAGTCTTCTAAAAAATGTAAATTGCAGTGTGTATAAACCAGTGACCAGCAGGACACACCCTCACTGAGGAGACCTTTCTTTTTTGCTGCTTTGGGAAGGCTGCAGAACCCTGTTGCATTCCTCACTTTTCTAAAGCAAGGAATGAAGGCATGTTTAAAAACAACACTCAGGATGTAGGTGCAAAGAGTTAAGAAGATAAAACATCCCAGAGAAATGGCTCAGAAACATCTCTTCACCTAAGAGACTTCTTTCCACTACGGTGAGTGGTGAAGCGATCAGAGTTATTAGATATTTTGATAGAAATTTGCCAGGTGGGGTAAATGATATTGCATAATTGGTTTCTATCAGTCACTGCTGGTCTGATGCTCTGAGATCACAGTGGTTCTCCATTTTCAGAGCATCCTCAAAACAATCTACAGCCATTCCAGTGTAGAAGTGTGGGTATCGTTACATAAATCACAGCCTGAATAATTTATTATGGTCCAGCCCACTTTGACTTATGAAGTTAAAAAAAAACATCCAACAGAGAACTTTAACACTCATGCTTTTCACTCTGAGCCCATTAAAGGGTCAATTAGTGCACTAGGAAGGGTGAACGGTCTCAGTTATTTAATGGTTAAAAAAAAAAAAAAAGAATAAGTGCTTAAATAAACTACCTGTGCCTGTCCCAGGGAGCATGATTGGAAGAAATACAACTTTAACTCATTAATTACCAAAGAATAAGAGCATATGTCAGGGAGATAACTGGACTTCACCATTCCTGAGATGTTGGCTACTTTTCAAAACAAGGAGTGAACCACTATCATGCCAGAATCCTAGTACTTGTGGATATAGCTCTAAGAACCTGCAGCGAGTACAGCTGGATTACGAAGAGCCAGACAACCTGACACTGGGAGAAGGGAATGCGACACTCGGACCCTTAAGAAGAGAGGATAACGAGTCCAGAGGATTTACCCTGCCTGACTGCCCAATACCAGCACCCACGTTTTTGCTGCAGAACCTCTGGGACCAAAAGAACTCCATAAGAAAGAGATTGCATATGACAATGGGATTTCATGCATCTGAGTTTGTGAACCTCCACTAATAGGTTCGTACTTAATCAGTCCAATCTGAAGTACTGAACGAGTGTATAAATGTTAACATTTAAAAGGCTTTGATTAGCATCTGGCCACTAATCTTTATCAGAGGATTAGCAGTTAAATACGTAGGTAAACCCGCACTCATTAGATATGCCAGATCAGTAGCTGGTTGACACTTCACTCCTTTTCTTATTGTGCCAATTTGCCCTGAGTGGTTATAAAGTTATCTTATTGTTTGGACTGCTCTATATTATTCCAGTTGCATCAGGTCATGTGACTTAAAGATTAATCTGCCAAAGTTCAGCCTACTACTGCTGTCTTGATTACTGAATATAGACATACACAATTATCCATCCACTCGCTGCTTTGATTTTATCATTAGCCACCTTGTAGACCTGGCATAACAGATTAATGACAGATTTGATCTGGATTAAGAGTGGGCATTTCCTGCCATCCTTCCCTGCACCAGCTAAGCAACCAACTGGATGCAGCCTCCAGCTGCATTTGACCAGATCAGAATAACCATCTCGGACAACAAAACTCACCCATCACCGTATTTCTACGCACAGAAAGATAGTGTGGTAGATAGTGATGGTGAAGAATCAACTCTGGACTTCATTTTCCTGTGGTACACAAGGTCTCTAGCCAGTCTTTTTGCACAGCCGGCTCCTCTTCCCTTCAGCAAGGGTGCAGGGATACAGAGAGAGCATTGTGCTCTATAAGAGTCCTTTACTGCAGTCACTGATCTTCCATTATCGCTATTAAATTAAAATCAGATTAGTGTAGACAGTGTTAAATCAACAGAAAGCGACACAGTAAAGGTCACGCAGCCTGCACTCCGACACACACAATCAAAATGCAAGGAGTGGCCTGAGACAGGATAGGCAAAGAACATTCAGCTTAACTGGGCTGTTGTAGGAACAAACAAATATACCCATTTTCCCTTGTGACGCAAAAGCCAGCAAGCAGTGCCGCTCCACGGTATTGATTGTGCATTGCACCCAGAGCCCATGATGTTGGGGCTTATACAGAACACCCACCATGGAATCCTGCAGCAGATCTTCCAGGCGGGTCAGGCTGGTGTTCTGGTCACAAGAATACTTCCGTTTGATCGAGTCCTGGAGATTCCGCAGGTACGTTTCTGACTCTCGGGCGTCGCTGAAGAACTGCAAAGCCAAAAAGCATTACAGAAAGCTGTGTGATACAACACACCACAGGCTATTCATTGCCACAGGCAACACTGCAAGGGACCCACCAAAAACCTCATTGGGCAAGTTTCTTCCACATTTCTCTCCATCTTTGTGCTGCTGGAGCGGTAAAGCACCACCACAGGCTTGGCCTGGGCTATCACGAGAAATCACATCCCACCATATAAAGTGCACAGGGGACACGGCAAAAGGGAAAGAAACAAATGAGGAAAAACTCAGAAGTCCTTCATTTAAAGCTGTGTTCAGGATAAAGCCTCTATTGCCCTGCAAAAGGACAAGCACGTTGTGGGTCAGTTGATGCTATACCATAACCACGGTGCACAACCAGGTGTGGGTCTCTGAACCATAGGTCAGGGACAGAAACGCAGGACTGTCCCTCCCTACTATACCTGGAAGTAAGCCGCATTCTCCTTCACATGCTGGTCTACACATAAGCAGAGCTGTTTGATCCACTGCCACTGGGACTGGACAGCTGCGCTATACGCCTGGAAAATACACGTATGCAAAGAAAACCACGAGTTACAACAACAAAGGAACAAGGTGCATCTGCCAACAAAGGGGGTTGAGTCAGTGTTCAGCCAGTTCACTCAACTAGCTGACAATGGTCACATGAGGAGGAAGGATTTGGCTGCAATGAGATGTCGTGGGGAAGTGTCCTGGAATAGAGGCCAAAGGAAATACATTAAAGAAAGGAAGCACTTCAAGAGGCACTTCCAAGGTAGTTTCCTTCCACCCCCTGGAATTGGTGGAGGGGCTTGTCAGTAAAAAAAAACCCTGCCCCGATAACCCTTTGCTCCACAGACATGTTTGCTCCATCAGCCTCATAGCCATGAATAATTCAAAGAAAGCTCAGGGCCACTGGCTCTCTTATCTTCCCACGGGACCTTGGGTCTGGGCCTCTCCACACAAACATTTCTCTTTATCATCTTGGGAAGGGCACGCGTAGAAGTGTCTCCCTTGTCCTTCCCAAGAAAGCTGTTTGCAACGACTTGGAGTTGGTAAGAGCAGTTCAGGGTGGAGGTGGATGTGTGGCCGTCTATAGCTTGTCTCCCAATGATATTTCTTCAAGGGGGTAACTGGGCGTGAAACCCCCCAGCGTATACGCCCTTCCACCGATCAGTTACCTCTACAGTCTGTTTGGCTGGGTGATTCTCCAATGAGAGCAGCTCTGCTGTATCTTGTAGAGACCGGAACACATCCTGTTTCTCTTCCAGTTCCATTGTCAGCTCCTGAGTAGCAGACACCAGCAAAGACTCAAATCAAAATCAGTCGTACATTTCTGGGGTAGCTGTACTTGAGTCATTACGTCTCCAGGCCAGGCTGAAGAGGAGCAGGGATGTGGGGCAGGGTTGAAGCTGGCGTTGGAAACGGCACTGAGCATTTCTTCAGTTCCGCAGGTAGGTTTCGAATGAGATCACCTTATTACTACTGTCTGAAGGGCAGTCTCCTTAACCTTAACTGAGAATTTCTGCTTTGCAATGTCCTTAATTCTGAATGGCTACAGACATAAACAAACCCTTATTCAGAAGGTTACCATTCAAAGCCTAGATGCTAGGAACTGAGGGAATTCTCAGCCAAGTGTTCAACTCCAGCTTTAACCCTGCCCCACGGTATGTTTATTACACGCTCACAAAACTGGAAAACCTGCTAAACAGATTTAGCTTTTCCCTTTGCATTCTACTCAAGCCACAGTTCATCAGTGGTGATCGTGACTGCGGCAAGCGCTGCAGGCTGAGCTGTAGGAGCTCAGAGTCCTGGGAAGCCTTAATTTGAGAGCTTTTAAGCCAGCTGGAGGTTTCACAGCAATTTAAAAGCAATACCAGTATAATCAGTGGAGCTTGTAACTAGGCAGCCCTGTTCAGACGGGTGCCCTGTGCCTGCACTATACTCACTGAGAAGTAATTCCTTTTGGCTGCAATATTGGGGTTGTTATCACTCCAGTCATACGCCAGCTCCTCTTCCTCCTTTTCATTCAGCCAGATTAACTCAGCGGTGGCTCGGGACACAAACCCGTACAGGCTCTGGAGATGCCGCAATCGGAAGCTCGATGTTTCCTGCATACAGTGAAATAACCACCCCTCTCGTGAGCCATAAATGGATGCTTCCCAGACGCTTCTCTCTTCCAGTGCCCCTGAAAGGAGCTGTTACGAAGAAGTCTGAAAAGTGTGTAAGTGAAAACCACCCGCCCCCTGAGAGGATGACTCCAGCCGTGACGAGTTGCTCCAAACTGGGAAACTTTCTCATGGTGTGTAAGTCAAGCAGATAAGAATAATGAGAACGGCTTAGGAAATTCAGACCCTTTGCCTTGTACACTCTGGGTAAAGCCATGGCCTCCATAGCACACAGGCCAACCTTGCCAAAAGAACCTGGTTTGCCATGAACAGGTTTCCTCTGAATTCTGAGGAAGACACTAATAACGTGGCTGCTCTTCTCTCCGCTCTCAATGATTGCTACTGTTCCCTCTCCCCATCCTCAGCACCAGCAGAGTATGGACCCCGTATTCTGCGGCCTGTGCCAGGGGAATATGGTGCTGGGCAGAGGGGCGGGACTCTCAGGCAGCAGAGCATGCTGGGGCCGTGGGTAATGCCTACTCACCATCAGCTTGCAGTACTGTGTCTCCAGCTTGCCGAGCGTTTCTGTGTAGCTAGTGCGGAAATTCTGAGACATTTTACCCTAAGAAGGAAAAATGGTTCACGTTGCCAGTATATAGCTTCAATTTCGGAGTATCGCACCCCATTCCAGCCACTTCCCCTGAGTTTTCCATGAGCAGTAAGAACCAGAAGCGGAATGCTAGCCGTGGCAAGTGGTCTCTTCTCTGGATCGGGGGGAGGGAGGGAGGGTAATCAGGCAGGGGGGAGAAAGAATCTTCCACTCTCAGTGAAGGAATTGGGCTCCAAGAGAAAATAAAAGGAACAATTTACAAGAAATTGGGCTTCACACAACAAATCAATGGGGATCAAATCTGGAGAGTAGCCGCAGCACTTAAGCCTCTTTGTCTTGAGCTTTGCCTGCAGAATAAGCTAATGGTGATACATTAAAATCCTGGTTCAATGGGACACACGTTAGATTCACAGATTCTAAGGGCAGAGGGGACCATTGGGATCATCTAGTCTGACGTCCTGTACAGCACAGGTCACAGAACTTCCCCAAAGGAATTCCTAGAGCAGAGCTTTTAGAGACACACCCAGCCTTGATTTAACAATTGTCAGAGATGTGGAATTCACCGTGACTCTTGGTAAATTATTCCAATGTTAATTACTCACACTGGTAAAACGACACTGCCTAGCTTCAGTTCCCAGTCATTGGATCGTGTTAGCCCTTTCTCAGCTCCCCTGAAGAGCCCATTATTAAATGTTTGCTCCCCATGCAGATAGTTATGGACTCTATTCAAGTGACCCCTCTTTATTAAGCTTAATAGCTTGAGCTCTTTGAGCCTATCACGAGAAGGCAGGTTTTCTAATCCTTTAATCATTCTCGGGGCTCTGCTCTGAACCCTCTCGAATTTATCAACACCCTTTGGCTTGTGGGCATCAGAACTGGACACGCTATTCCAGCAGCAGTCACACCAGTGCCAAATACAGAGGTAACATAACCTCTCTATTCCTACTTTTAACGAGTCTTGATAGTTCAGAGTGCTGGGAGAGCCTGCTGCACCATACACCTTCAAAGGTGCCTCACTGCAGCAGCCTCAAGTATATTCACCCTCCAAAGCCACCAAACACTCACAGGATCTGATGTCCTGCTCCTCCTCATCACCCCGAGCCTTGGAAAACTCTAGTGCCCTCAGGTCTTCTATCAAGTCTGTGTCCCCCTCACCTCGTACATCCTGGCCTCCTTCACGCTGGCGCCCAGATCCTCCACGCTGGAGTGGACGTGCCGCTGCGTCTCCAGCTGAGATTCCACACTCGGCAAATCACTGCCCCACTCCGCCCGCTCCAGCTTCATCTGAAACAGCCACCAATAGGCACAGTCAATGTTCGCCATCCGAAAGAGCATGCTCAAAAGCACAGGGTCCTGGAGGTGACGGCACCTCCTAGCTCACTACTGAAGCAAGAGATGCAAAGCGCAGCCCCGGTGCAGTGTGCTCGTTAAGAGACTGACCCTAACGGTGCTCGGGTCAATGTCCAAACTCACATTGACTTCAGGGGCAGCTGGCTCGAGCCCTATGCTCATGTCAAACAGGAGGAGCTCGTCAGGCTGAATTAGTCTGGAGCTCTGCTTTGGAGACACCCTTCCATTATTCCCTGCAAACAGCAGGAGCACCGTATGGGAAACCAAACCCAGCTCAGGACAAGAGGGACTTCTCAGACACAATGGCATTCCCTGAGCACCAGGGACCAGTTGCACCATCACAATGTTTGTGGTTTAAAGAAAAAAGACAGAACCCCCCCCACACACACATTTTTCAGTTTTCTGACTTTTTTTTTAGTGCCAATACATGCAGCTGAGTCAGCCTGTAGAGCTGGTTAAAGCCCAGGGCATGCACCCACCTGCATCTCTTCCACCCAAGACAGCAGCTCATACACAAATCGGAGGTTGCCTTCATCTTCAGAAGAGGAGATGGCCACCAGCTCCGCCCGGGTCATGGGCTTCCGGAACCAGGAGGCAGAGGAGGTGTGCGTGCCCTTTGTCAAGGGCTCTGCCTTCAAGTGTGTAGTGGTCAGGGTGGACGGTTGTACCAGCTCCAAGGTAGAGAAGTGACCCTTCCGGTACAGGTTAGTGCATTCCAGCCTCAGCGTGACCAGCTCATCTTGCAGTCGGACGATCCTGGAGCAGAGAGGGGGAGGGAAGACAGAAGCCTAGTTACTGATGTCTGGACTCCAGCAGATATATGGAACGACACCTGTTCTCCACAACGATCCTGCTTATCAGGGGTTTGTCTATCTTCTTCTATAACCCAAACTGAAGGAATCCCACCTCACAGGAAGCACATGGAGAGCAGGACACACTCAGCTAGGGCAGAGCCATTACCACCAGGACTCGCATACCTTGCTACTTAATGCAGCATATTCATGTGTCTCGGTCCATATCCCCCAGTCAGTGACGCTTTCTCATACACACAGCCCCTCACCTGAAGACCAGCTCCTCCAGCTGGTAGTAATTCTCGTCTCGGAGGATCTGCACATCCACCTGCAGCTGCCGGATGAGCCCCTCGCACTCCTGCAGGTACATGACCACATCGGATTCGTACTGAACTGGCTGGCCAGACTCCAGGTGAGCAGCATCCTGCAGCGAGAGGTCAGAGTTACCAGGGAGATGTGTCATCCCCACTGTACTGTAAGGGACACGCAAGGCAAGAGGAGTGTGTTCTGGTTCAGCCGTCAAAGGAGTCATAGACGTTACGGCCAGAAGGGACCAGTTATGATCATCTAGCCTGACCTCCCGCGTAACACAAGCCAAAGAACCTCACCTACTGGCTTGTGCATCAAGCCCTTAACTTCTGTTTGAGCCAGTGCAATGTCTTTTAGGAAGACATCCAGTCTCGCTATAAAGACTCCAAGTGATGGAGAACCCACCCACCCCTAGGCAAGTTATTCAAATATTTAGTTACCCTCACTTTAAAACGTGCACCTTGCTTCCAATCTGAATATGTCCCGCTTCAACCACTGGCTCTGGTTACGTCTTTCCCTGCTAGCTTAAAGGGCCGTCAATGATCAGAAATCATTTCCCGCATAGGTACCTATACACTTTAGGTAGGTCTACAGTGCAATTGGATTGTGACTGCAGCATGCGGAGACAAACCCGAGCTAGGTCTGAACCAGCTCAAACGACAACAGCAGCGAGACCGCAGCAGAACAGGCTATTCAACCAATCCAGGCCCCTGCATGCGTACTCCAGCAGCTAACCTGTGCTGCCACAGCGTAACTGCTATTGTTATTCAAGCTAGCTAGACCAAAGCCAGCTTGGATATCTCACACTTCTGATTCCACTGCAGACATACCATATCAAGTCACCTCAGAACCTTCTCTTGGAGCAACAGAATAGATTGAACCTCTTAAGACTCATTATAAGGCAGGTTTTCCAGACTGAATCCTTCTCGTAGCTCTATGCTGAACCCTTTCCAATTTTTCAGCATCCCTTTGGAAGCATGAACACCTGATTGGACACAATGGCTAGTAAGGATCTCATCGATGCCATACACAAAAGTAACACAACCTCCACACTCCTCCTTGATGTTCCCCTGCTAATACATCCAACGACCGCGTTCACCTTCTTAGCTACAGCACAGCACTGGGAGCTCCTGTTCCACCATGAACCCCACGCCCTATTCAGAATAAGCTCAACATCCCAAGGGTGAGGTGCTGAGGTCTAAGCAGAAAGGCAGCTATGCCAGGCTATAGAGGCGGGTTCGAGGGAAGGAAAGAGGACAATAGACATGAGACATGGGAGACTAACACCAACACTCACGGCTTGCAGTGTGTTCCTTGCCAGAGTGAGTTTTTCTTCACAGCTCAGAGCACCATTCTGAATTTTGTTAGCGATTTGTAGCAGCAATTCCAGCCTGCGACAAACGAAATAAAATCAGAGACACGAGCCTCTCCGGGACACCTTCGGCCCCCATAGTGGTGGCAGAAGAGAAAATTCTCAACAGGGACCCAGTAAGCTCTGCGTTCCCACAGTTCAGTACCAACCTCTCCACTGCTGGCCGCAACGACTTCTCACGCTCCAGCATCTCTACGATCAGCTTGCCCCACTCCTCCTCCACGTCATTGGGGTGGTAACCTTGGGGCAGCTTGATGCGGCCGAATTCAATCCAGGCCTGGAAACACAGTAGCAGAACAGCTTCTCTTACCCTGCTCTATTACACGGCTGACAGCAGCTGAGTGACTTATTCCACTGACATCTATTGGGAGAGGAGGGCACCGGTCTTCTTGGCTATAACTCTGCATACCCCTAACCTGAATGGAGCTTCCTCAACGCCGTCCTGAGAGTGGCTGCCTCTGTCCTCAGACCACCCTCTCTGAACCACGCAGCCAAGGGGCTAACACACTGCTGGAAGGTGCTTGGATACCACAGTGATCGGAGCAGCGGAAGAGCTGCTCAGCAATGCTGCCTGCTTTATGATATACCCTCAGGGTGATTTTTGTTTCTCTGTTTCAAAACAAATCCAAACTGAACGTACGGTAAAGCTTGAAAAACAAAATGTTCCCAGCGACCAGTCACGCAGCTGAGAAGTCTCTTACCTCTAGTAGTTTATACAGCTCCTCTATCCTCCCTTTTTCTTGTTCTTTTGTTGGGATTTCTGTTTCTTTGAAGTGTATGTACTGATTATAAAGTGCCTGCAATGGGAGACAGCTGTATCAGCACACAGCCCTCGGCACCACCTTGTGCTACCACCAGTTAAGCCCAAAGCCAACAACTGGCACCAGACACGCCAAGGAAACCCTCACCTTTAGCTCAACGGGGTTCTGGGGGAAGGATGTGTCTGACATCAGTATCGTGTGCTGTTTGATCCAGGGGATGAGGGAGTCCACGCGGTTCTGGTACTCTAGCCACCTTGAATCCACCTCCTGGGAGGAAAAGGGGGAGCCATTTGAAGGGCTAATACTGGAAAGCAGCTACAAAAAGCAACAGGCAAAATATCGCAGCTGGGCCCCAACACGTTGCCAGCCAAAGCAGGGGAGAGAACAAACAGAACGTGCATCACTGCGACTCAGAGTGGCAACATCTGCCGCACAACCCAAGCTGAAAGCGCCTCCCCTTCTTGTGATGCAGTTTCACCGGCACAGAGGGGACAGCAGGACCTTGCTATAAGCTCCTATCTCCAGGGCACCACAGAGCTCTGTTACGCCGCTGCCCAGAGCGGAGAATTCAGTGCACCGTCTCAGGCTGCTCAGAGAACCAAGGGACTTTGATGGTGCACAGGAGAATTAAAGGGCAGCCCCACCTTACTAGGGAAGCTGTAAATTGCTCCACGCTGCTCCAGCAGTGGCAAGTGACATGAGCTCCAATCCCCACTTCTCTCTCCTGATTCCAGTGGACCCTCAATGCCTGCTAAGCAGCACAAACCTCCACTGCCTTTTTTTGGGAGGGGGTAGGGGGGAGATACCACCTGTTGTAGCTGGAGACGGAAGCCTCCAAACTTTTCTCCTGGAGATAAGGCACACAACTCACACCACCCCCAGTCACGACACAAGGTGCCTACAGACCAGCCTTCCATAGAATTAGGGTCAGAAGGTGTAAAAAGCGGCAGTTCTTACTATCGCACTGATCCCGTCTCCTCCCTCGGGGACCTTGGGAAAGGCATCGTAGATTGAAGACACATAAGTTATCACAGACTTCTCATCTGGAGATGGGACATCCACATCTGGGGCAAGGGGACAAAGAAACCCAAGTCAGAGGGGCGAGGGGGGAGAGGTAATCTTCTACCCAGCTGGGTCAATCACCATCATCTCTTACCTTCCGCATCCAGCAACCGGGTGACTCCAAGCCTCTCTGCAACCTCAAAGGCCTGTTCCAGATTCTCCCGGTTACTCTGTATCTGCACCCGCTCCATGTCCACCATATCCGGCCTGTAAGACACACCCAACAGCTCAGAGACAGCCACCTTCACACCTAACCAAGGTGACACTCTGCTTCTGGTACCGCACCGTGCGTTCACAGCCAGACACCGCTAACCACACACGATACACAGGTACATGGAGACCAAGGAAGAGGAGGGAGGCTCTTAATACTACAAAGGGGGTCCCAAGTGATTCCCCCAAGGTGCCAGGAACAAGCACTGTTAATGTAACTGGGTACGCAATTCTGCAACAGGACATGAAATGCAAATGAGGATTAGGTCCAGAAGATCTTCACATTCAAGGCAAGAAAAGCAGAGACTTCCTGGCTAGCTCTTTGAATCTGCTACACCCAGCTCAGTGCTGGGGGTACACACTCCTAACCCCACAAATAGTTACCCCCACCCCCCACTTTTCCATCTTCAAGGGGGGCATTTTGGCATGAGATTTCCAATTCCTTCTGCAGAGTGCTCATGACCCCACTCCTTTCCATTTGGGGGTTGCCCATGGTCAGTCAGTCACTGCCTGACAAAGGGTAACCCAGGTGACAGATGCTGTCTGGAGACATTTTATGATGCGTTGACCTTAGTGACAATTTTTGCTCATCTCCTTCACCCTCAGCAGTGTGGTCTAGTGGTCAAAGCCAGGTGTCAGCCCTGCTGAGTTCTAATCCCAGCTCTGCACCAACTCAATGTGCCGCCGGGAGAGAGAGATAAAACCACTTGCCTAGCTGCTCACAAGGAGTTTTGTCCGAGGCTTAATTGCTGCTTCAAGAGAGCCTGGAGATGCTCAGATGGAAGGTGCCACTGAAGTGCTAAGTATTATTAGTCACTGAGAGCAAAGTGGGAACTCACAACGTTAACGGCACAGCAGCACCTCCATAATCTGGTTTTAAAGCTTTTCTCCCCCCTTGCTAAAAGGCCAACACTCCTTGCAACTGTGCATGTGCTCAGCCTTTTCTGCTGCATGGGGCCTGGAGCAGAGCGCCCCTCCTCCATTATTCTGTGTTGGGCAGAACTAGGATTTCAAGGTGCAGACTTTTAATGCAAAGAGAGAACAAGGAGCCTTAACCTCTCCCGTAGCCACGCCAGACTCCTCTCTGCGCACCTGTATCTGTGAATGAGAGCATTGAACATCTTCCCGTCGCTCCAGCACGAAGAGAAGTTGGTGCACTTCACTCCCACGTAACCTGCAGTCACCTTCTGCGTCCACAGAAGCAGCTTCTCCTTAGCGGACATGTCCCCTGACTCCCCACTGATGTAGATATCAGAGATCTGTAAAGACATGGTATCGCTGGTTACACGGCACTTTGGAAGCAGGAAGAACCCTGTTGGGCAAATTATGCAGATTTTATTTCTATATATACACATTGTACGTGGGGTCTCAGGAGCCAGTCTCATATGAAAAGTCCAAGCCAGGGATCCATATCTAAAGACAGGTTTCAGAGTGGTTGCCGTGTTACTCTGTATCAGCAAAAACAACGTGGAGTCCTTGTGACACCCTAGAGGCTAACAAATTTATTTGGGCATAAGGTTTCGTGGGCTAGAACCCACTTCATCAGAGTGGAAAATACAGTAGCAGGTGTATGTATACACACACACACACACACATATACATGAAAAGATGGGAGTTGCTTTACCAAGTGGAGGGTGAAGTGCATCTGATGAAGTGGGTTCCATCCCACGAAAGCTTATGCCCAAATAAATTTGTTCGTTTCTAAGGTGCCACAAGGACTCCTCGTTATATCTAAAGACAGGTCACATGAGTACAGCACCTCTATTTTTACTGCCACAATTGCTAGGATCGGTGCAGACTCAAACAAACTGAAAGCTGAGGGCAGGGCAAATTCAGAGTAACTGCATGTAACTCGGCTGAAGGCTTTTCAGAGCAAAGGAAGTTTGATTAAAGGGATGCTATAGCCTGGGAGTTTTGAAATGGACTAATATTGCCTCCTGGGATGCATAACCAGGGGAATCTCGAGTAGGAGTAGAGAGGTTAGTTTACCTCTGTATTTGGTACTGGTGCAACTGCTGCTGAAATACTCTGTCCCGTTCTAGTGCCCACAATCCAAGAAGGAGGTTGACAAATTGGAGAGGGTTCAGAGAAGAGCCACGAGAATGATTAAAGGATTACAAAACCTGCCTTCTAGTGATAAACTAAATAGATGGAGCGCTTTGAGTCTCACAAAGAGAAGGTTAAGGAGTCACATGATTATAGCCGATAAGTACCTACATGGGGAACAACTATTTAATAACGGGCTCTTCAGTCTAGCAGAGAAACGTCTAACACGATCCAGTGGCTGGAAGTTGAAGCTAAACAAATTCAGACCGGCAATAAGGTGTACATTTTTGACAGTGAGGATACTTAACCATTGGAACGACTGACCAAGGATCACGGTGGATTCTCCATGACTGACACTTTTGGAATCAAGATTGGCTGTTTCTCTAAAAGATCTGCTCTACGAATTATTTCAGGGCAGTTCTCTGGCGAATCAGCTAACCATAGTGGTCCCTTCTGGCACTGGAATCTATGACTATGGAGCATTCCAATTTTTACCACCACCCCTCCCCATCCCCTTTAAATAGTCTCTCCTGAAATGCTTTCATGTCTTTTTTTTTTTTTTAATTTTAAAAAAGTTAAAGTTTTTTTGGCTCCCCTGGTGAGGTTTAGTTGCGTCTTCTGGGCAGCCCCATCAATGACACTAGCTCAGGCCCCGCCCTCCTTTCTCTGTACACACCCCTGGCTGCTGTTCCTCCAGTTTCAGCTTTGCTGCTTCTGTTATGGGGGGAAGGGTTAAGGGTAAACACCGACAACTGCGAAACTGACAATGCACAAAGGGCTGTCACATGCACAAAGCGAACAACATGAAAAAAGGCAAAAAAAAGATATTTTTCCTTTAAGCTCTTTCAGTTATTGTGATTTTTAGAGGTTATCTGCAACAATGGTAGGTGCGACATTTTCAGCTGGAAATTGTAATTTTTCCCTTTAATTCATTCAGCCAGTCAATACAGCCTACCTACAAGTCATCTTTTCTGCACTTCTCCCAGAAAGCACCACAAGAGAGCACCCCCAGATAACCACAGTGGTGAGCGCTTTGGAAAGACAGACAGGGCAGTGGGGTGAAGGCACTGAAGACAGAGAGAAAAATGCCCTTCATTTGCTCCTGTGTTTAAGAGCCAGACACCACATACTGTTAGCTCCTCCTGGTGATTTACACTGTGCCCTTTGAAATTTATCTTTCTGAGGGACGTGCATGGAGAATAAATAGCAATACTCCAGAAAAACAAACCAATTCCAGGGCATTAGCAGCAGGTGGAGATGGGAGATGCCTCTAAACCCTGGTCTTAGAAAGATTTTCCTACCAGAACAAAGTCCTGCTTGGCTAGGTGGCTGTATACCAAGGCCAGCTAGAGTCAGATTGCAGATAACATCTTCCAACAGACTCTGCCAATCAGAGCATCTCTGCCTCCTGTGATGACTACAGACGGCTTATCAGAACAGCTTTTCCTCCCATGCTGAATTCAGAGAAATCGTGTCTGGCTGAGCACTCTGGGGTAAAGTACTGGTGCATGGACTGGACCCATCTACTGCCAGGAGACTGCAGAAATGGGCCTGTTCTTACAATCTAGCTGCGCTCCCTCTGTGCTGCTGAAGATTCCCAGGCTCGGCTCAGCGTAAGAGTCACCCAAGCTGCGACAGCAACGCCCCTGCTTTTGCCTAACAATGAATGTCTTCGTTCTAAATAAATCCAAGACACAGAGCTCGAGCCAGAGTCCCCCGGAATGGAGGCTACTAAACTGAAGTGTTACTGGCTAGACATTGCCAGGGGTCAGGGTTTCTCGTTAGCATCACCTTGAACACACAGCACCTCCAGCTGACCTCCGACCCCTTGTTTACCCTGCCTGCCCTCCTCCCATCCCCTACTCACTTATTTGTCCAGCCACCCCTTAGGTATACTCTGTTTAGGCTGTAAACCAGGGACTGTCACTGGCTGTATGTCTGCGCTGTGCCTAGCGTGGCAGACAGGGCAGCTTTGCACCATATCTTTGGAAAACTGTATTGTATTAAATGTATGGCCAGTTTGCGTCTCATTGTGAGCCAGGGACTGTGTTCACTCCACGGATGATGACCCAGCACGGTGTTCGTTTTAAGAACACTTTCAGTGCAAATTTGACAAAATGCAAAGAAGGTCCCAATGTGAGATTTCTAAAGATAGCTACAGCACTCGCCCCAAGGTTTAAGAATCTGAAGTGCCTTCCAAAATCTGAGAGGGACGAGGTGTGGAGCTTTCAGAGGTCTTAAAAGAGCAACGCTCTGATACGGAAACTACAGAACCCAAACTGCCAAAAAAAGAAAAATCAACCTTCTGCTGGTGGCATCTGACCAGGGCCGTCCTTACCCATACGCAAAGTACGCAGCTGTGTGGTGCCCTATGCAGCGTGTGCTGCTCCAGCCCCCGCCCTGCCCCAGTCCACCCCTTCCCCAAGCCCCCACCCCTGCTCCTCCCCACCCTGCCTCTTCCCGCTCCAGCCCCACCCCGAGGACTGCAGCAGGGCTGAGCCTGCACTCACCAGTGGCAGGAAGTACAGCAGCCCAGACTCAGCCACGCCACCGGTGAGTGCTGGGGGATGTTCCCTTCTGTCCCCCAAGACAGCCCCACCACCCCCCACATGGAGGCCTGGTGCCCCCCACACACACACCCGCGGAAGGCTGTGCAGAATAGCTGGGGCCAGCTCTGCATCTGACTCAGATAATGAAAATGAACATGCATTGGTCCGCACTGCTTTGGATCGTTATCTAGCAGAACCCGTCATCAGCATGGACACGTCCTCTGGAATGGTGGTTGAAGCATCAAGGGACATATGAATCTTTAGCGCATCTGGCATGTAACTATCTTGCAACGCCTACAACAGTGCCTGTTCTCACTTTCAGGTGCTATTGTAAACTAAAAGCTGGCAGCATTATCTTCTGGAAATGTAAAACAAACTTGTTTGTTTCAGCGATTGGCTGAACAAGAAGTAGGACTGATTGGACTTGTAGGCTCTAAAGTTTTACACTGGTTTGTTTTTGAATGCGGGAGGGGGGGTTTTGTACATAATTCTACATTTGTAAGTTCAACTTCCATGATAAAGAGACTGCACTACAGTACTTGTATTAGGGGAATTGAAAAATACTATTTGTTTTGTTTTTTACAGTGCAAATACTTGTAATCAAAAATCAATATAAAGTGAGCACTGGACACTTTGTATTCTGTGTTGTAATTGAAATAAATAGATTTGAACATTCCAGACCCAAAATATTTACAAATGGGGTATTTGTATTTTACATGGTGTTCGGTTACTGTTTAACAGTGCGACTGAGATAATTTTTTTAATCGCTTGACAGCCCCTATTTTCACCTGGCTCCTACTGCTCATGGTGTCCAGCTCCAGTGACGATTCCCCTTGCAGGGAAGGGAAAGGATGCTGCAGGGCTCGAGGCAAAGGACCCTCCCTCCCCCCAGACGTCTGAGGAGGACTCTGCAGAAGCACAAAGAGGAGTGGCAGCAGTGTAATTGGTATGCCGCTGCTCACCTCCCTCTCTGGAGTCTGACACGCTTATCGCACACAAAACTGCTCTTTGTCGGTTGCTGCCACACAGCCGGCTTTGGCGTTAACTCTTCCGGACCCAAACCAGGGATTTCCTTAGAGCAATGGGCTGATAGACCGACAGGATCACATGACACAGCAGCTTGCGAGGCACCAGGGCCATAACAAATGCACGATGCACTTTGCAGACCATCTAAATAACTAACGACATAGGCGTCCGTCCCCAGATAACTGGGCCTTTCCCTGCCCCACTCCCCAGGCTGGAGGAAGGGACAGAAAATGTAGCTACATCCGCAGGATCCCCACATGCCCCATATATGGGATGGATGCTCCACTGTACTACTAATACTGAGGGGTGGCACTGCCTCCTCCTTTAAAAGCCTGCTCTTGGGATAAAGGAATCAGAGAAGGGGGTGATGAGCATATGGAACCCGGAGCTCCAGCACAGAACCCTCCTTACTCATGCATCAGCTCACAAAATTCCTCTGCATTTTTTTTTTCAAAGATCAACCACTTTTACCAGGACAGCAGTGCTCTGCTCCCACTGACCTTGGTGTCTAAATACAGAGCTGCCTTCTCCCGTACATCAAGGTAATGGCCTTGGCCCAGCAAGCCAAAATATTCAGCATCATGCTCCTTTTGCCTACTGATCCCTACATCTCATTGGCCAAGCCCCATCCCCAGCAGCCCAAACGGCGCTGAGAATCTGGACTGAGGGACTCCAGTCCATCACAAATCAGAGGAGGCCCTTCCGCTCCCCAAATTGCACAGAATAGTGACGCCCTCCTCTGAAGCAACCCCCAAAACAAACGCAGCGTCTTCTGCCACCCACCACTCCAAATACAGACACAAGAGACCTCTGCCACAAGTCCAAAATACAAGGAGACAATTTCACTGCCCCCAAAGCATAACATGCAATAAGCAAATCTCTTCCAGCAACCCCTCCTATATCACCTGGCCTTGAGTCAAAAAACCCAGCGTAGACTCATCTAGCCCTTCCCAGGCCAAAATACATCCCACTAGCCGATGCCCACCCAACCCCTTTGACTATCGAGGCACAGCACTCCTTCCAATTGCTCCATTTCCACAAACAGCATTGCTGCTCCAGGGCAGGAGTCTATTGCCCGAGAGGAGATGGACTCGGACTGGCTGAGTTCCCCTTCACCCCAGAGGAGTGAGGCCGCTTTTCCTCTTTGGAATCACACTGGGTTGCCAGGAACTAGACAGGACACCTGTAACACAAGCTCCTTCCCTCTATCCGCTGATGCTTCTCTGTTTGAATTGCTCTCTGCCCTGCCATGCTACAGGTTTGAGGCTGAATCAGGGGGTGTCTCCCACCATTTCAATCGTGTTCCCTATACACTCTAGGCTCTTCCGGTCTCTGCCCCCTTTCCACCCCACAGATTGACAGCAGCCAACAAAAGTACTTGGTAAGTCATCAGTGATGCCAGTTTCAACTCTTCCCCCCCACTGACAAATGCTAGAAAATGCTACTACAGCCAGGGACGTCACTACTGAATGTTGCTGCCTGGCCCTGTCTGGCTGCAATGCACCCGCCCATTTTTAGGACCATTCTCACAAGCCTCCTTCCTAACCAACACACTTTGCAATACGGCCCCTTCCCCCACTTTTAATTAGTGCCAACGTTTCACCGAAATGTTAAATGCATGCAAAGGGGGGAGCGTGCACGCCACACAAGTGTCAGAAGGGAGGGAATGTGCTGTGAGCAACCCCTTGAAAGTGGGTGAACATGCTAACTACAGTCAGTGCATCTCGAGTGACACACAGGCAATTACACCTAAAACACAAGTAATTGCCTTCCCACATCCTCCTGCTTCTACTTCGAGTGCTGTTCCCGCTCTCGACCTGCACACTCTAGGCAGATTACAGGGTAGAGGCAGCAAAGTACAAACAGGGTCAGTCTACAAGCCCATGCACCCCCTGCTCTCCTAATCTGACATTCCTAACAGATCTCCATGCAAATCACACCTGTGGGCTACCAGAGCCATGCAGCTCCTCAGGGTGGAGACAGATGCTTAACCCGCCACTTCTCCGTGTGTGGCTGTAATTCACAGCGCTAGACACAGGGCTAAGCAGACTGGAGTCAACTGGGAAATGGAGGGCTGGGCTGGCTCACTGATATTCAGGACAGCATTTCCCCCCCCCCCCCCCGTCTCTGAAAGAAATAAATACAAGCACTGACCTTTCCTCCAGAAGGCTTCATGGCCTTCTCCGTCCTGCCCCTCTGAACCTGGCTGTCCTCTTGTGCAAGGGGTGTGCAGCCATCTTCCAAGATGGACCCCGAGATCTGAGTGGCTACAATATCCCTGGTGGGCTGATGGGACGAGTCACTCCCATATCCTGAGGAGCGCTGGGCAGTGCTGGTGGTTGGCCCGCTGAACGAAGAGTCACTCTGAGAGGCAGGTAGTTTAGTGCCAGGCTGGGTCCAGGAGCCCTCTCCCCCCTTGAGGGCAGGTTTCTCTCGTGACAATGACAGCCTTTGGGACTTCTCAAAGCCTTGGTTTTCCACCTGGTCCACCATGGGCGATGGCGTGGACAATTCTGAGATGGTGCCTGGCTCTACGAACCATGAACCTGTCCACGTGGCACTTGAAATACTTTCATTCCTTTCTTCTGTATCCCAGGCCTCCGGAGACCTGCCAGCCTCCACCAAAGCTGCAGGCTTCTCTGGCCCTCGTCCGCCCGCTGGCTCCTCTCTAGACACCGCGTTACACCTGGACACGAGCTGGTCTTCATCCCTCCTCTTGTCGTCTTTGACTGCAGTCTCCCTTTGTAAAGGCAACAGCACAGCTCTGCTGCTGCCAGCTCCTGTCCTTTGAAATTCAACCAGCCTGCTCACAGCCTTCTCACAGTTCTCCTCCGCAGGGTTGTCTAGCAGGCGTGCAATGACTGTGGTGCCCTCCTCAGGGAAACCCCTCCTGCCCCCAGACCCTGAGGGCCAGTGCTCAACCACCAGCTGAGCCTTCTGGACTTCCCCTTGAAATCTCTCTTTCACCTGTACAAGGAGACCCTGAGGCAGTGCCTCTGGAGTTGAGCTGGGATTAGGATCCGGGGGCTGTGAAGTGCCTTGGTGCAGGGTCTTGGCAATTTCCTCTCCTCCCTCCTGCTGAGGCTGTACTTTGAACTTCTCCAGTGCCTCATCATCTTCAGCAATCTCCCCGCCAGGCAAGGGCTGCTCCTTGGGATTTGCCTCTGGCACCGTTCTCTTCTTCTTCCCCCTCCGCTTCCGTTTAAAACGAATCCTTTTGGGGGGAGACAGAGGAGCCTTTCCTGGGCCAGCAGCCTGTTCTTTCGGTTCCTTAACGCAGCCCAGAGAATTCCCCATCTCCTCCGAGCAGAAAATGCCAGCAATAATGCAGCTAAGCTGGTCCCAGGCTCCTGGATAAATCCTGACCTTAGCTTCATCAGCTTAGATGCACATTTTAAAACACGCAGCACTGCGGGCAATCCCCCATATTCTCTCTCTCACCCTCACTCACACACACGGAGTCACTCCCAGCTGCTGCTGTTCCAGACAGCCATCTTACAGACTAGGAGCTGCAACAAGACAAATTCAAAGCATCTCACTGCAGTTCAGAAATCACTTGACCTAAAAGCAGACAGAGACCGGATTGGCTGCAGCTTTCTCTCTCCAAATATGAGGTAATTGGAGCACTGCCCTCAGTAACACAAACAGAAAGCAAGAACCAGACAGAAATCGGGGGAGAGGGAGGGAAGGAGAGGCTGGGGGAGGATTGGGGAGGGAGAAAGGAGGGTGGGAAGTCAGAAAAAGGAAGATTGAGCAAAGGTAGCATAAAGAAAAGGGTGGGGAGAAGTAGGGGGAAGCACGGAGGAGACGGGGAGACTCAGCCTGCAGACCAACGGGAAATCCCATGGCCAACGCTGTGTGGGAAACCCACAAATTCCTGCCCCTACACAGAAACAGATTCCTCCGGGCTACGGTCAAGGTGTTTCGGAGGGTCTGCTCACACTGCCTGATGTTTACTCTGAGTCTGTATTCCTGACGGTTGTCAAATAAACAGCCTCCGCCTGCTCCACTCTGGCTATAGGCAGGCTCCTTTTCCTCCAATCACAGCGGAGGAGCATACGGCGGGAGTGGAACCTCCCCAAAGGGTTAACCGTCCTTCTCGCCGCACAGGCCGGCCGAGGAATCCAGAGCAGCTCGGGCACCGTGAGAGAAGGGGAGTCGCTGGGTGCTGAAACGTTAGGTCAGCAGCACACACCCTAGCGTGATTTCCGATGGCGGAGCATAGAGTGCACTTAGTGCCCATCCTCCCTTCTTCCCGCATCCCCAAGGTGAACTCAAGCTCCTCTGCCCAGTGCTGCCACGGGGAGGTCACACCAGCACCCTTCCACCCTAGGCAGAGTCACACGATGGGGACCAGAGCATCTCCACAACACACACACGCACTTTGTGACTAAAACCTGGCACCCTGCCTGCCCCACCCCTCCCCAGAGAGTGGGGAATTGGCTGGGTTGGAATAGGGAGCTCTGACCGTTCCCTTCCTTGTAGCAAAATGCACGTCACGCACTAGACACCTGCAGCAGCCACCCCGCCCTCTGCCCGCCAAACAGACCCCAATGGCAGAGCAGCAAACAGCAGAGTGGCCAACTGCAGCTTCCCAAACCCAGAGACACCAGCTCCTAGGGCTGCTCCCTCCTAGTGCCCCTGAGCTGAGGTTTCATGCGTTTCCTTCCAAGCCCCCTCTCAACCAGCAAGGGGCTTGTTGGTGTCAAGAGAAAAGGGAAAACAAACTACGGGCCCACCTCTCCCGTGCAGAGTTTGCACCAGCCCCCCAGCAAACGGGGAGACGAGTCATGGTCGCTAGGCCTGCAGCGCAGGAATCGCACCAGCAGCTCGAAGCACAGGACGCTGCACTGCCCCTCAGCTGTTTCTTTGCAGCAGTGGGCTACGGACTTTCAAATATGGAGGACATGAACGAGATTAAGGGGTTAGCAACAGAGCTACATCCCTAGAAGAAATCTCCTTATTCCAGGCAGAGAGGCAATGTAAGCCCAGGGAGCAGGCCCAGCTGTAAGCGCTTAATCTGCCTGGGCCAGACCAGCTTCCCTCAGCAAATCCCCACGGCTGGTAGGTTGTCACATCTTGACTGGGGAGGGAGCAAGCCCGAATCAGCTCCAGGACAGTGCCGCCGGGTGGCTCCTGCACTCCCATCCGTCTGCCTCAGAACTGCAGGACACTCCCTTGGAAACCCAGCCCTGTCCTTCAGCCCCACTGCAGTGCAGCAGCACCACCTAGCGTCCCCCGAGACATCCGAAACGAGCCGAAAAAACAGGAACCATGGGGGAGATTTCGGCAAGGGCCCCTTTCTATCCTTGCCTCTGAATGTTGGCACCTCACTTTGTAGGGTCTTAGGAAATAGGGAGAGGAGGTGGCCACATACAGACAAGGACAGTTCATTCACCTTCTGCTTAGGGCTTGAATTCACTCATGTTGTTTCTCAGTGCTGGAGTGTGATCCGGGCTCGAGTTGATGGTGACACAGGAGTAAGAAATAATTATGGCCGAAAAATAACATGAGGCCGAATACCTCACGCCCGTAAGAGTTATCAGTCTGCTTTGCGTTCTGACCCTGCTCAACTCTTACGGCTTCCAACGCCCACAGCACTCACTCTAGTGAGAGTCTAGTCGACACATTTAGGCCCAGATTTATAGATACACTCATGCATCCAATTTAGGGAGTGCAGATCTGCCATCGGGGTGGCCTGAGGCCAGACCCCTAAAAGCCAAGTTCCCAAGAGTTAACCAAGTTAACCAATAGGCGCTTGAAGGGAATATATTAAAATCTTCACAACATTGCAGCCCTGGCTGTGCACCCTTGTGGACTCTGACTAGAGATGAGTGTGAAAACCTCAAACTTTGCAAAGCCCATCTCAGCGGCGGCCCATCTATTTCTTCCCAGCAAACAGAAAGGGCGTCATTCAGAACAGAGAGCTGGCAACAGAAATGTGGGTGGATGCTCCAGCTCTTACCCCCTTGTACCAGCCAGGAGGGTTTCACTCTAAAAGAGGGAGCAGGATTTTCACAAGTAACTAGTGACTCCTTCAACTTGAGGTCCCGATTGTTTAGACCCCAGGCTAACACTTCCAAAAGGAGATTAGTGATTTCGGGCACCCAACTTAAGGTCCCGTAAAGGGGCAGGGCCTGGTTTTCAGGAAGTGCTGAGCACTTGCCCTCTGAAAATCAAGCCCCCTTTCAGATGTCTCAAACTGAGCACCTAAAATCACTAGTCTCTTTTCAGTGCATTTGCTAGGAGTCTCCCCAGTGGGTTCACTGAATGGAGCAGTTCTCAGGAATTTGTTCGCACGGGAACGGAGACGGCAGCGAAGGTCTCTTGGTCTCACACTACACGCCTCTAGCCAGGTGCTGGGGGCCCCCTCAGGAAGCAGACAAATGCACCAAAACAGGCAGACACTTGTACTGACAATGAAGGCAAGCGACTGATGAAGTGGTGTTAATTCCTCATCAACATACAGCCTCTCACCTCCACCCATTGCAGAAGCAGGGAGCCGACCAGTGTATTATAAACACACCGTGCCCTAGAGAGCTGCCCAGGCTTAGCCAAACCACCAAACAAGAACACAGCCACAAGACAGGCAAAAACTCAATCACAATCTGTATCCACAGGCAGAAATGCAAAAATTAGCCAAGTCAGTGACCCCAACACAGCTCCAGAGCACCCTGCATCACAGAAGTGCAACAGCTGCCAAGGGAGACTGGCAAGGAATGCTCAGGACAGGCTAATACACGCCACCCGGACTTGCATATACGCACAGAGAACGGGGAGCAAAACTGGTTTGGTTACAGGCGGCTCCAGGGTGCTGGATTCAGAGAGGCCTGCTCAGTGAAAATCTTCGGCTTCCTCCCAGGCAGCTGTGGCCACTGGGCTGCCACCAACGAATAAAACTCCCCAGAACCAAATTATTCTTCAGTCAGCTGGCGCTGGGATTGCCCTCGCGGAGCAGAATGATGTAGTTCCTGTCAGGGGTCTGGATTACCCCTATTACATGCGTGTGGGTCTAGCACTCCCGTGAACAATGGTCACCCACGGCGAGAGGAGCTCTGCAGTGAGGAATGCCACTCAGAAACTCATCTGTCCACCCAAAGAGCCGCGGTGAGGAAAACTCAAATCCTGTGGAGAACAGCTGCCAACAAAGGGCAGGAAGCACAGGAGCTCCCCAGGCCACCTTGTGGCGCTGGCATTCCCTCTCTCCCGACTCCACCAGCCTGCCATTGCTGTGCCTGACAGCACCCCGGCGCTCTGACATTGAGTGTCTTGGGTGGAGCTGCAATCACACCAAATCTCACTGCCAGCACTCAAGGCAGCAGCTCGCATGCCTGGCACCCCCACGTTCCTGCTCAGCCTCAAACACGGCGATCCAAGCCGAGACAGAACCAACGCACGAGCATGACGTTAAGGGCCCTGTGCTGTCGCACGTGCTGCCTTTCTGCTGCCATCTAAGACTGATGTCCTGACGGCCTGTGGCATTAGAGACCCTGGGACGTGTTTTGTAAGAACAGGGGTGCGAATCTCAGCGTCATGGTCAACTCCCACCTGGGCAATTACACTCTGTCAACCTCCTGCAACCTCAGCTGGATGGGCTGGTCCCGTCCACTCACATCCTGAACTGCCGAGTTGCATTGCCACGCGGCTGCTGTCTTCCACATGAGAGAAAGGAGCTGCGGTTACTAACTGACTGTACAAACGATACATAGAGGAGAGTGTGTGAAGGACAGAGAGCTTTTGGAAGGAAGGCTGCTGTATAAACGTGAGATCACTGTAACCGAATGCACCCCTATATTCAAACCCAACACACTACCATAATAATCCTTGTACACAATATGCCTTGTATTGTGAAAACTAGTAACTCACTGGTCAACACCATCAAGGTGAAATGTGTGTAGCAGCATTATATGTAAAATTATGAATTTCCCAAATGATGTTGGCAGCACATGTTCAAACTCACTTTGCCCCAATCAGGCAGAAGTGATTAAGCAGGCCTATCTTAAACAAAGGAATGTGTGTTTACCTCAATTTACATATAAGTAGTAAACAAGGTCCTTGAGACAGCAAAGGGGCAGGAACAGACCGGTCTGCATGTTAGCAAACAGCAGCATGGAACCTCTTTCACTACCAGAAAGTCTCTCTCTTCCCGGCTGGAATGAACTTTACCTAGGGGTAACCCTCAGGAAAATGCATTTCAAAGGGTGACTGGCCTGGTATCTCTGCCTATCCAGCTCTCTCTCTCTTTCATCAAAGAAGACAAAAGAAACCAGCCCTTTGGGGGCAGATCCGGACTTGGGAATGTTCTCAGCAATGTTGCTGGGAACCTGTGGTAAGAATTTACCTTGAACCAAGTCTAGTTTGTTACGTTTCGTTACTGGAAAGTTTCTCTTCATTTCTCTTGTAACCATTTCGGACTTTAGTGCCTCGAACTTCCACTCACATAAAATCTTTCTCCTTGTAATTAAATAAACTTGTTTTATTCTTCAATCAAAACGAAGCTGGTGTTGCCTTTGAACTGAACTGTGACGGTATCTCCATTTAGGGTAGGAAACTGTTGTACATTGACCCCGTACGTGGGCAATGGACCTCCAATATCTGGACTGTCCAGGAGAGGGCTGGACAATGCAGAACACACGTTTGGGGGAGGAAATCTGGGACTGGGAGTATGTTGGGGTCACTGCAGGTGGTAACCAAGGCTGGTGGAAGTCGGAGGGTGACTGGAATGTGCTGGAAGGCTGCAGCTATACACAGACAATCCGGGGGTGACCTGCATTCTATTTGGCTGTTTGCAAGGAGCCCAGGTTGGGACTTAAAGCAGCAAAGCATTGCAAGGCACCCGAGGGTGCAGGGCAAGTGGGGTCCCAGCTCCGCACTGGTCTGGACTGCATCCTGGAATGTCAGTCACACACTCCCCAGACACGCTTCTCCAAATTTACTCTCCTTTTTCCCCTGCTTAATGCGCTGAAGAGCCCTGGAGGGCTCAGCTTTCCAGCTCAGCTGAGCAAACAGCAACTGCCAATAACCTTGGTGCCAATCAAAGGGCCACAGCACACACAATCCATCATTAGTGATTTAATTATGTAAATGACCAGAGAAGGGAATTCTTATTCTCTGCTGGCCTAGTCTCCATGACACTGCTATATATGCTAATCCTCCAGACCAATCTGTATGACGGCATTATCATTAAATATACTCATGTTCTCCAGACAGATGCCAGAGCAAACACGTCCCCCTTTCCGCTCCATGCCCTTCAACAAGTCACATCCCTACCTGAAAGTGGAGAATAATGGTCCATATGAGCCCCAGGGTCAGCTTCGGGTTGCCATCTGTAATGTCATCATTGCGAATGTTCACCAGCTTCACCTGTAGGGAAGCACCAGGGACTGTCAAAACTTCAAACCAGATGCTTCAACAAAGAGAGAAGGGACTTCTCTCCAATCAGCTCACCACCACCCTGCCCTCCCCAAACCAGTCACGTGCACCTAGCTGGTGCAATCTATTGGCCAGAGAATGGGACAGGGTCTCAAGGCTCCAGCATTCTATTCCCAGCCCTGCCGGTGACTCGCTGCGTGATGAGGAGCAAAAATCAATCCATGACTTTTCTGTAAAAGAAGGATTGAAATAACCATTTTTCAATTCCCTAGTGCCTCCCACTGAAGGACCTTCAAATGCTTTACTAGCATTGTCTTATTTCGGTTTCTACAAAGAGTGCCTTGCCCCCACATTCCCAGGCACTTGTGCATAATTTAAAATCTACAAAGCACATCACGTAGCTAGGAGAGCACACCCGAACTCAATCACCCCCACCCATACCACAAAAATCAATCCGCGCAGGAATTAAGCCCGAGATCACAACACCCTTGAGAGGCAGGCAAGCACGTGTGATCCCCAGGTTTGCAGCTGGAGAGACGGGAGAGGTGAAGTGCCTTGTTCAAGGTGACATGGGAACCCCATTCTTGATACCCAAACCTGTGCCTAAACTGGGATTATACCTGCCCATCTCACAGGAGCCTTCTGAGGGGGAACCAGTGTGTGTAGCTAAGATCCCCAGCATAAAAGATGCCATAAATACACAAAGCATCACCACCATCTGCAGAGCTACCAGCAAACAGAAACCTGGGTGGGCACTGGTATGTCTGAAACCAGAAGGAGGGGTGTCTCGGAGGGAGCGGGGGAGGAGAGGCGGGAGGGGGGGTAATGCTCCCCACTTCCAGGCACAGGATCTCAGCAACGAGAGCCTGCGACACTGGCAGATCTTCTCCACCCACCCCCAAACTCTGCACCTTTGACATTCCAGGGCATCACTAAGAGAGCATTCTGGGTAAGGCGTATCCCAGCATGCACTCTGCTGTGATGCTGTAGCACTTCAGAGGTGTGTGTGTGTGTGTGTGTGTGTGTGTGTGTGTGTGTGTGTGTGTGTGTGTGTGTGTGTGTGTGTAAACATGCTAGCACCTCTGGCAAAACATCTCTACCAAGAAGCTAGGGAGCATTTAAGTTACGTGCCCTCCCTAGGGAGGGTAGGTGGGCAGGTCTATTCAGCACCCCTCGGTTAGCCAGAGGAGTAAATCTCTGCTTCGGCACAACCGATGCAATTCAGCATCGTCACTCATCATGAGTGTGTCGTGACCGAGGACTGACAGAACAGGCAGGACAGGACTCCCCCCGCCCCGTGAGCAGCAGGCATTTCACCTGCAAACAGCAGGAACCGCTGGAAACATCCCTCTGCTTAGGGGTTGTGAGTTCTGGCTGGTTATAAGGAGGGTCTATTACATCCACTTGAGGAACTGCCCGACAGAGACCAGACTCAGGGGCCCAGCACTTCCTGAACGCTGGGAAGGGGGAGAAACATAGGACAGAAAGGGACCTCCTGTGTCACGGGATCTAGCCCCTAGTTATCTCAGGCAACCCCGACATAAAACTCACCAAGCTCCATCTTCAAACTAGTTTGGTTGGCTCAAAATACTCCCACTGAGAGGCCGTTCCAGAACCTCACTCCGGCAATGGCTAGAAACCGTCTTCTCACTGCTAGGCTAAATCTATTCATGGCCAGGTCACACCCATCTGTTCCTGGGCCAACATTATCCTAAGGGCACCAGAGGAGCTTCCAAGCCTACACTGCACTCGGAGCTGACCAAGACAAAGTCTTTGGGACACAGGAACCCGGTGGGGTCTAGGGGTTGTATCCATCTGAGACACTTGCAAATGCTTCCTGGGAAAAAAAGAGTCCTAACGCCTCATTCTGATCCCCTCTCTCCAGGCGGCGTGAATGGCCCTGAGCACTCTCAACACCCACAAGGGAAGGGACACTCTGCAGTGCTGCCACTGACTGGTATCTAGATGCCCTAGGGATGAAATACAGGGATCGTGCTTCGTGACGCCCCTGGCACAAGCTGCAGCGGGAATCAGAGCACACCCCACAGGTGGCGCAGTGAGAACACGCAGAACACGATCAGAACTGGAGCGTGACCTGTGAGCATCAGCCCGGCTCTTACCTGTCGCTGCTTCAGGAAGTCCAGAGCAATCTGCACATTCTGTAACCTGTGGAAACGCATCCTGCCCTTCTCACGTGGCTGCAAAACAGAGGCAGTACGTCAGTCCAGCCAGCCCATGGCAGCAGAACTAGGGTGCCTTTGATACACATGCACGGACCCACTTCCACCCCTTCCCCCAGGTGCACTTCCTAAGCCTCCTACAGGACGTATCAGAACCCACAGAGACCCTCCCTCTCGCTGAGGACTGGGGGAGCTCACTTGATTCCAAGCACCAGCCTAATTATGTTCCCTCTAAGTCTGAGCAAAGACCATGACATTCAATACACTTGCTTGGCCTAACGTGCACTCAATGTGCCACCTAGCACGGCCATCTCCTCCTCTCTCAGCCCCAACCTAACAGCTGAGGCACCGACAGATCTGAGCAGGAGACAATAATTCACTCCCAGAGTGTGTCGCCATAACAGCAAAGCAAGGGCCTAAAGGAGGAAGCCTAGAAAGACGCAGATCACAAAGATTCATGGATACGGTGAACACACTTCACCAACATGCGCCCGTCTTTCCTGCTAATACACTGCCGTGGCCTCTTGCCCCCTTTTCTGGCTGCTTAACACTGTCCTGCTCTATGCAGGGGAGTCTTTATTATCCCACAAATCCCCTATGCTGGGGCGTGGAGCTAGGACCCTCCAGTAACTATCTCCTGCTCCCAAGCCCACCCATCGACCCACGGACCTGACCACAGACACCGACTTGGCCGCTCTACTTGCGACCTCAACATCTGCCCCTAGTTTCAGCATCACGCTTTGTTCCCTTGCCTCTGCCCACGCAGAGCTAAACCAGAAACAGCCACAGGCACTGAGGGCTCACGCGGTCAGGCCAGCCTGCTCCGCCACAGGGGTGTGTTTGGGTGTACGCCCTACGCTCAGCTACCAGCACAACCGCATGGACAGGGGAGAGGACAGTTTGAACTAAAGTGAGCCGCCTTGCTGCCAACCTGCCCTGTAGGCCCAGGTGAGAGCAAGAGCGGCCTTGTGATTTGCCAGGTGTGTAGTGCAATAGCGAGTAGACTGCTGGGGCAGGGACTCCACCCGGGAGGAGAAAGCACAGGCTTCAGCACCAGCTGTGTCTGTTTCACTACTACATGGACTTCAGTGCTTTCTGTCTCCAAGGGAGCTGACCAATCACAGTCAGGCTACTGGCCAATGTTCGCAGCAGCATCCACGCTGGGCTACTGCCCTGAATCTCTCGCTAACGCACAAGGAGGGGCGGCTGCTCTGCATCTGAAGAAGTGAGATTTTTTTACCCACGAAAGCTTATGCCCATATACATCTGTTAGTCTTTAAGGTGCCACTGGACTCCTTGTGGTTTTTGCTCCAGTGAGAGTCTGTGATCCATCCAGGAGCAAACAGTCCCGTTCAACCACCAGCCCCACCCAGCTCCAACATCTACGTTTAATCTGATTCATTTACAAATAGCAACTCTGGGCTGAACAAGGGCTTGGGGCAGGGGTAGGAGTTCTGAACAGTGGATCGTGTGCAGAAACTCAGAGCCAGCCCACAAACCCAGCTCTGCACTGAATCAATTAGGAAAGGGAGGCAGGTGGGGGTGGGAAACTCAAAAGAAGCAATGGCTTCTAAATACAAAAACGAGAGGTGGCAATTGTCTGAGGAATCAGTAGCAGCAAAGAGACTCTCTGGGCCAGCAAAGACAAAGCACATTTCATTCCTCGTTTGAGGAGGAAAGCCACAGGAAGGTCTGCCTATGCTCCAGCCCCTGGCAGAGAGGTGCAACACGCTAGTCATTTCCTGTGCCATGCCACTGCAGCTGCCAGAGTGGCTCGGGAGGGGGAGCAGAGAAGAGAGCTGTAGAGAAGGAAGGCACAGCCCAGCTCGAGAGGGTTGGTAAGAAATGGGATCATTTCTACCAGCCAGAATGCTCTGGTTCTTCCTTCGGGGAGGTGCAATCCCCTTTGGCTTAATCCTTGGCTTGGGTAAGGTTGGGCCTGCCTGGAGCTGGGGCCGCTCCACATCAGAAACACTGAGAATATGTTGCTTAAAAACAGATCTGTTATCATGCAAGGTTAATCCCTGCTGTCTGCCAGCAAAGCCACTGTACCCAGTGCACGTGGGTGTGGTACACAAGGCAGAGCATCCCCATGCAGTGAGAACGGTTAGCAAACATCAGATGATTCATCCTGAAGGTTGTTTGCTCCATGTGAGTGGAGAGAACAAGCGTCCCATCCGAGAGCGTGCAGGACCCCAGTGGTTTTATCTGGGGGTGCGTGAGAGGCAGGGGTTCATCTAGGAGCGTGCTCCCCCTCCCCTCCCCCGTGTATAGACAGATTTCATGCTCTCACAGCAAGTGGGTCAGCATTCTCACACTGCAGACCACCAACACTGTAATGCACGCTCAGATAATCCAGTTAACTTTACCACCGCACTGTCCAGAAGGAATATGGGATTAGCTGCCTTTTTGTTTTCGCTCTCCTCTTCCCCGGTACACACCCCACACATCGCTCCTCTAGTCAAATGTGCTTCTGGGAAATTTATTAGCCGTGATCAAGAACCAGCTGCTAGTGGAAAGGAGCTATAGCGAATTCTCCATTAACCCACCTGAACCTGAGGATGGGGAAGGTCAGAGGCCACTATGGTATGTCTACACAGCAACTAGGCACCACGGCTCAGGCTCGTGGGGCTCGGGCTGGGGGCTGTTTCGTTGCTGCGTAGATGTCAGGGCTCTAGGACCCTGAGAGGTTGGAGGGTCACAGAGCTCGGGCTCCAGCCTGAACCCAGAGGCCTACACAGCAACGAAACAGCCCCTGGCACAGGCCAGCCGCGGGTTTCTCTTTGCTGTGTAGACATACCCTGTGTGCCCTATGCAAAGCTTGGTTACAGCTGGACTATCTGATGGCACTCCAGTGTCAGTCTGTATTACATTGCTCCCAGGAGGGAGTCAACCTACTGCATCACCATCCTCCTCCTCCTCCTGCTCTTCACTGCTCGTGCGACGCCAGGAGGGCGCTTTTGCCAGGCGGAGGGTCTTCTGGCCTGAAGGGTCCTTTTGCTAACAAACGTGGCACAGACAACACCAGTGGGATAGTCACAGAAAAACAGAAAGGAACTAAAAATGCAGCACATGGGAAAAGAAAAAGAAACACATTGCTCGCCGGCCTCCCTCCCCTGAAAAGGAACGTGAAGACTAGCTGGTTATCCTGGATACTGCCTGCGTCTCCCCTGGGAACGCTACTGGGGCTTGATTCACACTAGCGAGGTAGACACAATGGCAAGAGCTAAAGTAGATTTTGAAAGAGCTGGAAACTCAGAGACAACACGTTTTAGATCAAATACTTGTTCCTGGGCTGCTCTGAGGAGTAACTGGATGAATTCTATGGCCTGTATTATAGAGGAGGTCAGACTAGATGGTCATATGTAATGGTCCCTTCTGGCCTTAAAGCCTATGAGACAGTGCCATCAACATTTAGGGCAGAATAGTCTAAGATTTCCTCCTGTCTTAGCTGCAGCAAACGATACCACAGTATCTATAACAGTCCAACCACTTCTGCCTACCTACATGTGATTTACAGTATAGGCTGCCTAAGCAGAGATTTCCCTAGGATAAAACTCACTCCAAAAGTCAAAAATGTTGTGGGGATGGTAGTGATAGGCCTTTGAAGCATCTAAATCCAACACCCACAAAGTGTAGTTTGGCATTTCAGGAGGGCAGCTGAGTAAGTTACACAGATTCTATTTTAGGGGTTACTACAATAATTCCCTCTGAGCTGCACCAAAAATTATCTTCCAAGAGCTAACTAGGCTTTTTGGTCTAAAAAGGGGCAAGTGATTCTACTCTGCCCCAGGTGCCAGAGAAGGTGTCTGCCATCCTGAAGAACTATCTACCTCTACAGATCCAGCTCGTAGAGTGGTTGCTAAGCACATGACAGGAAAGCCTAACATGCTCCTGAAGAAAATAGATGGAAAAGCGTGGACACGAGAAACCTACAAATGTTGGTGTCTAAATTGAGAACGAGCACAAGCAGGAAACTCCAAACCGGCAGTTTAAATGGCTCAAGACAAGTTTATCTGCAGCTGCACGGACGCATCTAACCCCGCTGATTTTCAACATTTAGGCAATTCTTGTAAGACTCTGCAAAGGCCTGTCTTTGGATGTGTCTGGCGCCGCACTCAGCTTTCCTGCTAGAATGGTCATGTGGACATCTCTGAAAGAGCATGGCTCACACAGCTCTCATCTGCTGAATGAAGGGACTGTCTTTAAACATCATGCCAGCTAAAAATCATCTAGTGTGGCCCTCCAGTGTGCCTACAACCCCGCGGCAGCAGGTCTCTGAGCCCACGTCAAGTGACTTGAGCTCACTGCGCTTGTGCTGTGGGGATAAAGACAGCAGGGTAGATGTTCGGGCCAGGGCTGGCGCCGGGGCTCTGAAACCCAGCGAGGACGTAGGGTCTCAAAGCTCAGGCTCCAGCCCAAGTGGGGACGTCTATTCTGCTATTTTTAGCGAGAGCCTGAGTCAGTTGCTCCAAAAATGTGTTCTGCCAAGACAGGGAGTAGCACAGAATAAGAGTGTGAATCAGTTTTGCCCCTTCCACACAAGCTGGACAAACCGTGTTAAAAACAGTTTCAGCTAGAATCACCATCGTCCTTTGTTATTTAAATACACAGAGATGCACTGCAGCAGTATTTAAGCACGGTTTCCGAATAAGTTGGGCAGTCCCAAGGAGGTGGGAGAAGCTGGTCAGATTGTCTCAGTTCTCCTCCTCGATTCATAGGGTAGGTCTACACAGCAACACCACCACCAACAAAAAAGTGAATCTCCACACCTAGGTCAACTGACTTGGGCTCTCGCTACAAGGCTGAAAGTAGCAGAACAGACGTTCCCTCTAAAGCTACAGCCTGAGCGCCGAGATCCTACCTCCTAGCTGGATTTCAGAGCCCAGGTGCCAGCCCCAGCCCCAACACTGCTGTCTTAAGCCCTGTAGCACAAGTACAGTGAGCTCAAGCCACTTGACCTGGGCTCAGAGACTCTTGCTGCAGGTTTGGGTTGTTTTTTTTTTTTTTTTTGCTATGTAGCTGTACCCACAGACAGAAAGGCTCAGATCCATCCCTGCTTGTGCACCACTGAGGTTAATGGACTTAACACCGGGAAAGATTTGGACACGATGGGTAAAGTTTTCAAAAGCACCTACCCGGCGTAGGCACCTAAGCCTCACAGAAACTCAGTGAGATTTAGGTTGCTTAGCACCTAGGTCATTTCTGAAAATGGGACTCCGGTTCCTACGTCATTTAGGCACTTTTGAAAATGTTAACCAATGCCTCTAAAATGAGACTAACAAATATTTAGAGAGGTCTAGTGTGAAAATCAGCAGGAAGCGCTGGAGAGGAGAAAGTGACGCCAAACCTGCCCCTTTGTATTCACACAGTGTATTGAGTAGATTGTGAGGCTCATATGCATTTGGGACTAAGAGAGTGAATGCACCCATATCCTAGGCACCTTTAACCTAATCCCATAGTGAGGTGTTATCCAGGAAACCAGCATGATGAAGATGTAAAAAAATTAATTTAAAACAAAACCAAGGATGTGACAAGGAATGCTGATCGCCCTAGCACGGCAGGAGGCAGTGAGGAGGAGAAGGCAGGATCCAGTCTCTGATGGTGAAAGCCACAGCAGCGTTCCTAAGCAAACTTGGAAACTCACCAGTTTCACTCCTGACAGAACCTCCAGCAGAGAGATCAGGTTATGCCCATCTCGCAGGTCTTCATACAGGTCATTGATGTGCTTGCGCACCTGTGGAGCAGAGGAGGAGGATGAATTTTCAGGGATTTCATTAATTTAAAGTGGTTATTCCCACATTCTCTCTATGGGAATCGGGCTCCCATTTCCAAAGGGCCCCAGCAGATCACTATAAAGCCAGCCTTACTCCACGCAATTCTAACATGTTCCCATGCAGCCACTTTGCTATAAAGCAAGGTGATGAGGGCAAATGGCAGCTTTGAACAGGATTGGGTCTTGTGAAATGGCAGTTTTCACATTAACAGCAGGAGTATCCTGTTAAAAAGACAGCAAAAGGAGCCAATTTTTCCTATTTCTTCCATGATAAACCACTCTTCACAAAACTCACTGGCAACCAAATGTTTACCTTTGCCACTCACAGACAGACTCTGGGTTCAACTCCAGCTCTGCCACAGATTTTCTTCATGCCGTTGGGCTAGTTACTTAGCCTCTCTGTGTGTCAGTTTCCCCATCTATAAAATGGGGTCATGAACCTTCCCTTCCCCCTCCCTTTGTCTTGTCTGTTTACAAGGTAAACTCTGAGGCAGGGATGTACACCACCACCTAGCACAAGGGGACCCCCAAATCTCAGTTGGGTCCCCATGTGCTACTGTCATCCTAATAGCAATAATAAATAATGCAGTGATTCTCAAACGCAATTTTTTTAACACATTACCGCACCAGCTTATATTATCCTCCAGGAATGTCACACGGCATTTGCCTTCCGTTAAGGGCAGGCAGGTGTTTTTCCATTTGCTTGCCCGGGGAGGTGACTGTGTCTCTTTAACTAATGTATTAGGCACTGGCTACAGGTCAGTAGAGACTTGACTCCCACCGTGCCTTCTGTACCCATCAAGTTTTGGAGAGGGAGACGTGTAGCTTAAAGATTAGTGCACAGACCTGCAGCTTCCCTGGCCTCACCACAGTCCAGAGCAGGCTGAAAAGTACAGTGGCAACACCTTTAAAGTCCAAGCCAAAAACTTTCAGTTGATGGAAAACATTAATTAAAAAATACCTGGCAGTTAATCAAGACGACTGGGAGGCACCTCAAAACACTGCATTAATCCTGCTTAGCTACTCAAGGTACAAACCTCCCATTGCAGACAACACGCAAGAGACCAGCCCCGCTGCACAGGATATAGCAGATGGACACTCCTGGATTCACACCCCGCAGTCTTTCATGGCAGAACTGGCTGCGTTAAGCTATCTAGATCAGGGGTGGTCAAACTACGTCCCAGGGGCCACATCCGTCCCTTCAGACGTTTTAATCCAGCCCTCAAACTCCCGCCGGAGAGCAGGGTCGGGGGCTTGCTCCGCTCTGTGCATGCTGTGGCTCTGCGCGGCTCCTGGAAACGGCAGCATGTACCCCCTCCGGCTCCTACACGGAGGGGAGGCCGGGGGGCTCCACACACTGCCCCTGCCCCCCAGAGCCCTCGCCCCCTCCTGCACCCCAGCCCCCAATTTTGTGAGCACTCATGGCCCGCCATGCAATTTCCATACCCAGATGTGGCCCTCAGGCCAAAAAGTTTGCCAACCCCTGATCTAGATCCTGGTCCTGATCCAGTTCACATGAATGTAAGTGCATAGAGATGTGTATCCCGTCAGTGATGGGCAGACAGGCAGAGCTGCCTGGAGTCTCCTGGAAGGCCACAGGCTCTGGACAGGTAATTTGATGCACAGTGAAGGCAGAGATCCCAGAAAGCAACTGAAGGTTTGCGTGTGGGCTCCAGGAACTTTCATCTGGAGTTCTGAGGGACTAGGGCATCCATGGTGAATGGTAAATCAGGGGGCTCCGGTGACTTGGCACCAGTGGGTGGGAAAAGGGACCGGATTCTCACCAGAAAAGATCTTCCAAGCCTCCTGAACGTTAAAAACAAAATCATCAATTACGTGGCTGGCTCAGAATAAAATCGGACACAACCATGTTTGTGGAGTTGCTGGAGTTACTGACTTGGCTGGCTAATAGCTCTGATCTCAGCTGCAAGCCCCGGGCCCTGCTGCAGAGGTGCGCAGCTGGAAAATGGACACAACTAAGGAAACAGGCTCTTCACTCTTCTTTGCGAAAAACATTTTTCTTTTAAAAGACAGAGATTATTCGCTGCCCTGAGCCGCGCGCTGCTGGGTCACCAGAGTCGCTGCTCTGTTCAGATTTGTACTGGACACCTTCCAACAGGCAGGATCCCAGTAGGTTTACAATGCCATCGCCAACCAGTAAGGCAGCCTGCCTGGATACAGAACCCCTGAGCCCCTTCCCTCCTCACTCTTTTACACACAGAGCCCACTGCAACTCCCTGGTTCTCAAACTACCACTTAGAAACCAGCATCCGCTTTTGCTGGTGCAACAAGCAGCAGGGTCTGTGAAACAGCAGTACGGCCCCAAGGACTGAAAAGATCCAGGAGTTGAGCACATCAACTTAGATCCTCATCTTTCACGCCGGAGCAAGAGTCCCTGCCTCTGAAATCCTTCATTGTGTTGTGGGATCTCTGTCTCCCCAGCGCCTCCTGGGTCACCCCTCATTGGCATCTGATGGAGGTCTACAGAATTCTAATAGTACCCCAGCCTCGGCAAACGCCAACCAGGAGCCCGGCTGCCTCTAGAAAGCGGGAAAAGGGTGTACGGCAGGAAAGGAGAGACAGACACAAGAGAGGGGAATGGTGGAAAGAGATCTGATTGGTAGAGACTTGTCCAAAGGCAGCTTTCTGTCACTTCTCTGCTAAGAGACAGAGAAAGAGACTCTGCTCTGGATAAAAGCAGAAATCTGGCCGGCCTCCCACCATTAACAATGACACAATGTGTTCTGCTGGTCTCCCTCTCTCACAGTGTTTTGCCATCAGGGAGGTTCAGGGAAGGATCTGACAGGCAGCACCAGCTTGCACTGAGCGGCAGCCACCAAAGAACTTCTTGTTCAAGCAAGACAGACCTTCAAGCTAGGTGGGCTCAGGGCCCAAACACAGAAGAACCGGGGTCTACGCTCAAGGAAGGAGCGGCCCCTCCCCTGAAAGAGGGAAAGTGCCTCCTTCTGGGAAAGGCAGGGTGGCAGCGGAACAATACAATACAGCTCTATGAATAAAGGGGAACAAGCGGGCTTGGGAGTGGAAGGGGGAGCAGTCACTCTCATCCCCCCATGCATGGTAACCCCTGAAACACCCCCTCACCACGGGATTGCAGGGAGACGTGGGGTTCTCTTACACGGTGTTATTGCCAAGAGTTTTACATGCCCTTTTCTGGAGCAAACGATTTTTCAATTCAGAGATTAATGAAATGGTGGGTGACTGTTTGCTTGATGCTTTAGCACAGTCCCAGGAAGTCGCCGTAACATCCAATTCTGCCCCTGGGGGTCACATCAAGCCAAGATTCCAGTGCCTCTAAACCCCTTTAGAACGCGATTCCAAGGCCAAAGCAACGCCAGCTGGTTCCGGTTCGGAACAGGCAAGGCCGGAGCACAGCAAGTTAGGAAATCGTTCCAAGTAACACACGTGACTCTCACCTTCATCAGGTGCTTATTGACCCACTTGGTGAAAGTTTTCTTCTGGACTCGGTCCCGTTCATCTGTTAAGAGAACACACAGATGGGTCTCGGTTAGTGTTGTGCAGGTGAAATCTCACCGACTGGCCACACACACGTTCCCCATTCAGCCCAATTCTCCCGCCTTCAGGAATCCCTGTCGGATCCCACCACATCCTTCTAACGGCCTCCTTCCATGTTCTGCCGGGACTCCAGGAACCCGCAGGACAGTGGTGCAAGTAAGCGGGTACGGGCATATTTATCGCCGGGCGCCGTCCCAGAAAGACACATTTTCAGAACTACAGGGCTCTCCTGGGAACCGCACAGAACGTAGGGCCGTCACTCCCAGAAGCCACTGCCCTGCACCAGCACCTCCTCCAGCACAGCTGTACCAGTACCACCCCCCAGCCCTGTCCTCCAGCGCGGCTGTACCACTCCCCATCCCAGCCCCCAGCCCTGTCCTCTGACAGACCCCAGACAGGAGAGGTAACTGCGTGGCAGGGCTGAGGGCGGTACAGTCGCACCGGAGGAGCTGCTGGCGTGGGGCCACCTGGCGGCCCCACATTCTGCTCCTTTTGCCACTGCAGCTCCCGGGAGAGCCCTGTGGTTCACAAATCGGTATCCAGCACAGCAGGAGGACAGAGGGGCCCCACCAAGGTAACGTGGGATGGGGAGGGGACAGGGAGGTCATGGGGGGCCCCAGGCTGGAAGGACTCACCTGGGGAGCCACATGGGGGGGGGAATCACGTGACCCCCTTTAGCTGGTGCCTCCCTTTGTGTTTCAGAGGGGTAAAAACAAGTTCGATTTGAACAGACATTGTCCAAGTTGCTACAATGGGAATAACCACTAAGCACATCTCCTCCGCCTGAGACAGGGCCTCTTACCCGCACAGCACGGGCACAAGGCTCTTCCGAAAGGGCCTGTAAAGAATTTCTAGCCCCTAACTGGGAAATTCCTTTAAGGAATCCACCTACAGTATCTGCTCGGTCACTTACAGAGGTTCCCTAAGCAAACATGACCGTAGAAGAGGACGAGAAGCTATAGGAATAAGACTCTCCCTTAATAATCCAACAGAAAGGCTCACTAGCTACTGCCACATGACAACAGAGAAACACACAGGCAGCATCAGAGGAATAGGAGAACCTGGCATGGCCCAGGCCTGTGGGATGACACCCCAACACCAGCATAGCACAGAGAAACCGGTAGGAGACTTTGTGAGACTACCAGACCCAGAAATCTCGTTGTCCTTCATGTGACATGCTGAACCCACCACAAACCTCCTGAAGACAGTAGGCAAGAGGCACCCTCACCCCCCACATTAGTGAGGGGATACTGGGGTTCATTAGGAAAGGGAAGAAAGGGTCCTTCCAATACTGAGTCACTGGACCCCTTGCCAGTAGAAGCACACCCTCTCCTCAACTCTCCTGGGAGGGTGAGTTGTAATGGGCCTGTGTTATGCAGGTCAAACTACGTGGTCCCTTCTGGCTTTAGGATCTGAACAGGTTTCAGAGTAGCAGCCGTGTTAGTCTTTATCTGCAAAAAGAACAGGAGTACTTGTTCTTTTTGCAGATACAGACTAACACGGCTGCTACTCTGAAACCTGTCATTATGCAAGGCACTGCATTTAGCCGTCTGGAGTGGAAATCCATCAACTTCATGAAAAAACTCGTACAGATACAGACAGACATCATCAACCGATGTACAGTTACATCAAAAACCACAGAGATCTGCTCAAAGGCCCTGCTTGGGTCTGCCAATATATGCAATTAGCAGCTTATTCTTTCACTGTATTTTTGGTTCATTGGCTTTTAAAGATTTAATGCTTATTTCAGTCGCTGAGCTCAGCTGGGGACACCCTGGCTGGGTCCCTGAGAGCTTTAACGTCCCAACAGTTAACAGGAGCAGCTGGCTCATATCCCCCACACACACACACACGACACCGAACGATTCACTTCTCAATGCAGTTCCTCGTAGCGGGACATCCGACAAGTCCGTCTCACGGACCATCCCCCTTCCCTCCACAAGGGCCACAGCACTAATGAGCTCTGAGACCGTCAAGACTTCTGCAAACAAACCTCTGAGAGGTTAACTGGTTCTGAGGCCCAGGTGCTCTTCCCACGAGGGTGCTGGGAAATTGCGGCTGGATCAAACGTCAAATGGAAACATGGAGGGGAGACGTCTGGCAGGTTTTGTTCTGCCAGTTCTCAGTGAAAAGATACATTCAACGAAGGGGAGAACAATCAAGGAGATAGATCCTGGCACAAGTCTAAGAACCGGCCAGCGGGAGCCACCCTTTGCTGCTTCAGGGAGGGGGAGAATAAACGGAGAGTGGACGATATTTGGAAAACTCTTGCGAGCAGACTCTGGCAATCCCAGTGACCAGGGAACGAGATCTCCTGGGTGTATATTGAGATCCAGCCACATTCCTCCAGACCAGGGGTCCTCAACCTGTGCTGCAACTAGTTGTTTTGTTTTGTGTTTGCATATAAAAGCCAGGGCTGCATTAGGTGATAGCAAGCAGGACAACTGCCCCAGGGCCGTACACCACGGGGAGATGGGGGGGGGGGGGGGTCCTGCCAAGCTAAACTGCTCAGGCTTTGGAACCAGCCTCAGGTGGCGGGACCCTGGGCTTCAGCCTTGCATGGGGGGGCTCTGGCTTTCTGCCCTGGGCTCCAGTAAGTCTAATGTTGGTCCTGCATGGCGCCCCACCCCCACCCCAAACCCACTCATGGTCCCTCAGGGGGTCCTGGACCCCTGGTTGAGAACTAGTGCTCTAGTCTAGACAAAACACTCTCCTCCCTTCCCCTCTCTCTGTCACACCTGTAAAGAAGAAAGGGATCAGGGTAATCCCCTCAGCAGCTCTGCCAGCTCCTGCCTGAAATGGGATTTTCTGGTTTTAACAGCTTAATCTGGAGAGAAAGATGGCGCCTCCGTACTGGACCAGAAGGGTGCTTGCTTCACCGTCTCTGCAGCGTGAGACATTCCCCGTGTTCTGCTTTACTGAAACACCATGAACAGGCAGCAATAATGATACGTAGCATTTTTTATCAGTAGAGCTCAAAGAGCTTTAACAAAGGTCAGTAGTATTAGCCCCATTCTACAAATGGGGAAACTGGGGCACAGAGAAGTGAAGTGACTTCCCCAAGGTCACCCAGGAAGCCAGTGGCAGAGCTGGGAACAGCACTGAGGTCTTTGAGGTTCCCCAGGCCAGTGCTCTCTCCACTAGGCCACAATGCCTCTCCTACAATGTTCTGCATTGCACCAAGGAAATCTCTGGCAGACAATTAGATTCCTGAGTGGTTGAATCTTATCTACTGATAAGGTTCATAATGCTTCAGGCAATCAGAACTAGATTACCCTCTCCCATGGCCCTGACCAGGTCTCTTCCCTACCCCAATCCCTCCCCTGGCTTCCACAGCTTTCCAGCATCAGCTTCAAGCTATCCACTTCCACAGCTGTGCAAAAATCCACCCCTGCCTGCACCTCCGTTCTCAACTTCACCTACACCTCTCTGCAAATGCTCCCTTCGTCTCCTTCACCCCATCCCTTCTTTCCCAATACCCCTAATGCTTACAAGACCCTCCCAGTTAAGGTTCTCCAAGCATTCCCCAAGTCCTCTTCCAAAAACTCCTGAAAACCCCCTTGTACACCTTGAAGCATCCCAGCTACAAAGACCAAACCCCACTCTGCCTTCTGCTCAAAAGCATGGGCACCGGTATTGTTTTCCAGCACCCTTCTCTTTGTAGGTGTTTATACTGTGCGCATCACCATGGTCTCTGAGAGTCTCAGATGCGTCATGAACATCGCCAGCACGCTCGACTTTTCTAGACTCACCGCAGATAGAAATATTCCTTCATCACCCCCCACACACACACTCCCTGGACATTTCACGATTGCTCCCAAGACTTGGTCCTGCCTTGTTTTAAAATTCCAAAGAGATAGGACTTCCACCACTTTCCTTAGGCACCATTAATATTTGTTTCAGAGTGAGGAGAACGAGGAGTCCAGTGGCACCTTAGAGACTAACAAATGTATTTGGGCATAAGCTTTCGGGGGCTAAAACCCACTTTGTGTTACAATAGCACGTAGAGGCCCCAGTCCTGGTTGCCATCCCATGGGACGGGCACTGGACAATCTAACCCAATGACAGAGATGAATCACTGCGTTGTTGAGGCACATTTATCTGTTGGGCAGCCCAAATCCCACTGAAGCTGCTCACTAGTGATAAGACGGGTTGAGTAACACTGCACTAGTGATGTTTACATGTCTGGAGGCACCTCTCCCCCTGAAGGTGCTGCACCAACTACACAAATACAGCAGCAGCTGAAAGGCACATGATGCAGTGGGGGTTGGGGGGAGGGGAATTTAAATGTTAGGCAATACAAAAGCAAATCCCTACTCTTACAAAAAGTGCCAGCGACCATTAGCATAAATAACCCCAGGTTTTTAAGGTCTCAATTATTTGGTATCCTAAACCTAGGGTTGCCAACCCTCCAGGGTCGTCCTGGGGTCTCCAGGAATTGAAGATTAATCTTTAATTAAAGATTACGTCATGTGATGAAACCTCCAGGAATCCATCCAACCAAAATTGGCAACCCTAATTCCAGAGAATAAGCTGGCGAAAGGCCAGTTCTTGAAGATCCACTTTGCCCGTTCTGAAAACGTACGCCCATTTTACCACCGAACTGAGAGTGGGAGACTATTGTCATCACTTTCTGTTCCAGCCGAGCTCAGACCTCTGTCAGACCCCCAGTCTGAATCAATCTACACAAACAGCAACGCACACTGAGTTTATATCCTCTGTAAACAACAAAATGGGCAGTGCCCGCGTGAAAAGAGTGTATGCATACTCGTGGGTCTGCACAAGTGCGTGAACAGTGCAAGTTTCAGCCCTAGCCCCCAGTGTTCGCATCCAGTGACCCCACGGGGTGCACATGACCCTTGGCCTCCCTGCTGGCAAGGGGGTGGGGAAGGGAAGAAGGCTCGTAGGCCTCTACAATTCACTTTGACTTGTGGTCATCCTCACTACTCTCAGTAACTGCTCCAGGCCCCTTAATGGGTCCTGTACTGATTTCTGAGCATCCACAGATTCAAACCTGACAGGTTTCAGAGTGTGGCCATGTTAGTCTGTATCAGCAAAAACAAGGAGGAGTCCTTGTGGCACCTTAGAGACTAACACATGTATTTGGGCATAAGCTGTGACACCCAGGGGAGGAGGAGGGACAGTCAGTTCCTTTAGCTCTCTGCGGAGAGATCTGACTGATATCCAGGAAGCCAGTTCTGAACGCAAGGAAGAGACCAAACACTGGTTTAAGAAGAGGGGCAAACTGTTTCTCAAAGACAGAAAGAAAAAAGCAAGCAAGCATCTCCCTCCCTTTAAATTCCTCCAGACACAGCAGACAATTTGTGAGCTGCCTGATTTGCATCTTGTCTGGACAGTACCCAGAGGCCTCTATACTATTTCGTCTCTTCCGGGGTCCCAGCACCTGACACAGCCACAGAGCCAAGGCCCTGAGATTTTGGAGGCAGCCCCACAAGCCCGAGAAACCTCATCCCATCCCCCCCCAAAAAAGGCTGGATCTAGGCAGGTCTGTAAGCACCATCTTCATCTTTTAATCTCCTTTCCCTTCCCACACTCCAACCAGCTGCACAGTCTGTTCTTGTGCCAGTGACTGACTATATACCCCCAGGACATCCCCATTCCTTTTAAACCTGGTCAGTAACACGCCGTCCCCTATGGAATACCTCCTGCCTTCTTTATGCCCTATTTTTTCTGGGGATTGCCGTGAGAAAATCCAACGGCACTGCAATGTCACTGTAGCTGGGTCCGAGAGGGAATCCTCCAGGCATTTTACCCCTCTGAACTACTCCTCCCCTTGCAGCACAGCCAGGAAATCAGGAGCTGAAAACAGCCAACGGTCTGTTCAAAATACAGCCCTGCCCTTGCCATGTGAGATTATTGCTTAAGCATGGCTTCCTGGTAAAGCAGCAGGCACTGTACCGAAGCATACGGACCCAGAAGAGGGAAGCTAACAAGCAGCGGAGTCCCACTCCTGCGATATAAAACCGAGTCACTATCCTCTCCCCACTGCTCAAAATGCCACCCTTCTCCCAAAGCCCAGCCCTGAGCCCCACTTCTCTTCCTGCCTGCCCTACACTACATGCTATCAAGACCTTGAAGATAACGCAGGCTGGTTAAAGCATGAGAAGGTGCCTGTGTTATAGCAAAAAGAACAGGAGGACTTGTGGCACCTTAGAGACTAACAACTTTATTTCAGCATAAGCTTTCGTGGGCTACAGCCCACTTCTTCGGATGCACAGAGTGGAACATATAGTGAGGAGATATATATACATGGAAAGCATGAAAAGGTGGGAGTTGTCTTACTTAATTGGCCTCTGAGAATTAGTAAGAGAAAAAACTTTTGAAGTGATAATCGAGATAGCCCAAAGTCTCTAAGGTGCCACAAGTACCCCTGTTCTTTTTGCGGATACAAACTAACACGGCTGCTACTCTGAAACCTGTGTTATAGCAGATTCCTCCCTGTGAGTCAGAGGAGAGCAATGCATTTCGGATTCTCTCCAGCCCGCCAGGCATTAACAAAGTAGACTCAAGATACTAACCGATGCAGCACATCCGGCACACCAAGTGTGCGTTCAGCTCCCTCTCCCCCCTGTAGATGTGCCACATCTCCACCGCTTGCTCTCGGCGTCAGCAGAGCTAGGTCCTCAGCGTGCCACGGGGCTTTTGCACTAGCATCCTCCACAACCGAAACAGGAAAAGTATCTTCAAGTCAGTCTTGCGTGTGCTGGCTGGGTCTGTCCCAAGCAAATGTCTCTTCAGGTCTCCACTGGGGCTCCGCCCACCATTTCCTACCGCCTGCTTTAAGACACAGCTCCCTTTCAGGACCTCGTTCCAGAAACCCATCCAAATGTAAACGGTTCTCCTCACCCCGTGGAGAGGAGTTCTCCCCTCACCAACAGGAGAGCGCAGGCGCTGTCACTCTTCCAGCCGCTCCCAGCTAGGAATGGCAGGGGAAGCACCAAGACCCAGAAGCAAAGGGGACCGACTGCCTGGTAGAACAACTTTACATAGCCACTGGGCACAACGGGCCTGCACCTGCCCGCTGGGGCGGTTAAAGTTACCACTGGTCATTCAGAATCAGCCCAGACATTGGCTCATATCCTGCTGAGCCATGCATTAGGCTAGTCCTCATGACAAGTGGCAACATCCTGTGTGAAGCAGCCACGGTCCCCAGTGTCTTCTCTGACCCAGGCAGATGCAGACTAGAACCCCTCGCAGAAGGGGGCTTCAATCAACGTGAAAATTCAGTGCCCAAATCCTGCGGACAAAGCTCCCTGACGTGTCAAGCCGAGGCTATTCTTCCACGCAACAAGGAAAAAGAAAGTTACTCTCCACTCCAAGGTTCCTGGAAACATGCAAGGGGCATTCCACAGAACAGCACAGCTCCAGGGCATAACAGAAAGGCAGAGAGGGTAGCTCACAATGCAGGTCACACTGACTCCAGGTACCTGGGAGGAGATTTTCCAGTATATCCGCTTTGCATCTGAAAGCCCAACAGGTCCAGCTTACTGTCCCACCATGCCTGAGAGCAGCACCCTGAATGCAGCAAGGCCCAGTCTCTGCACTAACCCGGCACACAGGCTGTTGGTTTGTTTTTCCAACTTGTTTTTCAGTTCTTGGTTAATTGCACCAGTCTCACAAACGGTGACGTGAGAGAACAATAAAGGGCTTTTTCATCCACGCTGGCCAGCCAGCAGCTTCTTCACAAATGAGTTCCCCTGCCTCGAAGTTCCAGAGCTCAGCATCAAACCCTGTGGCTGCAGGCTGTGATCTCGGAACGGCCGCAGGAGAGATAACGGGAGCTGCTTCGCCGCTGCGCTTTCCTTTCTTCTTCTAAATATAATTCCTCTTCAGACCTTAGGCTGGTCTGAGCCCTGCCATCCTCTCCAGAGAGGAAAAGACGCTTTGCCCAAGAGCCAGATCCAGCATGCCCCGGGCAGACCAGCCCAGGCAGGGCAAGTCAAACTTTAGATTTTCTTCTCCTGTGAAGTGTTTGCAGGGGGCAGCTTCAGGGACCTTCCCTTGGAGATTTCTGCAGGCAAGTAGCTCCTGAGCAGGCTCTCTCAGCGCTTTCGTAATTTCACACAGAAGATTCTTTTGCCCTGTTTTACCACCTCCCGGTGGTTCTTTAATTCTAATTACATTACACGTCCCCCACCCCGACTACCCCAGGAGCTAATAATAATGCCCTGTTACTTCTTGCTAACAATATTAAGTCATTGTAAGCTTATCTCTCACTGGCTAATCTTTTCCAGAGTCACCCTGATAAGCGACCTGTTACAGCTCCCCCTCCATTCCTCTCAGTTCTCCCTCCTGCCTAACAGAGGCTCTCTGGCTGGCTTTCCTCTGGCCACCCCCTCACCACCCAGAAGATACCCAATCAACGGGCCTGGCATTCCAGACGAGAATAGCGGACAGGGGCAAAGCAACGCTGCTATTGTCGGCGACCTGGCCGGCATGCAGGGGAAGGACGAGAGCAGAACGACTCCAGCAGCAGAGAAGTGTCATACAGGACACCAGTCACGACCAAGGAAACTAACGAGACAGATTCTGGCGCTGAGTCTAGACTAGTAAACTTAGATAGCCTGAATTCATCCGGAATATAACGGTCAAAATCGTAGAGAGGGAAAGGAGGGGTCAGCGGGTAGGGACCCAGCTTAGGACTTGGCAGATGTCGGGTCAAGTCCCTGCTCCACATGTGACATTGGTCAAGTCACTCATCCACTCTGTGTCTCAGCTGCATGTCGATAAAACGGGTCAACAGCACTTCCCTGCCTCACGGGAGTGTGATGTGCACAGATACATTCAGAATCAGGAGGCATTCAGATACTGAGATATCAGAGGCCATGTAAATACCCAAGTTAGAGCGTATCCTTAGCACACAGCACACTCAGCCAGACAGGGTCAGACACTCTGGTAAAAGGGCCTGTATCCTGTCTCTGCTGCATGCTGGTGGAGCCGCACTGGTGCAGAAAAACTCTTTCAGGTGTGTATTTCATGTATAATGCTTTATAATGAGCCCTTCCACACCAACCACGCCTGGATCAGAACCAGACTAGCTTCAAGCACAGTTGCACAACAGTTTACCTCGCTGGCATGGACAAGGATTTTTTGTTTGTTTGTAACAATCTATAATATAATTGGCTGGCACAGCTGTGAGCCCACTGTGGACAGAACCTGAGAGAAACTCCTGACAAGTGTCACAGCAGATATAATCTGGGCTAAATGTGCATCAAGCAACAATTCCAGGAAACAAATCCATGCTGCGCCATGTACTAACTGGGCTTGGCTTGGCAGTTTGTTCTGGAGGTCAGAGCCTTTGCAGGACCAAGCACTCTTGTCCTGCTGATCATTTAACACATTACACCCTGCTGCCATGGCCAGGGCCGCCTCCTCTCTGCCTTTTCTACATCAAATCTCACTCCGCTGACATTCCAAAGAAGGTGCTAAGATGAAGATCAAAGACAAGTCAGAGGCACCATCTGTTCACCTCTGCAGGCATCCTTAGTGCGGGCAGCTCTACCAGTCACCAGAAATAACAGAGGTTGGGGAGGGGAGATGATCGCCCTTAAGGAAGGAAGGCGTTTAGTTCCACTGTCAGTCACTGATGCCAAACCCAGCCAGAGAGAGAACCTGGGCTGCTCTAAAATGGAGCTTCTTTGGGTACAGTGTGGGAAAGCAAGAGGAAAGGTTTCTCCTCTCTCCCTAGCAATGGAGTCTAGCTGGGACAGTCAAAGCTAAACTTCCCTCTCACCCCAGACGAGGGCCCTGCCTTCCAGGATGGGGTTGGTGGAGTGATATAGGGAGAAGACCAAGACTGAAACGAACAGGGTGAATTCCTTTTCACATCCTCCCCGCAACCGAGCCACCTCCAGGTCAAGGTGACTACAGCCCTACCTGGATACAAAATTTGTATCCGCATCCGATCTCCGATCTGCTAAAATGGTCTGCGGATATTGGCGGATTTTCAGGGCTCTAGTTGTGACCAGTACGCCAGTCATCTGCCACAAGGAGACGAGCCTAGATCCAGTTGCATTCCCAACACAAAGCCAAGCCACCGATCCGGGGGCAGAGACCCATCCAATGGAGCAGCAGCAGAGTCTGCACCATTGGGGGCTGCACAGACAGTAATTCTGCACTGGCAAAGAAAGGCCTGCGGCCCATTCTCCCTACCAGAAGCAATTCATAACTAGCCTCTTCTAAGCTGTTGCGCCCCACATCGGCTTTTCCCCATTTGTTTCAGAGAAACGCCTTTCAAGCCTGCCAGATTTCACCTGGCTTCTTTCAAGTACTGATGACAACCTGAGGAGGAGTCTCACCCTCCCTGGACGGAGGGGAGCTCGGGGCAGTTGTATTCATCAGTCAGGTCAATTTTCAAAATTTGGCCAGTTTGGAGAAATCCACTGAGTACCTGGGCAGGCAGGTGATTTTATTAAAGGAGATGTGAACAGGAATTTTAAACTTCAGCTTGTCCTTTCGGGCTTCTTTATCAAGGAGAAAGAAGGCCTGAAACGTACGCAGAGGTGCTTCTTTCTAATCTTAAAAATATCAGGGACATCAAGTCTGCTCTCCCCTAGCTTCACTGGAGCATCTCTCAGAGGCCCCAAGGATGGCTATTGACTGACAACTCCTTAGCTGAAGGAGTGGTGGTGTTGACTAACTTCAGTGACCCAAGGAAGTTTTTCTTAAATAGATGTCCATAAAACAACAGAAGTTTTAAACGTCTGACTAAAAATCCCATCTCCTCTCAATTGCTCCAGTGTTACTCTGGATCTGGATGGTGTCACCATTTCACTAGTTCTCCAGTTACCATATTTTTCAGTCTAGAGGATTTGAATTACTAAGGTAAAAAACAAGCAAGAAGAAGAAATACTTTGGGGGAAAAACTGCTGCCTTTCTGTATAAAGTCATTTTAAAGGGGCATACAGTACAGTCTTTTTTGCAGGTCACCTTCTATACACCTTTTAATTGTTCTGGAATATGGGGGAAATGGAATGGCTCAGGAATACAGGGTGATTCAAATCTGTGTTTGCTACTAATTTGAACGGTGGCATGAACACCACTGAAAGCAGAGAGCTAAATGAAGAGGATATAGAGTTTAGAAATATGGATGGGAAATAATGTGACTCAACCTGGAAAAATGCCTGTAAACATATCTGGTGGAAAACCAACAAAGAGAGAGAGATGCCAGAGAGACACGAGCTGGAAGGCGTGTACAGTAACTGTACGGCAGAAGATGTAAATGCAACTGAGGTGTTTATTTATACCAGGTAAGCTACTATGAGATTACCCTGATCTTCCTGCATGCTTGAAAGGGAGCGCGTTTGCAATATGCAGAGCTAGGGGAGGATAAGACATGAGCTATACCAAAAAGGGAAAATTAGGCTATTTACTCCATGGATCGGGTGGGGTTCACTTTTTCCATCACCTACAGTGCAATAGTTTTTCAAGAGGAGGAACAAGTTCCGCAGATACACCAAAGACTGGAGGTTGCTGGGTTATGCTGGGAGGCTGGGAACAGACAGTATCTCTAAAGCAATTAAATCCCCACGTGATGCGGAGACAAACATACCACCAAGCAAATCTGTCTGAGGCAGCTTTGACATTGAAGAGATTAAGTGGGGCCGGGGGACTGGGTTAACTAGAGGCATTACAGCTAATGCTCTGTTTAGAGGCATATACTGTATAGTGTATAAAAGACGCATAACAGCATCTTTGTCCCACTACATTCACCCCAAGGAGTCCAAACCAACCCATATGGTGGTTCCCCTCTGGAGTCAGTATCTTCACCCATCTGGTTTGGGAAATGGCCTTTTAGGTTTAATTTTTAGAAGAAACAATAAAATACTGTTGCCTGTGCTTGGCAGGAGGTCAGACTAGATGATCATAATGGTCCCTTCTGACCTTAAAGTCTATGAGTCTATGTTACCAGAAGGGTTGGGGAACTGCAAAACGCCGGGTGAGACAAAACTATCCCCCAGCCGTTGGCTCCCGGACCACAGCCTAGAGCCAACGCGCAGCTTTTGAAGAAGCAACAAAAGAAAAAGACTCCAGGTGGGCAAACCTAGCGAAATGAGGCTGCACGTTGTAGCCGATGCTTCAGCTGCATGGATGCAACAAAACAGGCCCAAGCAAGAACGTGACAATTCTAGTCAATCCCAGAGCACCATCAACAAGGATGTTTGAGGAGAAAAGCAGGGCTGCACCTTTTAACTCCAGTGAAATACATGGGACTGGAAGAGAGGGAAAGGGACAGGAGAAACCTGGGAACAGCTGGCGTGTTTGGATAAAAAGCTAAAATAGACCCAGTGTGTGGGGAGAACATGGGCCGTATTATTATTACTGTTTATCGTTCTAGCATTTCCATGTCTAGGTGCAGAAAAGAAAACACACCCTGTTCTCGTAATAAAATATCCATTTGACTAGCAGCAAGGACTATCACTCACCATCCCCAGCCATTAGCTAGAGCTGCTCTCTGGTTGCTCCACTGCCTCCCAGGCAGGTACAGGGCTGTCGCTCTATACTGCTCTACCTGGTGACCTGCCCATGAGAGATCACCAAACAGCTGGGGCATGGTAGCCACAGAGGGAACAAGGAAGGGTAGGTAGCCTCTTCCCCACCTCCCAGAGTGTGGGGAGTCCTTTTGGGTAGCCTCCCAGACATGCTGACTGCAGAGAATGTAGGAGTGATGCTCTGTACCTTGGGGGAACACCCTACACCCCCATGCTCATCTTTATAAAATGATTGTGTGGGATCCAACGCAAAGTTTGTCAGGCTGGGTGTCATAATGCACTGAGCATGGTTGCTATAGTGATGTTACAGTAATTGTTGCAGTGATGTTATTGTGAGGTCATAGATTATAATTTCATGTATATAGTTATGAGGCTGAAGATGTATCCTTGTGGCTTAAAGCAAGCCCAGGCAAAAACCCTCCAAGAACAGAGAGGCAGTTCACACCTCATCAGGGCATGGATGGAACAAACCCAGCCCAGCCTCACAGGAACAACGGACACTGGCTTTGCCATGCAACAAAAGAACGGGTTAGGCCCTGGAGGGAGTCACCCCCTTCCTTTGGGCAGTTTGGGACTGTGGTGAGGTAATGCTCACCTGACTCTGAAGGGGGGGTGGGCAAAGCCAGAAGGGAAGAAAGGACATGATAAAAGGGAGAGACATTTTGCCTACATCTACAGACACCACCACCACCACCAAGCGACTGAACCACTGATCTGAAGAAGTGGGTTTTTTTACCCACGAAAGCTTATGCCCAAATAAATCTGTTAGTCTTTAAAGTGCCACCGGACTTCTTGGGTTTTTTTTGTGGCTACAGACTAACACAGCTACCCCTTGATACTGATCAAAGGGGAGAGCCTGGCTGAAGAGCAGCCGGCCTGTGGTGAGAAGAATCTGTATTTTCCACTGCATGCATCCGATGAAGTGGGGTTTAGCCCACGAAAGCTTATGCTCAAATAAATGTGTTAGTCTCTAAGGTGCCACAAGTACTCCTGTTCTTTTTGCTGATACAGACTAACACGGCTGCCATTCTGAAACCTGTAAGTTTGTAAGGACACTGAAAGTGTTAAGATCAGCTTAGAATGCGCTTTGCTTTTGTTTCACTTGACCAAATCTGACTTCTTGTCCTTTGACTTAGAATCACTTAAATCTACCTTTATAGTTAATAAATCTGTTTGTTTATTCCACCTGAAGCAGTGCGTTTGGTTTGCAGTGTGTCAGAGACTCCCCTTGGGGTAACAAGCCTGGTACATATCAATTTCTTTGTTAAACTGACAAACTTATATAAGCTTGCAGTGTCCAGTGGGCATAACTGGACACTGCAAGACGGAGGTTCCTAGGGTTGTGTCTGGGATCGGAGATATTGGCTGGTGTCATTCACTTGCAAGCAGCTGGGAACAGCTTACGCGCCAGAGGCTGTGCGTGAGCAGCCCGGGAGTGGGGGTTCTCACAGCACAGCAGGGTGAGGCTGGCTCCCAGAGTCGAGGATTGCAGTGACTTAGCAGATCCCCGGTCCAGACAACACCAGAGGGGAATGTCACAGCAAGTGAGAGAGGAAGTCCAATTTTCTTGGAGGGGTAAGAAATATAAATGGGCAAGAACAAAAGCTGAAGGAGTGGGGGGAAGGATGGGAGACAGAGATACGGACTGGAGGGGAGAGAAAACAGGAAACCATCCAGAAAGAAAGAGATTGGGTTGGAGTGAAAAAGACAGTGTGGAAGTGCAAGATAGGATAATATTTAGCACTTGTCTAAGGCTTTACATTTCCGAAGTGCTTTATCATCAGCTGATGAATCCTCATGGCCATGTGACATGGGCACACATAATCCCTATTTTGGGAAACTGAGGCAGGCAGCCTTAAAGCTGCACAGTGAGTCAGTGGCAGAACACAGACTAAAAACCGGGAGTCCTGCCAGAGCTGTGTATCCACCACAGGACTGTGCTCTATGTGTATGTTCTGACAAACGTAGATTTTATTGTAACAAAGGGCTCTGGAATGGATTGTCTGTAAAAGAAAATGACACAAGAACCCAACACAGAACTGGCTGCTGAAAATTTTGAGCATGCCCCCACGGCCCCTTCCCTTCCCTCCCCATCCACCCCCTCCACACCAAGGCTCCCCAGAGACCCTCACTCTTTTCGAAGTGCTTCCAAGCAACCCCCTCTCCTGCGCCTCTCACACCCAAGCAAAGAGACCAGAAGAAAGTTTAGTAACAATTATTTAGTCATCTCTGTGCCCGGACTCTCAACAGTGCCAGCCCTGCCTCCATCCCACGGCAGGAGGAGATGCTGCTCCTCTCAAGGGGAGAAGAGAGCAGAAAGTGAGAAATTCAGAGTAATTCCCTGTGTTGGGAGAGATCAGAAGCAGCAGCTAGTACAGAAAGTGCGTGCACTCTTGTACCAAAGCTGTGGCTCCCAGATGATGTTGGACCCCACACGGGGCTGCAGAACCCAGCCCTGTCTCTCAAATGACAGCAGGAATCACCACCTGGAGGAAGGAACAAAATCCGTACACCTTTAACAAGTGGACGACAGCCATCTTGGTTCCTCGCTCTGCCCCTCCTGCAGGCACATGCCACATGACCACCCACCCCCTTCACACTTCGGGGGACTTCCTGGACTCTGCTCACAGCCAAAGCGTGACGAAGGGAGGCAGGAGGTATGAACCCGATACTCTAAGGGCAGGAAGAACGGTACCTTCTCTCCTCCGTCTCCTCAAGTACAAGATCCCAGCGATGCCAAGAACGTGACTCAGAACAAAGACCGTGGGCGGCAGAAAGGTCCCATCCAAAAGAGGCATTGTCACCTCTCCCCAACCTGGGGCCTCCGTCCCGTTTCCACAAGCCCTGGGCTCTGGGTCCGGCTCTAAGTTCCTTTCTGCTGAGGTTACAGCTGCATGGTTCGAGCAGCACAAGGGACAGGCAGCGAGAGGCAGGCGCGGCGCTCACAGAAAGCCATCACCCGCAGTAACTACAGAAACTTCCTGTCGGTTTATACCAGGCAACTCTCCCTCTTGAGAGCTCCAGAGCCCGTCACCCTCTCCCCCTCCCTAGGCAGGCCCAGTTACAGCTGAAGTATCAGATAAACCCCCGGATCTCTCCACACAGGGCTCAGCGAGAGGGAGAGAGAAAGTGAGTGTCAGGCTGACTCAAACATCTTTCCTTGGCATCCACTGACGTGCTGAAGTGATCTGACTTCAACCCCCCTTCAAGAGAGGGACGTCATGCTCCTAAATTCCCATACCTAAGCCCATCGGAATGCCTGCTCTCCACGAACACGGGCCTAGCCAGGGAAAGAGGAGGGACTCTGCCAGAACAGTGAGCAGCATCTGCCAGGGGGATACAGCCTTTAAGGCCTGAGGCCTGTCTCAGTGGCCTTGTCAGAAACTGTCCCTTCTCCTGGACCAGAGACTCAAGTTCAAGAGGAGAAAGGGGGAGGAAACACACCGTTATTAGATCACTTTTAAACATTTCCAGGCATGCTGAATGCAGGCATCGGGCTGATTCCATCACTGGAGTAGGCTGGGGTGAGTCCTCTGACTTCCACGGAACTGCACCCTGCTTACATCAGCACTGAATTTGGCCCATCGTGTTCCCAAACCTTTGTCTTAAAGATAAACTCTCTCACGCCGATTGGCTGTAGGACAAACCCAGTTTGCTGCGGCTCTGGGGCCAGCACTGAACAAAGAGCAGCTGATTCAGAAACGAAGGTAGCAGTTTGGTATCTTTCAAAGACAATGGAGGCACACTGCACCCTTTGTTTGCACTGGCTACTCCAAGTCACCAGGCAGATTCGCCATCTGAAATCGGTGCCAGGCAAGTTATGAGACAGCGCACCATTGTTTCAAATAACTTGGTTTGAAGCCCACTAGAGTTCGTTTGTGTCTTTTAAGGACATCTCCTGGACATGAACAGGAAACAACCGAGATCTGATAATTTTAGTGTCAGGACATCCTGCTCCAAGCAACAGTAACATAAGCGGTGAAGCAGTTGCCGCTTCATTTGAAGTTCTCACGCACACACAAAAATACCAGGTTGGGTAGCCTGGCTCTCCACTGTTCCTCTCTTCTGCCTACGATTCTCACCATGTTCACTGGGACCCTCTCCCTCATCATCCATTATGTAGAAGTGATGGTGCCTTTCACACCGCAGGGTTGGACAATGAGCTGAGAGAGGACTAACCCTACAGGCCGTAGTTTTAGGGAGGGATTTATTGTTTGGAGGAGTCATTTGCAGTCCACACATTTCCTGTTTAATCTTGTACATTTGGGACAACTTCCAGAAAGATACATGAACCAGGAAGGAAAATACAGAGCACACCACGCCGGTGTTAAACCTCTCCACGAATAAAAATGGGGACAGACCACTTATCCAGATTGGTTGGATAAGCTGCCCAATAGGGAACAAATGGAAAAGAGAGGAAACAGCTGGGAGAAATGTAATCCATAGAGATGGGCCAAAGAGACTGGAGTTTGGGTTTGCAAAGTCACATGGGTGGATCAAGCTTTACGGTTGTACCAGCAGGGCGAGGTTTCAATCTCGGTTCAGTTTAATCAGAAACCCCAAAGTTCCGGGCAGGGCTTCAGATAAGAGCTGGGGTTTCCTCCATCTCTGTAACAGAATCTGCAGTGATTCTGGTTCTGCAACACCAGAAGTCGGGTTTTGTCCGGATGTAGGTTCCATTTTATCTGGACCATGAAAGGCTTAGAGGGAAGAGTGTTTGGATAAAAGGTTCCAGTTTGGAGCAGCAATATGGGAACAAGCACACATGGCCTCATTTTAGCTCTCGTATTACTCATAGTGCTCCCAGCTATTTTAGTAGTTGACCATAGCTAGCATTTAACTGGGTCTCTCTGATGTCCAATTTGCCATGAATGCAAAATGAGACGCATCATTCTGTGCAGAAGTCATTCTATTTAAAAAAAAACAACAAGGAGTCCTTGCGGCATCTTAGAGAGTAACAAATTTATTTGGGCATAAGCTTTCGTGGGCTAGAGCCCACTTCATCAGATGCATGAAGTGAAAAATACTGAAGCAGGTATAAATACATGAACGGATGAGAGTTGCTTTACCAAGTATGAGATCAGTCTATCGAGATAAATCAATTAACAGCAGGATAACATTTGTCAACTATGTGTAATGGCCACTCTCTTACCACTTCAAAAGTTATTTTTCCTCCCTTGGTATCCTGCTAATTGATTTATCTCAGTAGACTGATCTCACACTTGGTAAAGCAACCCCCATCCTTTCATGTATTTATACCTGTCTACTGTATTTTTCACTTCATGCATCTGATGAAGTGGGCTGTAGCCCACAAAAGCTTATGCCCAAATAAATTTGTTAGTCTCTAAGGTGCCACAAGGACTTCATGTTGTTTTTGCTGATACAGACTAACCCGGCTACCATTCTATTAAGAGCAGCAGAGAGTCCTGTGGCACCTTGTAGACTAACAGACGTTTTGGAGCATGAGCTTTCGTGGGTGAATACCCACTTCGTCGGGTGAATACCCACCTGCGTCCGATGAAGTGGGTATTCACCCACGAAAGCTCATGGTCCAAAATGTCTGTTAGTCTATAAGGTGCCACAGGACTCTTTGCTGCTTTTACAGATCCAGACTAACACAGCTACCCCCTCCGATACCATTCCATTAAGAGTTAGTATCTAACAATGTGCTGTGGTTACTTGAGGTCTCATTGCGCCTTCGCTTTGCACAGGTGCTATTTGGGACAGAGAATCCCAAATAGCCCAGCCTCAAGAACAAGCTGCACATCGGGGTCCTATTTCAAATCCTGATGCCCCAATATTTAAGCTCTCACAGATCATTAATCTTTGGAAGCACAGGCAGAGAGAATGGAGAGACCCAATTCTGGGATACAGCTCAATTTCCCACCCCCATGTTCATGGTCATACACTCTGATATCCAATTGTTCCAACCTCACTCCAGTAAAGGCACCCTCTCTCCAAAGTCTACTGGACACATGACCCTTTAAGCAACTAATTTCTTTTTCAATGTGGATTTTCTGTTTGGGGGGGGGGGTGGAAACAGATTCAAGCTCTGTTCTGAGATGCAGCTTGAATGAAGTGATCTGATGACAACAACAGCAGTTGATCCTTCTGAAGAATTTTCGTACTGAAGGGGAGAGCCCTCACCACCCCATTAGCATGCAAGCCTGTTCCTTGTAAGCAGGAAACAGTGCATGAAAGAGACCACTAACTCAGCCTGCTCTCGCCTACAACTTCATTGAGACAGGAACTTCTGCTCACTAAGACCGAGAATTGAGAGCTTCCCACATGGTCAGAATCTGTCTCAGGTTTGATTCAATCAGCCAAAGTGACAATGCTGGACATAACTGGTAAACCAAAAGAGCCTCAAATCCAATGTAACACCCTCAAGTAAGGCCAGAGGCCAGCCAGCCCAACAGCACTTCAACCTCAAACCCTCACTGTGCTGCCAAAGCCGGGAAAACCCTTATTCTGTATTACACAGAGTAGCAGCATTTCAGTCATACATAGCAACACAGAGACAGGGAAACTTGCATGCGTTAGACGCTTGGAACTTCCCTGAATCAAAACGTGGGCTCACCTCCTCCTACCCACTTAATGTGGAGACCCACCACGGGGCAACAGGTTCATTCCTGCTGTGGGATGTTTTCTAGAGCTTTGTTCTGTCTGACTTCAACTATCCCAAGAGACACTCCCAGAGGGGCTATTCCACAGTGTCTGTGATTGTCCTTTTTTACAGGGCTGGGTGTTTTCGGAGGAACAACTTGTCCGAACGTCTTCCTCATCTTCAGTCTATGTTGTCGCTTTAATTCCAGCCTACTGCTAGCTCTCTGTGCCACCCTAAACAAACCCGCTTCCTCCTCGGTGATGCTACACCCACCTCTTACTTCCGAGGTACTGGGTGGCCCCTTTTCTGCCATGGCCAAACTACACAGATTGAGCTGTTTTAGGCTCTCCCGCGTTGCTATCACCCCCCATTGGAGGTGGGCAAGGAACACGGTGCTCATCCAGGCACTGTCCGGATGATGCTGTCAGTCTCTTGGACAGAGGGCAGAGAAAACAGGAACACAAGCGCGTACACCTTGACGTACACGATTTAAACATCAATTTGATGGACCCCCTCTATAGTTAAGACTCAAAATGGGTGCAGGCGCACAGCAGCTGTCCAAGGTGACAGGCAGTGTCTGAAAGCAGCAACATTGATGCATCTAAAAGAAACCCCTGCAATTCTCTCACCTCCTGTTGATTTATACACAGCTGGGTCAATAAGCCTGGCCTCAGGCAGGTGCAATTAGGCTACAGAATCACCTGGCCAGGACTAGCCGTGCTCTCTTTGCCCAGGAGAGCAGAGCCTCCATATGGACTGGAAACGGCAAGCTTCTGGCACCTGGTAGAGGAGAAACAGAACGGGAAGGTGCTCACCAAAGGCTAGAAATGGAAAGAGGGAAAGGCAGGTGCAGTGAGAGGAGGGAAAGACAACTCTAGCCCCCAGGTTCTGTTCTTCCGGAGAGCTGAGCTCCATCTACGTGCCCCCCAACGTCCCTGAGGGCGACGGAGCCCGCAGTCCAAGCCGTAGGGAACAAAGGAGACACCCGGAGAATTTAGGCAGCTCATAGGATCCCACCTGAACAGCTGGAACAGGAGCGTGGCAGAGAAACAGCCACCACGTCAACAGAAATTCACTCTGTGTAACGCAGAGAAAAGGCTGCAATGGAGACAATTGCACAGACTTCTAGGAGGCCTTCCCACGGGCTGAGTTAGGGCCCATGTGTGTGCATCCCTATGGCACTGTTCACAAACAACCAGACTGCCAACCCCCGGCTTTTCAAAATCTGAGTCAGACGGCCCAAAATCATGACATTGGCTTAAAAGCCCTGATACTTTTCAAAATAACCCCCGGTGGGTTCTTTTTATTCATCGTCTAGTGTCTGGGTCATGTTTTCAAGGGTTTCTCTGCAAGCACGAGGCCTAGAAACTTACTTTTTTTAAAACACATTGAAGCGGAGGTTCTCATGTGACCAGCTGCAGCTCCCCAAGAAACACCAAATGCGAGACTCACATGAAAACGGTGAGAACGGGCCACGCTGGCTTAATAACCACAGAGCTGAGAATGTACAGGAAGACAGAGCGCGGCACGAGTAGAAAGGTAGGGAAGGACCAGGTGGCGAGGAAGAGAAAGGGAAAGATGGAGGAGGGAATAAGAGAGAAAAGGGCAATAGCAGAAGCAATAAGGTAACGGATGCAGGGAGTAAAGGAGGGAGGCGGCAGCCGGCTGCAGGGAGGGAGAGCTCTGTCTCTTTGCTATGGTGTGTAATTAACTGCTCCAGCACCTAGGGATGTAGACAATACAGTAAGTAGATACTGTGTGCTGTGCCACCCCCGGCCACTTCCAGTTCCCCAGTGGCCCTGCCACCTGCAGCAGAGATGGCATTGACCAAGCACAGCGCCAGAGGGCACAGAAGGGCACCAGTTCAAGTCCTGGATCCTCCAGCCATGCCGTCTTGTCCCCCTGCAGTGGGCAGAGCACCTATGTTTCTGGAGCGACCCAGCTCTCTCAGCTCACCGCAGCCTCATGGGAACAGCCAGGCCAGATTTGAAAGAGACAGGCTGATTGAGCCGCCAATCGGGTTTCAGAGGGAGGACCAGCCCTAGCAGACGTATCAGTCGATGTGAACATTTAATCTGCTAACCCCTTGTGTCCTTTATTTGAAGCCTGCAGCAAGTCGCCTGCCTCAGCTGATCCATGTCCAGAACAGGCCCTTACAGCCAGCACGGGTAGCGCAGCGCAGAGGAATGAGTTATGCCCTTAAGGGGGCAGTGCACTCTTCTGCAGACTCTGGAGCGAGGGACAATGCCGGTTATCAGGAGCACGGCTCGCCAGGGCTATGTCTGGAGCGGGCGTACTGCATGGAGCTGAGTGAAAGGACCAGAGTGCACTTAATTCCACTCAATTTAACTCCATTTCTTTTTTCTCTTTTAATAAAATAAAAATATCGACTGCATTCAGCATAAGCGAGTTTCAAGCATTTCTGGCTGCTGCGAGAAACCGATAACGGGCTGTAATTCATCCGGCTGCGGATGACGCAGGAAATATTGGGAAGTCGCAGAAATCTTATCTTTCACTGCGCTGTCACAGCTCGGGAGGCTCCGGAAATGCCAGCCGGACGCTCCAGGCTCTATTCTGAGCCCGGCAGTAGCGCCCGGACGGTGGCAGTGATAGGAGCCATGCCAGACAGGGCCCTTCTTACACTGCCCAGCCATGGAAACCGTTCTACACATACAAAAACAGACAGCTAATTTTAGGTGCCTTCACGGCGGCTTCTCAGGCCGAGACGGCGGTTGTACTACTGGAAAGGAAATGGATGGGGGAAGAATGTGCATCTTAGAATGAAGCAAGAACCCGGGGAGAAGAGAGAGACGTTGACTCCACACATGGGATTGTTCTGCGCTTACAGCGTTGTCTAAAACAGGCCCAGAGCAAACCAACCCAGGAGCCGCAGCTGGGTTCTGTCACCACAGTCATAGCCACAAGGGTCCTGTGCTTCTCAGCAGGGCCTGATAGCTTACTTTATACCCTGCATATCCCTTCTCTGAGGCAGAACCCTATCTCACCCAAAGAACCAACATTAACAAGTGCAGCCCCTCCTACCGCGCCCTGTCCTCCAGCTGCCCCTTTTCTCCCCTGTTGTGGCCCTACTCCCCAGGGATTTTCAAGCCACAGCTGCAACACATCTTTTTTCTCCATGGGTAGTCTCTTAATTTCTCCCTCTACTAGCCCTAGGTGGAGTTTCTATATTATACAGTGTTCTGCAACCGCTGGCTCGGTTCCCGAGTTCTGTCATGATACACATCCGTAATGCAGTGTGATTAATCGAAAACCAATCCTACTCTGCCTGAAAACACCGCCTTTCATCAGAGCACCTCAGCACGCTTCACCAGTCCCACTCTGACCCACAGGGAGCCAGGGCTGGGCTTTTAAGGAGGACACGTACCCCACAAGCACAAGCCACCACCACAGCCCCCCCAACTGCTGTTTGTGTTTTTCATCCCTAGCTCTTCAAGCGTTTTACAAAGGAGGGTAGTCTCTCTCCCCATTGTACAGATGAGGGAACTGAGGCACAGCACTGAGACATGACTCACTCAGCCAGGCCAGTGGCAGAGCTGGGAACAGAACCCAGGCCGGCTGAGCCCCAGTCCAGTGTTCTGTCTACGGCACAACACTGCCTCCCATCCATCCCCTATGGACCAGGGCGTGAGGCAGTGCCCAGTGAATTCAATGGGCGCATTTCCATTCATTTCAATGGGCTTTGGATTGAAGGCCCTAACATAAATAGACAGTGGGGACGCTCCCAACCGAGGGCCTTGTCTCATGCACAAACACAAGACAAACCCATTTCCCGCTCTGCCCCTCTGCGCACGGCACAGGATTTAGCAGAGCAGCAATTCTGGGTGAAGGTCGCATTATCCCCATTTTACAGAAGGAGTAACTGAGGCACAGAGAGGTGAAGAGACTTGTCCAAGGCCACACGCTGAGGCAGCGGCAGAGATGGGAACGGAGCTCGAGTGTCCCCTCTCGCCGCCATCACCACCAGACCACGCAGCATGTCGCACGGATAATTCCAGCGCTCTCCTGGGTTTCTAACATCACTGTTTCTGACCCCGAGGCACTTCCAGCTCATAGCAGGGGATGACGGCAGTCCAGTTACGGAGCGGGCCTGTGCCCAGCCACGTTATCCCTGCCTCACAGTGCCGCCTACAGGGAAAGACTGGGACAGCTGACCAGGTATCCCAGGCTTCAGCCATCACTGGACCAGTACATCCAAACTGGGGACAGCAGCAATCTCTACAGATAGGAGCCTCACTTCAGACTAATTTTCCTCCCGGCTCCCATCATCCCCCTGGCCTCCATTGCCAGCACATCCAAACCACAAGACGGCAGCACTGCGGCCAGGAAAGGGAATACCGGCAAAGGGAACCGTATGCCACACCGCTGCCTGAACTATGCTGCCATCTCACCCCCTGTCGGTCTTTGCAAGAGCCGGGTCCCCCCACAGCACAGCTTCCTCTGCGCCCTCGAGAGAGAGCGGGCAACCACCGGCCTCCCCTTCCACTGAACAATCCCCTGCCCTAGTGCAGTCTTTCCATTCCAGAGCAGAGTCAGGCCTTGGCTCAGGCCAAGTCTTCCCCCTTTCCTGGGTGTTTTCCTGGTGAGTAATGCTTCCCCGTCGCATTCCCGCAGTGACTGCCAGCTTACTCAGCATCACATCTCCTTATATGACTCGGCACTGGTTGGGGTGACGGGCATGAATGATGATGAATGAGAAAACAATCACTACCCTGACAAAAGAGGGGCTCTGCTCCCAGCCCCTCACACAGAGAGGGGGCAGATGTTCCATAGCCCCTAACCCCTCCTGCCCACCTTTCTGCATGCCAAAGGATGGCCCCAGGAGCCAGGGCTGCTGTAACAAGGGTCTACATCAGCGGTCGGCAACCTCTGGCACGCGGCTCACCAGGGTAGGCACCCTGGCGGGCCGGGCCAGTTTGTTTACCTGCCGCGTCGGCAGGTTCGGCGGACAGCAGCTCCCACTGGCCGCGGTTCGCTGTCCCAGGCCAATGGGGGCAGCGGGAAACGCTGTGAGCCGAGGGATGTGCTGGCCGCAGCTTCCCGTCTCCTGCATTGGCCTGGGACGGCGACCTGCAGCCAGTGGGAGCTGTGGTCCACTGAACCTGCCGACGCAGCAGGTAAACAAACTGCCCCGAGCCCAGGGCAGCTGTAATGAGCTCTCTCTATAAACCATATTCTCTGCTGCAAACAGTTGGTGGTCCCCAACCTCCGGCTGCAGCGGACTCACTTCCCGGCCGGTACGCCGCATGGGGAAGGGACCCAGGTGCATTCTCAGCCCAAGGCAGCTGTAGCAGGTTCCCGCCCAACCTAGTGTCAAACACAGGAGGTGACCCCAGGCCTGATGGGTGCAGAAGCCCCGGGCTCTATCCCCCTCCCGAGCATGGAAAAAGATGTAAACAAATGTATATTAATACAATACAGAAAGGGATCCCAATCCCCACGCGCTCAGCGCATTCCCTCCCACGGCCGCCAGGTGGCACGGCAGAAACACCAAAACCCAAAGCATCTCTGACTCAGGGAAACCGTCAGACAACAGCTCCTGCTTCTGGATGGCGACAAGAGAGACCAGAACTAGCACAGAAGCCGAAAGATTCAGCCTAGTTTCCAGGTCCGACACATTTGCACAATGGCTGGCGCCTGGCTAGCAGCGGAGCTGCATATTAAATGGCTGGAGGTGGAAAGAAAACCCCACCAAAGATGATCAAGGGGCTGCAGCACAGCTCCCATCAGAGCCAGTTACTCCGGTAACCCCTCCTCCCCCCCTCAGCTCTTGATCTCAGTTCTGCAGCACCCTGGGAACACAACGGCTCTTTTCAATAAGCACAACCAGTCGAGACTATAGAAAAAGGCTCCATCTCCTCCAGTGTATCATGCTGAACATAAAACCAGCCACGAATACACTAGGGAAATTCTTGTCCCTTGCCCGGGAAGGCGGCGATGATACGGATGCTGCTGCATTCAATTGACAGGGGAGTTTCACTACACAGAACAATGGAGAGGAATCACACACAGCTGAGTCATTCCACGGCTTGCCCAGAGAATACTCGCTTCACCATTCAGTCTGGCATCTCTGCGAGGGAGCCGTTTAAACAAAATCATCTAACGCAGGATGTTGTGTTTTGCAAAAGCCTGTGTCTCAAACAAACACCACAATGGCTCCTGCTTTCCCAAGGCGCTACCAGGTATCCCTGTAACCGGTCCTCTGTGTACAAACGCTTTCCTGTTTCATTCCAGGAAGCCAGCCTGGGTCGCAGGAAGGGCCGTGGGCAGCCGCTGTATGATGAGCCACCAGCACAAGGGCAGATTCCAACTCATGTCTCCTGACTCAGCTCTCCTCCGGCATCTTTTCCACACCCCCCCAGGCCTTTTTTTAATCTTGACACTGCAATGGCGCTGACTGGAGATGTAACTCGTGACTGTCTGGACAGAACGACACGGTTTGGAGACACCAGCAGGCTTCCCATGCGTAAAGAGCCTCTCTTTCCTTTCCCTGGACAGCTCTCTCCTCTGGCGGGTTTGGGGCATTTTGAGAGTCTCTGCCATTTTACGGCAGCTGGTCAGAACCGCCAAGGGACACAGGATGGAAGGCGCCACTTGAGATCGGGCATGCCCAGCTCATCCTGGAAGAGCGACACCATTTCACTTCTCAGAAGCCTTCCCTGGAAGCAAGCAAGGGCCAAGTTAACCCTGAGAAACAAAGCAGCCTGGGCCAGTTGTGTTTTTCAGGGCTTTGCCCCTCAGCATTCAGGGGTCACTGGACAGAAGCACACGCCTTACACAGGCACAGGGGAAAAAAATCAGTTCTCTGCATAACTCACCAACATGGCAACCCGACCACCTGATCCATTCCAGGACTCCAAACCTTCACTAACACACATGAAAAGCCCTGGAATCTGATCTCTTCCCTGCATGACTGCACCTCTCCACTCCTGTAGACTTCATCCTCAGGCAGACCGGTAACCCAGCTACCCTCCTGCCCTCAGGGTTTCTCGTTAGCACTGTGGGAATGAGGAAGGAAGCCCAGCCGGCTGACTGAGGTACCAGACTCAGCTGGGATTTGCTTTATCCCCAGGACCATGCGCCCACTGCCACGGCCCAGGCAGAGATGCTGAGGGGAGCAGCCCTGGACCGTGTCAGCAGAGCAGAGTCCCTCTGGCTTGGGCTTCTAAATATCTCAGTAGGCTGCAGTAACTAAACATGAGTAAAGGCAAACACCGCACCTCCACAGCAACTGTCATTAGAAACAGGTAAACAATGGGGCAGCCAGAGCTAGCAAGACAAAGAAACACCTCCATGAACAAGAGACAAAGCACCCTTGGAAAGGCAGGCTCTCTCTCTCTCTCTCACACACACACACACACACACACAGCAGCAAACCATCTGGCACAAACACAGGCTCTCTCTGACACACACACTACACCCTCCTGCAAGCAGAGACAGGACTGTGAGCCATTCCAAGGCACGCGAGCCATCATCACCCCTGGCACCCATACCGGGAGTTATCGGAAAGAAAATGAAGAGAACAAAGCTGACATTCCCTATGATCTATGTTGTTAAACGGGAGATGAGCTAGTCTGGCAGCTACCCACCAGTGCATTCTCTTTGAAATTCCTTTTACTGCAGGTGAATCACCAATTCCTACATGCACAGACAAAAATTCTGTCTTCCTCCACTTACGTCACCACCTACCAAACACGAAGGAAAGAGCGCAAAGGAGCAAGGTGTGGCCTACCTCCGACTCCAGATGCATTCTCCCGGCAGCCTTACCTACACTGGAATAAATGCCTAACACACACAGTTGCTACCCCTAGTTCTGTCCGAGTGACAGCACCAACACTGAAGCACTAGTTTCATTAAGGTGCCAGAGACCACCGTGTGGTGCAGACCTGCTCTGAGCCACATTAGATGACAGAGTGCAGAATACCCAGAGGCCTTGCCATGCTAGCGTTCTCATCATCGCTACAACTGCCTGAGCCAAAGCTACAGGTAGAAAAGCAAATTTTAAGGGCGGGGATGGGGGAGCTCTTCCCAGTATAGATGGGAATTATGCACCTCGGTGCAGTGACCTTGCAGACCCAGGGCTCAGATGCAGACTCTCTTTCAGAATCTTGGCCCAGCTGTAACTGCGGGCGTTTGTGAAACCACAAAGCTTCTCACAACTTTTCGCATTTCTCAGCAAAAATCCAAGCTACAAGGCATTCATTCGCCCCCACTCTCTTTCTGGTTGCTGCTTTAGGTAGCACTGGGCAGGGTTTACCTGTGGTAGGAGCAGAGGAAAAACCGTTTCAGGAGGCACCAGACATTTTTTACTAACCGCTTATAAGCTTTTAAATTGAATGTTCCGCTCCACTGCGAGACCATTAGGAGTGAATGTTTAACTGCAAGGATCCCTACACAGGGCCAGCGGAAGGGCTGCAGTTCCACCAGCAAAGGCCAACCAGGTAGAAAGCAAAACACCCTCCACAGCAGGAAATATTTAAAAGCACCACACAGTGAATTCTCCCTCCCACAAGTCTGAGCAGCCCACCGTGCTCTGAACTGAGCAGCAACGTCAGCCCTCGGACACTAAACCTGCCAGCTGTCCAACAGGCGGTTAACATTAAAAAAAAACCTGAACTCAGAGGAACTCTGGCAGGGAAGTTCCTGGAAATAAGGACTGACACACTTAGCATCAATTCCTCTTTTCAACAGGTGCTTGGCACCAAAATAATGATTATATTTTTAAAAGCCTTCCCTTTCCAACATGAAACTGACCAGTCTACACACACACAAACTGCAGCGCCTTAACCACAGGTGCAATGTTGCATTGGTTTAACTACATCAGTGCAACAGCCAGGGCGCGTGCGCGCGCGCGCCCTTCCCCGCGCCCGGCTCCTCCCCGCCCCCCCCGCCCTGCTCCGCTGCGCGGCAGGTCCAGAGACGGACCGGGCGGCGCGGCCTGCCCGCGGGCCGGCTGGAGCTCCAGGCACCGGGGCGGGCGAACCTCCCGAACGGCCCGCGCGCGGCGCGGACGGCCCGCGCGGGTCCCGCTTCAGCTGCCAGCGCATGCCTGCCCGGAGGGTCAGCTGCCGCCGGCCGACAGGCGCCCAGGCAGCAGGCATGACCGCGCAGGTCTCGTCCGCCGTCGTCCGTGACCTCCCGCAGGCATGACTACGGCAGGTCCACCGGACCCGCCTGCCGCCCCCTAGATTTGGCCGCCCTAGGCAACAGCTTGCTTTGCTGGTGCCTAGAGCCGCCCCTGGCAACAGCCCACCTTTACTTAAGCCAGTGCGACTCTGGCTACACCCCCACTTCGAACTGGAGCTGAAACTTCCAGCTCGAAGAGACACATGTGCTAGCTCTGATCAGGCTAGTGCACCAAATACAGAAGCAGAGCTGGGGCGGCGCGAGCAGGGGGAGGGCTAGCTGCCCAAATACGATGCTGTCCGAGACTCTAGACACATGCTCAGGTTGTCAGCTCTCACACCACTGCAGCTACACTTCGGTGTTTAGCACGCCAGCTCAGAGTGCAGCGGTCTCTCCGCACGCTGGACATGTAGACACACAAGAGAAATATGAAGGAAAGGGTAGGTCCTTAAAAAGCAGGGATGGAGAGCTAAAAACAGACATCAAGAAGGCTGAGGTGTTTGATGCCTATTTTGCTTCAGTCTTCACTAAAAAAAAATTAATGGGGACCAGATATTCAACACAACTATCAGGGGGAAGGAACGGGTTAAAGAATATTTAGATAAGTTAGATGCATTCAAGTTGGCAGGGTCTGATGAAATTCATCCTAGGGTGCATCAGGAACTAGCTGAAGCAATCTTAGAACTCTTAGCAATTATCTTCAAGAACTCATGGAGGACGGGTGAGGTCGCAGAGGACTGGAGAAGGGCAAACACAGAACCTAGCTTGTAAAAGAGGAACAAAGAGGACCTGGGGAATTATAGACTAGTCAGCATAACTTCAATACCAGACAGATACCGGAACAAATTATTAAACCACCAATTTGTAAGCACCTAGAGGATAATAGTGTTATAAGGAATAGCCAGCATGGATTTGTCAAGAACAGATCATGCTGAACTGACGTAATTTTCCTCTTTGGCAGCATTACTGGCCTAGCGGACAGAGGAAACCTGTCGATGTGACATATCTTGATGCCAGTAAGGCTTCTGACACACTCCCACATTACTTTCTCATAAGTAAACTAGGGACATGTGATCTAGATGAAATTACTGTAAGGTGGGTGTAAAACTGGTTGAAAGTGTAGTTATCAACAGTTTGCTGTCAAACTGGGAGGGTGTATTTAGTGGGGTTCCACAGGGATCAGTCCTGGATCCAGGACTAGTCAATATTCTCATTAATGACTTGGATAACAGAATGGAGAGTACGCTTATAAAATCTGTGGATGACACAAAGCTGGAAGGTGTTGCAAGCACTCTGGAGGACAGGATCAGACTTCAAAACAACCTTAACAAATTGGAGAATTGGTCTGAATTCAGCAAGATTCAATTCAATAAAGACAAGTGCAAAGTACTTCACTTAGGAACAAAAAAATCAAATGCACAACTCAGAATGGGGACTAACTGGCTAGGCAGTAGTGCTGCCGGAAAGGCTCTGCGGGTTATAGTGGATCGCAAATTGACCATGAGTCAATACATGATGCAGCTGCGAAAAAGGTGAACATCATTCTGGGGTGTATTAACCGCAGTGTCGGAGGTAGGACACGGGAGGTCATCGTCCCACTCTGCTTGGTAATGGTGAGGCGTCAGATGGAGGAGTGCCGTGTCCAACTCCCGGCAACACATTTTAGGAAAGATTTGGAGAGCGGCCAGCGGAGGGCAACAAAAATGATAAAAGGCTCAGAAAACCTGACCTCTGAGGAAAGGTTAAAAAAACCAAACTGGTCATGTTTAGTCTGGAGAAAAGAAGACTGAGGGCAGAGCTGATAACAGTTTTCAAATATGTTAACGGCTGTGACACAGAGGATGGGAATCAACTGTTCTCTGTGTCCACTGAGGGTAGGACCAAAAGTAAGGGGCTTAATCTGTAGGTCAGGAGATGTAGGTTAGATATTAGGAAAATTAGTTAAGCTCTGGGACAGGCTTCCAAGGGAGGCTGTGGAATCCCCACACTGGCAGTTTTTAAGAACAGGTTGGACAAACACCTGTCAGAGACGATCTAGGTTTCCTTGGTCCTGCTTCAGTGCAGGGGGCTGGATGACTTCTCGAGGTCCCTTCCAGCCCTACTTTTCTATTGCTCTAACCCTCACTAGTGAGACAGAGACGGATCAGGGGGCAAGAGGTCTGGAGCTATCCCAGTGCGGCGGGGCACTGGGAGATTGGGGTACAGAGGCAGCTCACTCCCAGAGTAGGGCAAAGGGATTCCCGTGGGACAGTTTCCTGGTGGCCGTTACCCCCTGGGCTGGACCTGAAATGAAGCAATAAGTGAAACTGATTTCTGCATGATGGTGTAACAAGTCAACAAGGTCTTTCCCTCACATTCCTCCAGCTGCCGCAATTCCGGCTACCCTTCCGGAGCACCCCTACGTGAGACCAGCCCCCACACCACCTACAAACAGCCAGGACAGGGCTGATCTGAGCCACAAAGGGATGTGGAAGGACAGCATTGCCCTCCAACGAGGTTCACCTTGCGGCTGAAAAGAAAGGGAAGGTAGGCGGCCCAGGGCTGGAGAGATAAAATGGTTTGTGTTAAAGCTGGAAACAAACATTATTCCTGATGATTTTCATTCCACAAAGCAAACAGCAAAGCTGAGCCACCACCTGGACACGGCTTAATCATTCTCTAAAAACAAAACTTGCCGTTAACCCTTCATCTGACCACTCCGGCAGCAACGGTACTGGACAGCCAGAGCAGACAAGGGAGCTCTCGGGGTTCCTAGGAAGGAGACAGTGTCAAGACCAGGAGGGATTTCTACCCTGGGCAGATATCAGCTTGTACTGTCTTTAATCCCAGCGACACCTGTGTCCTGTCTCATGCCAATAGGTCGACCGGGCTGAAGTGCCTGGCCTTTGTCTGGCCACACTGGAAATGTACCATACTGGCCATCACTGCCAGCGCTTAAAGTGGTCTGAAAAAAAGTGGGAGATCTCTCTTAATCTGCAGCAACCGCTTTGGTAAGATAGTGCATAAAGTGCACCCTTCCGCGACCCGGCTTGATTTAAAAGAACCGCTGCCGGGCCTGTGACCCTTCGTGACCCCCACACACTTTAAGCACTGCCCACTGCGACTTCCATCTCAACGTCTCCTCCCTGCTCCCTACAGAGCCAGTGGGAACTGGTTGTTCTGTTAGGGTAGGTGCTGTATGGCAGAATCCTGCTCCAAAGACCTTACAGTCTAAAGGACACGCTACAAACGAAAGGCAAGGGGGAAGGTATCCAGCCCGTGAGCAAAGGCGTCAGGATGACTGGCACGTGCTGCGTTTTGTTTGTGGAACACACACAGATGCCCTTGGTGAGCTCTTTGTTGCAGGGGCCCATGGCAGATGTGGCTGGGACTTACAGGAAGAGGGGTGTGGCCTGGTGTAGCAGCTCAAGAAGGCTGTTCCGGGAACAGCGTGGAGATGGCCGGGGGACAGTCCTGCTGGCCGCTCTTTCAGGACAGCCAGAATATTCGCAATCAGGGCTGGCAGCTGAAGCCTCCAGCAGGGGAATTTACAACGGTTCTATGTATCTGGGATGCACAGAGCTAAGAGGAGGAGAAATCCCTAAGCACATGAGTGAGGATTTCCAATTGAGAGGTTTATGGGAATGTGAAATCCAGACTGGAGCTGTCTGGATGGTCCTGTTCTGTAGCTTGTGATCTCACAGAGGCAGGGGGGCAGGAGCCTGAAAAGTGGGAAGGATTGGCCAGACAAGCTTCTGAAAATGAGCTTTGGAAACACTGGCTGTATTTCCTATTCTACCCAGAGAACATATAACCAGGCAGCACCTGTAACGGGCCATGCAGCCGGAGAGAGCCCAGTGACGCCCATAGCTTAGCTTGGCACACAGAGCAGCATGGCAAGCCATGGGATAGTAGCAACCACTACAAATCCACCCGCCTTCCCAGCGGCCTAGAAAGGAAGAGGAGGATCCAGCCCACTAGCATGCAGGGCTGTGAATGGCTGCACAGCCCAACCACTTCCAGAAGTCCCCACTGGGGACGCACCACTCCCCCTCGGGGGTCTCTGCAGTTACGGCTGCAATACGGCCTTCTCTTCCCCTGGAAGATGCCTACCCTCGCAGTACAAGGATGACTCTCCCTGCAGACAGCTGCTCACCTCTCCGAGCGCTTTCCCCTTAGTCATACCTCTCACGAGTGACCCCACAGCCACAGGAAGTGTTAAAATAACTTGGCAGGGCCCTGTTTTCCTTATCGAAAGCAACACAAAGGGAACTCTTCTGAAGGCCCGTCGGGAAAATCCACCCAGTCCCCAGCACCCTGCAGCTTGTAAACTGGAGCACACACACAAGAGGAGCCAACATCCCCTGAGGCGCCAGGATGCTGCTCAAACCTCCTTTTCTTGGGGAAACTTGCTCTTCCGTGACCTAGATTCTTTAGGCTTCCAAGGGGCTGTCTCAGCGTCAACTGCAGCAGCGCAGCGCCATGACAGACATGGTGCAAGTACAGACCCCGGAGCCAGCATGCTTCATCCCCAGGCAGCTCCCTGCACGCCCTTTCCTTTCAGAGCTTTAACGTCTTTGGTGCTCGAGGGGAGCCACTGGGAAAACAGTCTGCAAATGAAACGTCAGTCACTGCCCAAAGACCTCCAGGTGCTCACCCCGCCTTGGCACAGAAGTGCCTCCCCCCACACCCGTGCCTCACATACAACATAGAGAGCCTCTCCGGGATCCCTGCATACGGCTTGCATCTCTCCCAAGCCAGGACTTGGGTCGTCATCTCTCCAACTGCAAAGGCCTTGCAAATTGTTCCTAGCCACAAACCCTGCACCATCCCAGATTACTGCACAGGGGTTAGGAGAAATGCAGGATGGTCATCTCACTTTGGGTCCCCTCTGAAATCGCAGGGGCCTCAACCCTCACCCTCCAGCATGAAATGTAATGCTCTGCGCTACACAGGAATCCAGGCTAGATGAGCAAATGGTCCCTTTCTGGATTCAAACTCCATGAGCTCTGCAGCACCCCAGATTACCACATAGAACCATTCGATTTCTGCTGATGCAGGAGCTCAGTCTTCATTCCTAAGCCCTTTTGTATCTCCCAAGCCGCCTCTTCTTCCTTAGATCTGACAATGCTCTGAGCTGGCAGGAAGTCACGTGGTGTGTCTGCCCATCAAATAGTATCAAGGAACTCCTGGCTATTCACCCCAGGTCTCCATCTACTCCCTGGAATCACAAAGAAAGGTCAGGGGAAGTTGGCTTCCAACCCAATGAACTGAGCTGAGGAAGAAGGGGAGGGGGAGTCCTCTGTGCACACAGGGATAGAGAGAAAGCAGCAGGTTGAGAAAAAGAGACAGCAAAGAAGTGAAGGAGCTCTGGACCCAGAGGGAGACGTGGAGTGACAGAGAGAGGAGGAGGGAGGGCTGGATGCAGACAGTAATACAGAGATGCGGGATGACAGTGAGCAAGAAGAGGCGAGAACATGCTGAGGAGGAGGAGTACAGCAAGATGCACGCTATGGGGGAGAGAAAGAGTGAAGGAGCTCGGATGCACAGAGGAATACAGAAAAATGCAGGCTGATGGGGGAGGGAAGGGTAGTGCCAGAATCTGGAGACAAGAGGGACGCAGACTGACAGGGAATTAATTAAGTTCCGAGAAAGCGGCAGCAAAGTCTGATCCTTTGTGTGGCTCTCAGAGGCCTCGATCTCCAGAAACTAATCGCAGCTTTCACCAGAGCTTTGAAAGCTGCCAGCTTGGGGGGGGTCTCTGTGGAAGGCAGGAGGTCTGAGACCAGCCACTTGTGCTATTTTCAATGCTTCAGCGTAGTTCCTCCTGCCTCAATTAAGTGAGTTTACGATAATAATGCTCCCACTTGTGGGGTTTGTGAGCTCATCCATCCTGCTGAGCAAAAAAGCACCCACAGGAGGCTGCACTGAGCACCCACTTGCACAAGGCCGTGCCACACACGTGTGCACAGCAACGCACATAGGGCACCCACAGCTCTCCTAGTGCTCCTGCTACTGTGGTTGGCTCAATCTCTCTCCTGGAGGTGGGAAAGGAGGAAGCACGGGACTTTTCCAGAGGCACCTCCCGTGTTTTCAATCCACACCGTAACAAAGATATTACTACTTAGCATTGATCTAGCACTTGGGCTTCAAAACACCGTGCAGATATTGGCCAATTAATCCCCACCAGGCCCCTGCCAGGCCCAGATGGAAAAAAATGATGCAAAAGTAGAGAAGTGACTTGTTCACAGCCACAGAGGGAGTCAGGGCCAGAGCCAGGGTTAGAACGTGGGAGTTCTTGGCGTTCAGCCCTGTGCTCAGAATATTAGCACAAAGACAGATCACCACCAGGTTCAGTTAACAGCCCCCTCGCTGGACTCTGCTGCTTCCGCCATGCGGCCAGCTAAGATGGGGAAACTGATCCAAACTCAGCCCAAAGCATCCCCGTTTCCATCCAGGTCCAGAAACGCACATTCAGGTCAAACAACAGAGAGAAAATGGTGCCTCCCCGAACACCCTTCTGGCCGACCAAGGACCTTCACACTGGCGGGTCCTATCTGAACTGTTCCCAATGAGTATCGTAATCCCCCTTGTCTTGGGGGAGAAGAAGCCAGACCCCCTTCTTGAGGACAAGGCTTTAGATATCCAATCCAGACCTCTGCACTCTGGCAGCCAGGAGCAGGTAGACTTGAGGAATCTCAAAGAAAGACAGTCCCACTTTCAACTTGTTCCCTCTCTATCCTCCCTCCACCCCAACAGGGTTGAATGAACTGGCAAGTAATGTCAGGCCGCTTCCCTCTCTCCCCATGATATCCAGACAGCGTCTCTCAATGCAGGATCTTCAGAGGTCGCCCAGAGCCAGGCTTTCCACAGCAACCTTCCCACAGGAGCTTAGGAAACAGGAAAGCCAGGAGAAAGAGCGAGCCTGCTTGAATCAAAACCCCTTTTCTGCTGGCTAACAAAAGGCCTGGTGTCTGCACAAACAGGCCTGTTATTCTAATGCCGACCAAAGGCTTCTTGGCAGCGAAAGAAATATGAAAATGTTAGGCTTGTGGGAACTATCTGCACTTTGTTTTGGGTGCGTTTGTGCCTTTGTATATTTATACTGCGCTCCACACAGGAAGCCCACTTCAGCCAGAACACACAGGGCACTTCGGCGAGTCAAAAATCACTTCTGCCTCTTTACAAAATTACACTGCCCTGCAACAACTGTTTGTGCTGTATCCTCCTCCAGCTCCAGCAGAACCTTCTCTCCTTGCCCACCTCTCAGACAAGAGAGTAGCACTTGCAGTTGGTTTGGAAACACTGGTGCAATGTAACAAGTGAAGAGAGCGTGTGTGGGCCTGCATGTGCTTGTGTGTGTTTTTAAGGGACCTACCAACAAAGGTCTCCCATAACAGGCAGAACATCATTAACTCCATCACTGCCCTTCCACCAGCTCCAACTGTGAATCCTAAAACGGGGACCGAGCAGAGGGTTTGAGGGAAGCATCCATAAAACCTTGAGCTGTGATCTCATTAGACCTCAGAAGCTAAGCAGTGTCCAACCTGGTTACTACTTCAGTGGGAGACCTGCAGGAAGATGCTGGTGATTTAATAGGCGGCACTCTTCTCTTTGAGTCAGTACTGAACCAATAGGCTAGCAAGGAGCACCGGAATCACAAAAGAAAGCAGGCCACTCTTGGAAGAGCAGGTGTCAAAACTCGAAGGCCTGGCCAAATTCTGTTGCATCTGTGACTGATTGGAATGTTGTGCTCTTCTTCACTTCAGGTATGTCTACACTGTGCACTAAGCCTGGACTGTGACTTGGGTTTGAGCCCAAGCCCCATTCTAACCACACACAAATCTGTCTAACTCAGGTCAGCAAGCAATCAAGATCCATGTTTTAGGACTGGTTGGGCGGTGGGTCAGAGCCTGAGTCCCACTGGGACTGGAGTCCAAGCCCCGTCATTTTGCAGTGTGGACACAGGTCAAGTTGCAGACCCGAGTCAGAAGGTCTTCGTAGGGCTGTAGGTATGGGCTTGGAGCCAGCGAGTCCATAAGGCCAGGTCCCACAGGCCAAGGCTTAGTCTGCAGTATAGACATACCCTTTGCGTCCTGCGCTGGTGTGTGGGGACACTGTTAAACAGCTGCTGCGTCCCAGAGGTGGCAAAGCCAGTTCTGTATACACAGTACGTAACAGCTTTGGCTTCAAAAAGGGTTCTCTAAATGCAGGGCATCTGCACATTTGGCATCTGACTGATAGATGCCAGTTAAAGGTTCAGACTCTTGCATCATCCCGGACTGAAATGGAAAGTCCTGTTCTTTCCACACTTGTTCTCCAGGAGCAGAAACATGCCCGCTTTGAGCATGTGCTGCTCAGCTTGGGCGTCACTTATTACTTCACAGCAAATTTTCAACTGTATTTAATCTCCAGATGCTATAGTCAGCTCCTCTCTGAACTGGGCCTTGAAGTGTCATGGCAGCGAGGAATTTGAGAATAAATAAAAAGGGTTGAAATCTCTGCTCCCTGGAGAGCTGCTCTCCCGCAGAGAAACTTAATCCCCATTAAAAAACAAAATTAAATAATCTAGTTGCTAACATTTCCTTGCCTGTTTTGTCCGAGCACCAGTGCAGCAACATTCATTAGAGCGGCACCGGCTGATCCGGTCCCCCTTGCCCCAGTCCAGAACATGGCACATTCCTGCAGGGCTCAGTCAGACCCTTCCAGGGTGCGCACATCCTCCCCACCTGGAGCATTTACACCAGGGATCCAGAGTATCACCAAGGTTTCTCTGGAACCCAGACACCGTGAGCACCTTGCCAGGAACACAGGAGCCTGCAGAGTGCCGTCATGGAGCACACTCACACCTTCCAGGGCCTGTGAAGGATGGAAATTAACCCACACAATGCTGGATAAACCGTAATAAAAGCTCAAAGTCACTCTGAGATTTCACCTCCACCTGCATCCAAGCCCCCATCACTTTATCGCCTCCCCACAAAAAAGAAAACACCCAGTGTGGCACAGGGGACATCTGTTAGGTTCGGTCCAAAATACCAGACACCAAGCAAGTGACTCAGCTCCTTCCTCAGTCACATGAGGTGAATTTTTCCTGCATCAACTATTTGTCCCGTTTTTACACGAAAGGCGCTCAGATACTACGGTGAGGGGTGACAGCAAGCGACTGAGCCGCCAGCCAGCCAGCCAGGACAACGTCCCCTGAGCTGATGGGCATCGGCTTCCGCCTAGCCGCAGCAAGCAGTCGAATTCACGCTTCTCTCTCGCCCGCTCTTCCCCAATCAGAACGCTAGATGGGGGTTATACTCGACACTCCTGCATAACGCCCAATCCCACCAGTACACAATGCTGGGGTGGAACGAGCCGGAACTGCGCGCCATGTTTCAGGGAAAAAAGGGCCCCACCCACTGCTGGCTCGGAGAGATCTCCAGCTCAGACCTCTTATCACTCGCAGGCACCTTGGGTGGCTCAAATGCAGCCCCAGGACCAGCGCTCCTAGTGGAGGAAGCTATCACATGACCAGCCCAACGTAAACACTGATGGGAACACCAGACGCAGGGGAGATGGCCTGACCTGCCCCCTGCCACTCTCTTGCCCCCTTCTCCCCTCCCCATTTGCCAGCCACTCTGCGAGCGTCACTGCTCCCTTTCTGGGGCTTTCAGTGGCTGAATTCAGTGCCAAGTCAGAATACGACTTCTCGCTGCATGTCAGGATCAGAGTGGCCCAGACACAGGATTCCACGCTCCCTTTTTTCCCCTCCACTAAGGCACTAAGATAAAGAAAATGTTTTTCACAGAAGAAACCGAATGGGTGACTCAGTTCAGTTCCCAAGAGGCTACTGCAGCATACACTGCCTACGACGTCCTAGTGCTTCAACCAGCCTACTGGTCAGTGCCCAAAGGATGAGGCTTCCACCACTTCCCTTTATTCTCCAATCAGATACAGGGGTAGGCAACCTATGGCACGGGTGCCGAAGGCGGCACGCGAGCTGATTTTCAGTGGCACTCACACCGCCCGGGTCCTGGCCATCGGTGCGGGGGGCTCTGCATTTTAAATTAATTTTAAATGAAGCTTCTTAAACATTTTAAAACCTTATTTACCTTACATTCAACAATAGTTTAGTTATATATATATATATAGACTTATAGAAAGAGACCGTCCAAAAACGTTAAAATGTATGACTGGCACGCAAAACCTTAAATTAGGGTGAATAAATGAAGACTTGGCACAGCACTTCCGAAAGGTTGCCGACCCCTGGGACAGCTATTAGCAGACCCAGGAACACCCTCCTCATGCTGGATTCACAATTCCCACATTTCCACACTCCCAGAATGAGCAAGAGACTCCTAAGAAGCCTCGGCGCTCCAAATCACAGCCACGCGGCCGGCCCGTCACATCGCTAGGCTCGCTTGCAGCCAGGACATGCAAGACTAATCAGTGCTATTGTCACCCATTACCCCGAGCCTTGAGCATGACACACAACTGAGGCCTATTGCAGGAGGGCCACTTCTGGAAGGTCAGCTTTGAGCGGATGAGTTGCTGGAAACAAGAGGAGCAAGTCCAACCAAGTAGCTGTTTGGTGTGAATAGCTGATGTTGTTGGCCCAATGGGTAGAGCACTGGACTGGGACTCAGGAGACCTCGGTTTTATTCCCAGCTCTGCTGGGTGACCTTGAGCAAGTCATTTCATGGCTCTGTGCCTCAGTTTCCCCTTCTGTAAAATGGGGTAATGATACTTATCTCCTTTGGCCAGGTGCTCTGAGACCTGCTGGTCTAGGTACTATTACTCTCTCCTTCCACAGAGATGGATCTGGGGGAAAGCAGGATTCTGCAGTGCCTGACAACTAGGCTTGTAAAGGAAACACCATGTTGAACATATGGTGCTGTCGCCAGAGAACAGATGGGGGGTTTCATCACCCATGACTTCAAAGCAATGACAGCAGATTCATCGCAGAACCCTGAATCGCAGAGGGGAGCTGCTACTGGCCCCCTCCAGCATCACTCCGAGCATCTAGCAGTCTCCTCTTCCGGGTTAACGAGGACACCTAAACAGAGCAAGTGACTCTCATCAGAAACTACCAGTTACCTTTCTGACCCCTCTCCAGCACTACAGGGCACAGAAGATTTAGCAGCATTGCAGCAGGACTGAAAGCAGCAGATTGGCAGAGGCACAGGGACACATTTTATATAAGAATTCTTTTGTCACTCGAATCACCCCTCCGGGGGTGGGGAGGAGGAGGAGAAGAGCAGCTCTCGCTCTGAAGAACATGCAGGTTCGACTGTGACCTTAGATCCCACTCAGGCAGAGGATAAAAAAGTGCCGTGCAAGGGGACCTGAAGAGGAGAGATGGAGCCTTTCACCTCTCAGTCCTCGGGTCAAATCCAGCTCGCGGCAATGAAGTCATGACCATCTGCAGGCTGTTTGGTGGCTTCTGTGAAACTGGCTCGAGGGTCTCAAGCCAGAGTCTAGTGGACGAGATCCCAGTTACAACACAAACCACCACCAATGCCTCCCTTTGCTATCAGCCTCAGCCAGAGGCAGATTAGGGGTTTGTGGGGTTCTGGGCCAGAACAAGTGGGGGGCCCTCCCCACCCCTTCCGCCTGCAGTCCCCCCGGCCGGTAATCCTGCTGGGGAGTGGGGTCAGGGCATGGGGGCTTCCCCCACCTGCCCAACACTCCTGCTGGGGAGTGGGGTCAAGGCGTGGGGGCTTGCCCTGTTCCACCCACCATGCGCTCCTGCCGGGGAGCTGGGTTAGGGCGTGGGTGCTTCCCCCACCTGCCCAAAGCTCCTGCTGGGGAACCGGGTCAGGGTGGGTGGGCGAAGTGGGTCGGAGTGCGGGAGCCCCCCATTTGGCCAGGGGCCCCCAGATACGGGCCCCATTCACCCAGGGACTAATCCGCCACTGGCCTCAGCAGAGAGAGAGAGGGCTGGGCAGGCCACGGAGACCAGTACATCTCCATCCAAGAGATGGTCCCCTCCAGGACAGGATGAAGCACACTGGTAGGGGAGCCTTGTATGCATTGTAGACGGGCGGCGGTCTCCAGGCAATGTCATTCTGGCAATTTTTACAAAACACTAAAACTTTGGACTGTCAGTGCCATTCAGCTGTCCCCAGTGCCAGCCCCATCGCTGCTCAGGTGTGAGTGGACTGCGTATGTGCACACCCCAGCATGACCCTAATTCCACGTTTGGGTGGCTAGTCGTGGGAAAAAAAAATCAGAAACTTTCCTGGGCCAGCAATTGCCGCCCACCACCCTGGGCCTGTCCGTCCGTGGATGACAGATTAAGTGAGGAAGTTATTCGGACAATTCCCAAGGCATGTTGGGTAAGGCCAGGACGGTGCCTGTTTACATTTGGCTGCCAGCAAGCCACAAGCTTCTGAGAAAGTGAAACTGCTGCTGGTGACATCAGAGATAAAATTAACCCTGCAATAAATTCGGAGTCAGCCTCCCTGAGCTAAGTCTGTGGCATCAGTCACCTTGGGGCAGCGTCAATCTGCAGCACTGGGAAATCTGAGACAGGACATTTTCAGGGAAGGCTCCTTGACCTATGCATTATCCAATCCGCTCTCCAAAACAACCTCCAGTCTGAGAGCAAACAAGGCTATTAAAGGAAAATCTGTTTCCTCCGGTCCCCTGTTCCACGGAGGGAAGGAAACAGGACACTGCAGGCTCAGAGGGACAGCCCATCTCTTCCACCTTTCCTGAAAGGCAGGGCTCCCTCTCCCCTCCCAGGCAGAGAAGGCTGACAGCTGGATGCATTTCAAAAAGCACCAAATCCAAACAGCTAACCCAGGGGACACTGCAGTGGCTGCGAGGGCAGAGGGCTCATCCCGGTTCTGCATGACTCCAAGCTGTCAAGGAACAGGCATCCATCGTCCCCAGCGGGGCGGGAATGGAGCCATTCTTCGATAAGGGAGCTGGCAGTGCCACTACCACCAGCATCTCTCCAGGCCAGGCAGCCCCTGGGTCTCAGAGGAGAGGGGAAGCGTTCCAGCCCTTTGCTCAAACTCTGCATCACCGAGAGCCGCGCTGGCAACTTGCCCGGGGTCAGGGAACTGCACTCACGGACATTTACATATGAAATGCTCCCAACCCCAATATCCGCTGCTGCTCGTACCTCCCTGGCAGATGAATAGAGATGGTGGAGCTCACCAGCAATAAAAACTTGCTTTTCACCAGCTTTGTCCCAACTCTGCAGCCTCAGGAAGAGGCTGAGGGCTGCGTTTCAGCACAATGGGAGTATTTGGTCACTGAGCACCCAGGCACTACACCTAGATACCATGGCGATGGGTGCGTGACAAATATCTGGGAGTAGGCAGACAGGAAGACTCTGGGTACTAACAAACAAAATAGCTACAGTAAGACAAGTACGTGTCTGTATCTGTCCTCTTAGGTACTTCTAAGGGCCCCATCACCATGGCACCTGAATACAGAACAACAGTAAAGCATTGAGCACAACCACAAAGGAAATTCTTTCACTTTCCTAATGGATTCTTTATAGTCATCCTTTATTCTTCACCTCCTCCTCTCAGCCTTTGTGGGGATCTTCACATCTATCTGTTCCTCAAACTGGCATGAACATCTCTAGAGGATGATGGGAGAACAAGGCACAGTAAAAACAAGGGTAGTGATTATGGTGCGTTTGTTACCCTCCTGGGAGCAGGGCTGGGCAGACACTGCACACGAAACAGGCAGACGCTTGTTGGAATAAGAACTCCAGATCTGCTCTGTGCAGGATTCTTGACCCTTTTCATTTCCGCGCGTACAAGCACATTTTGGTTTGCAAAAGCGAGGTTTGTGGAAAGAGGAAAGCGCGGTGCGTTCCTGTGCACACATGAATCTGCGCCACTGCTCACGCATGAAGCAGTAGTACAGTTACCTTGAAAGCTTCCTGCGGATTTGGGAGTCATCTGATCAAGGCGCTGAAATATTGTGAGCCCTTGGCGATCAATCACGCTGCCTGAATAGCAAATATTCGAAACAGCAGCCTTGCTGAGTGGTTTGTGAGCAGCCCAGAGGCTGAATTATGTCTGTGAAATAGCTGAATACTTCCCAGCAACCAACAAATTTGTTTTAACGTTTTTTTTATATATTTTTTTAAATCTATGTTCGCATGCAATTCTCCCACACAAATGGGCTAAATTTGACAAATCAATTGTATGTTTCGCCCTGCTCTAATCAGGAGACGGAGAACAAGATCTGAGGATCAGAGCGTGTTTAGCAGTGAGCCCCAGAACAAGGATGGAAACACAACTTGCTGACTTGAGCTCCGCCGAAGTATCCTCCACTTCTCTATCTGCACCGTGCTCCAAGGACAGGCTGCAAGGTTCTACAGGACAATGCTCCACTGAAACAAACTGGAAGGGCCTTGGACAGAAGTAACCTGACAGAGGCCTGATCCTCCCCCAAAACTCAGCAGGAACCCCACTACCTTTCCCAACTGTATTCTGCAGCTCAGAGGCAGCAGCAGCCAGGCTTAGGAGAAGGGGAGAGGCTCAGTACGCAAAGGAACGCGATAGCGAAGAAGGAGAACCCCCCCCCTACACACCCACACTCCCAAAAGAACGACCTAAGAACTCAAGGCAGCCAGCGGAAGCCGACAGCAAGGCAGCACCCTGGCCCAGCCCAACGCCCATTTGTGCTACAGCTGCTTAAGCGCTCAAGAATGGGCGGAAACGCGCTGGCCACGGGGGGTGGGAGCCGGAGCCAGAGCCAGCTAGGAGTCCGCCCGTTGCCTCAGCTGCAGCGCCCCCTCGCTCAGCCGCTAGCAGTACGGGGTTCGTTTTACATGGATTCCCAATGCCAGCCGCAGAGAGGAGAACGAGAAATTCATGATGGACACTGCGCCAGCATAAAAAAGTGCATTCCGTTACTCCTGGACATTGTAACTCAGGCAGCTGTCGCAGCACGAAGGGGGTTGGATTTACCCCCTCGTGAGATCAACATCAACCGCTCGCCGTTGTAGGCGTAGAGCCTGTACAGCCAAGCAAGGGAAAGCAGGTGAGGATACCGAGAGCCTGTGCAGTGACGTCTCCCTTGGCTCCCTGCTAAGTTAAACATGGAATTCACTCACCCTTGTTACACAAGGCCCCCAGATCAGCTGGGAAAACCCAGAAGTAGAGGAAGTGCTGTAAAGGGAGAAGCCAATAAAACCGCCACTGGCTGACAGGCACCTGAATCCCACAGGAATTGTTCCCCTCTCTCTGGTTAAATCCCCAGGCCCATCCACACCCTCCTGCTTAGTGCCACAAAGCTCAGAGCGCAGCTACCGTCACAACCCACCCAACTGCCCATAGCTGGAATAAAGACAAGGTGACGACACAGCCCCAGCTATAGGACTCTGCTTTGCCACAGAATCCCGCTGGGTGCTGTCCCTCTGCCCACACCCAGTCAGCAGGCAATGGAGCGGAGGGAGAGTAAAGCACACATCTGCTGCTGGCTCCAGAGAGAGATGCCCGGGTTATTCCCCTGGCCAGACTACGCTGCTGAGACAGGGTGATGCCCCAGCTGTATCGTGACTGACATGCAGGAGGGAGCTGCTGTAGGTGAAGAAGCCAAGGATAAGCTGCAGTTCCTACAGGAACTGGCAAAAACTCGTCAACTCCATCCAAGTGCAGGCGGACATCCTGAATCCCAGGTACCGCCTCCATGCCCCGCCCTCAATTCATAGACTACGAACCACCACCATCACCTGGAGAGCCACCACAAACACAGCCACCTCTCCCTCATCTTTCCTTTCACTTGTAGGCTGGGTTGCTTCATCAGGCGCTTTCTCTCTCTCTGGGGAACTGCATCTCTTGCTGCCTATCAGCCACCTGCTGTCAGAGGCCACAGAGAGCGTGATCAAATATCCAGTTAACGGATTCCTTTCCCAGCCTCCCCATTCAACCTTGGGATGATTAGAAACAGAGCTGAAAGTCAGTCAGTGGCTGAATGAAAAGGGAAGTTGAGTGTTCTGCCCTGTGCAGGTTGGAAAGGGAAAATCACAACATCCAGGCGTCTCTGGGGAAGGAGGAAGGATGGCCCAGTGGTTAGGGTGCTAGTCGGAGACTTGGAAGACCCAGCGTCAATTCCTTGCTCCACCCCCAATGCCTTTGTGACTTGGTGCAGGTCACTTGGGCTCTCTGTCCCCACCTGTAAAATGGGGTAATGGCACTGTCCTGCCTCCCACGGACGCTGGGAGGAGAAACACATGACAGATTGTGAGGCGCTCAAATACTACAGTAACGGGGCCGTACCAGTCCAGATAGGAAGTGAACGGAACAAGAGCGGGTGCCAAATTGCAAATCCAGGGCTCCTGTTTCCTCCCTTTGCCAGCCATGCTCTGATTCAGAGCTTGACACATCCCCTAACCACACCAAGATGCAATCACACACATACAGGCGCCTGGTTAACACATCCTCAGCCAGCAGAAGACACAAAGCCACAGGTTGTATAAACCGCCTTGAGTGCAGCAGGGGACTCTGCGGAACCTCTGCTAACTAACTCCCTTCTGTCTGCACTCCACAGCCAACTCGCCACAGAGTTACCATAATAGAGCTTTTTTTGTGTGTGTGTGGCTGTGTTATTTCTAACGTAGCCTCTGCTTGTCTCTGCCAGTGGACTGCTCCATGTTTCAACTCTGACGCACTGCTCACTAAAACAACGAGGAGTCATCGGGGCACCTTAGACACTAACAAATGTATTTGGGCATAAGCTTTCGTGGGCTAAAACCCACTTCATCAGATGCATCAACTGCTAACTAAGAACCAATACAAGGGACAGACACAAGAAATAAGACAGGGCCACAGGTTTATGCACAGTAAGGCCTTTGCTTGCTTCCTATGGTCAGAGAATGCACAGCTGCCTTAATCCGAGGCCAGAAAGTCCCTAGTCTCCCTGGAGGACTGGCTTTCCCCAATGCATGCCAGAGAGCAGGTGGCCCGACACTGCCAGGCACCCAGGGAATACACTAGAGCCGCCAGAACTCCTTATGCTCTGCTCCCCCTCCTACAATCCTGTTCATTAGCGGTTTGTCTTCTATCCAGCCCCAAGAACACCGGTGGCAAACACCCCCTAGCCCTGCAAGTGAAAGGACCAGACAGTCCGACACTCAGTGGGTGCTGGTGCAGCTGCCTCTTCCCGTCTGCATGCCCAGCAGGGAGGTCTACAAATACCTTTCAGGTTGTTGAGCCCATCCAGGAACTTCCTGTACTTCTCCGCATTCATCGCCCTGCCGAGCCTGCCCCGTTCAGCTGTAAGGAGTTGGGAGCATAGTGCCACAGCGCCGAGAACGCAGAGACCCCGATTTGTCCCGGATCCTCCTCTGCTCTGCATCCACAGCCAGTCAGTCACACAAGAATTGCACTTTGACCACCCTTCAGTGGTGATGTCACCAAAGCGCCTCACTGCATTTCAGCCCTTAGTGGCTCCTTATTTGATGAAGTGCATTAAAACCTCCCCCACCTAAGCCAGCCCCCTTTGTGCAAATTAGCCATGAAAACTACAGACCAACCTTCTGCATGTAACTGGCTGGCTCTGGCTCTAGCCCCTACCCCATCCACCTCTCTCTTTCTCTCTCCTCTCCCACATACAGGCATTGGATTTCAAGGACCATCTGTACTGGAGATCTTGCACACAAGAGCACAGCTGACTGATAAGTGGGACTGGGGAGAAGTTTCCTTATTTTATTTTTATCTGTCTGTATAGATCTATAGAAAGGACAGCAGAACTCATGGGCGCAATGTCCTAGAGAGGAGGAGGAGGGAGGGAGGGAATGCACTTATTAGTCAGAACACAGGGCTTCTGGGTTCTAGTCTCAGTGACTGCAAGACCAATGGTTGCAAAACCATGGGAAAGACACTTTGGCTCTCAGTGCGTCAGTAAAATGGCAATAAGGGCCCCTGGCTAACAGGGAATAAGAATGACAAATGTTTATAAAGTGCTAAGAAAGCGCTGGATGTGAAGCGTGTCATCCAAGGGCCGAAGTATTGTAATAAAGAAGCACATTAAACGCTTGCCAGTTGCTATCTTCTCCTGTCTTGTGCGTCGTGGATGGAAATCCGATAAGGCCCCACCGCTAACCATATGCTTCAGGGAGATGCTCCCTCGTGCACGGATGGCGAAAGAGTTACAAAATCAAAAAGGAGATTTACTTGTTTTCGAAGAATTTTGGCAACAAAGAATAGCCCGGAGTGATCTGAGTGGAATGCGACTGAGTGTAAGCTCTGGAGCGTGCCACACGCTCCCCTTTCGTAACTCGACGCCCTCAGCAGAACAGAGGCCAGAGTGGAGCTGTACAGGAGAACTCTGATCAAATATAAACTCAGCCAAAAGCAAAACAATCAAATGAAACCCACCCTGAGAGAGACGGAGAGAACGAACCCGCGATCGTTTGCTGAAGAGCCCTGAAGCGCAGGGCAGAAGGAATGAGATGGAATCGAAAAACCCACCCTGTGCACCAGAAACTTTCATACCCTCCCTAAACTGCTCCCACTCCTTACCGCTCCCCTCATCCTACTCAGCCTTACACCTTCCTGCATGCAGCCCTTGCACTCGGAATAGTCTCCCGCTCCTCCCCATCACCTGCTCCTTCCAGAAAGTCTCTCCTTAGCAAGGACGGCCACAATCTTTTGCCTGTGTTAGTTTCTGAGTTAGTCTGTAAACTCTTCAGGGCAGGGACCTTGCCCGCTTACTCAGGTTGTAAATACCAAGTCCCTTCACAGAATGACACAATAACCAGCATTTCAGGACCGGGATGGACTGAGCTTAGCTCTGGTAGTTATGCGGTCAGCGCCACACCTCCTTGTCCATAGCCATTGGTGCTGTAGGTTCACGACTCACTGCAGAGTAACAGACTATTTTTACACACTGAAATGAGTGGTGTCCCAAGTCACTGGATGCTGGTTTGTCACTTGCTTCATATTTCCTCCCAATTCCTTTCCAAAGGATTTTGTCAGATTAAACAACGGCAAAACACAGCTGTTGAGCGGTCCGGTCCTGGCGAGTCTACTTTTATCAACCACAAAACCCTTCTCTGAGATTACAGCAATAGACGACCCCTCTCCCATCTTTCCTCAAGCCATGCAAAGCAAGAGACCCTTGAACAACTGGGTCAGAGAACAATGCACCCACTCAGCGGCCGGCTGCCCCATCACTAGAGGGCAGGATGAACCTCTAGGGCTCCCTCCTGCAGGGTGCAATGCAAGACACCTGTGTGCAGAACATTGGTTCAGGCGGAAAAGAATGTGTGTTCTGCCCTTCCGCTGTTTCTGCTGCTTTGAGTTGTTCTTACTTGTTTGTCTTCAACGCTGTCACTGCCTGTTATTCTTTAGCAACAGACATGATGTGCGGGATACCACAAGAGATGGGCACATGAATAAATGCTGTAGCCAGACAGGTATTCAGAAGTCACAGAGGGCTCTCCTCGAAGTGACGGACTCCAGGAGCTCAAACTATTTAGCTCAACAAAGAGAAGGTTCAGGGGTGACTTGAGCACAGTCTATAAGTACTTACACGAGAAACAAACATTTAATAACGGGCTCTTCTACCTAGCAGGGGAAGGTCTGGCATGACCCAATGGCTGGAAGTTGAAACTAGACAAATTCAGACTGGAAATAAGGCGTACCCTTTTAACACTAAGAGTAATGAACCATTGGAACAATTTACCAAGGGTCACGGTGGATTCTCCATCACTGACCATTTTTTAAAGCAAGACTGGATGTTCTTCTAAAAGCTCTGCCCTAGGAATTATTTTGGGGGCGTTCTCTGGCCTGTGCTGTACAGGGGGTCAGACTAGATGATCCCAATGGTCCCTCCTGGCCTTAGAATTATGAAACTTCACACATCCCAGATCTGCACCCCCCACAAGCATGACTGCTCCATCCCAGTTTATAGCAGAAGCCAAAAAGATTGCAGGGCTGGCTTGGGTGAAAAGGGTCTGGTGAGTTGGCATTCACCCAGGGGGTACACACTGAAAGCATCAGCCCCAGTGACACTACCCCACGTGTCTCTCTGCAGCACAAATCAGTAGGCAGGTCAGCACAGCACACACCACAGCAGAGAAGGGGCTATTCATAACAGTGGGATCTAACCACACAGCAGGTCGGGATGCTTCCTCCCCCTTAAACAAACCTGTGTGATATATTTCACTCTGAGCAGCGAGTTATTCAGTTTGGAGTTGGAGTAAAATCAGTTCCCTCTGGTACAAATTTTACCAACAGAGGAAAAGGCAGTGACAAAGCACAACATAGTACAACAGAGGAATTCGCAGTGGAAGTTAGTCCCTGTCCTTCTGGCAGCCACAGCTCCAACAGGGATAGGACCGACTCGCCTCCCTCCTCAATCCACAACCCAGCTGGGATCATCACAGGCTCCCAAGCAGCCTAGGCAGAGACAGACACACGCAGACCATATCAGTTTCATTTGAAATGGAACAAATCCCGGAGGCCAGTTGCCACTTTCGCCCCTTAACAGCTGTTTGTCCAGGAACGGATGAGCCAAAATTGCTCCAGCGCCTCTAAAAACCACAGTGACAAAAGCAGGTGTTACGTTAACAGGCCATTTGTTCTACAGCAATGATCCCTCCCCCCAACCATTGTCTGGGGTGCAGGCAGGAATGTCATACGGAGCAGATGGAGGGGTTGAATTACACCTTGTCCCTCTGGTCTGCTGAAGGGAAAGCAAGTTTTCAGCATGGAGAGGGAGGCCCACCTCCCTCTGGGACTGGAAAGCAGAACGGACGGGAGGCAAAACCATAACATCTCCAGCCTTCACAGCTAGCTTAGGAAATGACTTTACAGATTCTCTAACAACTGGTTCTTTGTGAGAGTTTCTGCAGCTCACACCGGCCTGGTAGGCAGAGGCCAGCCCTGAACCTCTGACCCCTGGAAACATGGCTCAGCCACCAGCCCCTGTGCATGCTTCACACTGATTTGTTACCCATCCAAACTGCCCCTGTCTTGCAGTCTCCCAGACTTCAGAAGAGCACGTGCTTTCAGCTGGAGGCTGACCTGGCAGCCTGGCTTACTGTTTTCAACACTGCACTTGATAACTGCACAGGCTTGTGATGTTTTGGTTTGCATTACATGTGTGAAAGGTAAAGGAGCAGCCCTCTGACCTCGAAGCACAGATTATTACTTGCACAGCAGTAGAACCATAGGAGTCACGGACCCGGACCCCATTGCGCTAGGCACTGTACGGACACAGAACAAAACAGTCCAGGCAGGGAGGCACAGAAGATACTGTCGCATTTGGACAACGATTCCCATCTGCAAATGCCCAAGAAATGCACAGGCCCCTGCTTGACTTGCATCTCCCACTCGAAAGCACAGCTGGAGTCGTCCATCCTCTCCCGGCACAAGCTTCTAATACAGCGTTTGGCATCCCCTAATGTACAAGTTAATGCAAAGTTGTCCCTTGTGGGGTTTACACACCTTCCTCTAGCATCCGGTACTGGCCAGTGCTGGAGATGGGATTAGACAAAGCCACTGGTGTGACCCTGTATCGCAATTCCGATGCTCCTGCATGTGCAGGTCAGACAGCCAGTCTGCACCACTCCCTCTACGCCTCCTTTGCACTGGGAAGAAGCAAAGTGAACCCCACCCTCTTCCCCCAAAAATGTTACTTTGAGTCCAAAGACAGAGGAAGGCTCACAGAAACCACAGCCCAGTATCAGGGCGACACAGCTTTTAAGATCTGCTGCACAGGAAGGGAAGCTGCCCTAACAGAGGGATTGATTTATTGATCTGCAGCAGTAGGGGATGGAATTAATTCATTTTCATGAGCGAGAGCAGACCTGAGCGCTCGCGAGTGGCCATGTGGAACAGGGAATAGAGCAACTGCTGCAGGCCCCAGGCAGCCAGGGATACGTCATTTATCCCCCTTTCCACCAGGACATAGTGAATTTATACCTCAAAAGCACTGGAGAGAGGTGCCTAAGGCACACAATACTCAGACACAGTTATAACTACTGAAATGCAGCGGCCTCGGCCCTGTCCCCCTAACCTTCAATGACACCTCCCCCCATTCTCCCTCCAAGAGGCCCTCAGCTCCCGGCAACATTCCTCCATTGCCTCTAGGCAGAGGAAGGAGGAAAAATAAGTTATTGCAAGAAGCCAAGTTACCACTAAAAATAGAACAATGGAATTTTCCTCTGCAAAGCTGCTTCTCGCTAGCAAAGTTGCTTCCATTACAATAAAGAAGGAACCTGAGAAGTGACAACACAGACGGGTTGGAGAGCAGGGGGAACAAAGAGACAAGACGGGAGGCCACAGCGCAAATTGGAGAAGGAGGTTTCCTTCTCCAGGTCTCCCAGGATTCCTCAGACCCTGCTCAGATACCCTCATTTCCATATGCAGCTAGGCTCTAAACCTCAACACCCCACTTCAAGAAAAATGTTGCTCCCCAGAGGTTTGGGAAGCCATCCAACCCATTATCCCCACACCAGCAGCAGGCTACACGCTTCATTCTGTCCCCGCCTCCTGACCAAGAGAGAGGTGTTCGCAAACGAGGGAAGCAGAGGGCTCGTTAACTACAACAACAATTACTGACCTAGAGGGAGAGAGAAACTTGGCTGAGTTCTTTGCTTTTATCGATGACCCGAACCAGGACTTGGCTACCACAGTTACTGGTGCCCTCAGCCCGCTTTTCTCCTGGGCCCTGTTGAACACTAACGCTGTGCCCCGCGGAACGATAAAAAGTAACTCTACACGTTCCAGTGTGGCTTCACTTTCCCCTCCTCCTGCTCACAAACACTCGATTGTAACAGGAAAATAGGTCAGTGGTTTGCAGAACAACTGCTGAGAATTCTCCAGCACAGCCCCCGTCCTCAGGCTCCCACAGGCCAGGGGGAAGGCAAAATATCGCCTAGGAGACCTAACGCAAGGAATGAGCCCAGGCTTGCACAGTTCCAAACAGGTGACGCCAAGAGGCCAGAGGGCAGGTTTCCATCCACCACTTGGGTTCAGGTCTCTCCCATCTTCATCTCCTGAAGGGTCCTAAGCCCATTTTCACAAAGACCAGAGGGAACCCTGCTAGCTAAACCCCATAGATCCGTGTCATTACCCTTCGCGTTCAGTATTTGCTCTCTCACTCCAGACAGAGCAATGAAATGCACAAGTCTGCTGTCGGTAGGAACGTGAGGCTCGGATGAGAGCTAGATGGTTGGGACTTAGTCTGGCCTGGACGGACACCACATTAGAGGAGACAGAGTTGGCAGAACTTAAAGCAGCGCCCAATTCAGAGAGTGCGACTGCCATTTACAAGAGAGACAAGGTGGGGGAGGTAATAGCCAGAGCCCTGCGTGGATACAACATGTGTATCCGCATCCAATCTGCAATCCGCAAAACACAGTCCGCGGATATCAAGTGGATATCCACAGATCTGCAGGGCTCTCGTAATATATGTTACGAGAGAGACAAGCTTGGTCCAATAAAAGATATTACCTCACCCACCTTGTCCCTCTAACATCCCAGGACCGACACAGCGACACAACTCTGCATATTTACCAGACACGCATGCAACTCAGGCTACCAATAAGCTTTCAGGTAGAACTCAAGGTGTGGGTGTTAACCCATAAAGCCCCACACCGTTTGGGAGAGGTTTGTGTAGGAGATGCCCATCGTCCGAGGCCATATGGCCGCAGCCAGCCAATACTCTCAAACTGGAGCTCCCGCCTTAGGAACAGGAGGGAGCTGGGGTCTCACACCTTCTGCTGGTCTGACTGAGCAGGGTTAGTCAACATGACGGGGGGACGGCCACGGCTGTTGCACACTAGAGCTCCCACCACTGGGTCTGACCAGCTAGTGGGAGACATACACTCTGTACCTCCCCCAGTTCTGCTCATGCACTGGGTGCCCATGCTCAGAGGGAGCAGCTGACCTACCTAAAGCCAGGCAGTGCTCCAGCAGGGTGAGTGAATGAGTCAGCACCGAGTGCCAGCTCAAAGCGCGGCACGACCATGCTCGGGCGCAACCGGGTTCAAAAACAGCTTGAAACAGAGCGACGAGCACTCGTAGGAACAGGATTTTCATGGCCACAGGGAGAGGTGGGGTGCTAGCTCAGCTGTGAGGCTACGTGAGTAGAGGGAAAGGGATGAGAACTGAACTCCTTCCCCCGCCCAATCCCTTATGGGGGTGCAAGAGGACACTGCTGGACTCTTCCCCACTCTTTACTCTGCCCTCACATTTCCCAGCCAAGCCAGGACACCCCAGTTCTCTGAGAGGGTTCAAACAACTCATCTGGCGCATTCGAGTCACTTTCTATGAGCTGGGTTTGTGCCTTCCCGTCCGAGGGAAAGGGTGTTTGCTCCCATCTGGTCCGGAAAGAGTTAACGGAGCCTGCCAGATCCCATTCATAAGCACAGACACCCTCTCCGAGCAAGGGAGCATCTGAAATTCCAGGGCTGGGAGAGATTGCTCCAGCTGCCTTTGGAAAGCTGCGGCCGATTCCATGCGGAGGATATTATGGCCTGCTCAGAGTCGGAGAGGCTGGAAGGAGAGGGATGAGGAGAGATGGGAAAGGAGCCTGTAGGCTTCTGGAATAGCTACTGTACACCCAGCTGTCTGCCTGCCTGTGGAATCCCAAGATCTCCCAGCCCGACAACTGCCCTCCACAGCAAGAATTAAAAGCATCTGAAACAGCCGGTGAGGATGAAATATCCCAATCCACTGACACTGGCTCCAATGGAGCCACTCGCAAAATCCCCTGAGTGATCACAACGATCTTGAATCCACTGACCTTGCTTGACAGGTGACACTTGGAAGCAGCCTAGGTGCTGTTTATCTCTAGAGGCCCAAAGTCACCTTTAAGGGTCGGGATACTGCAGCAAGGATGGATTTAACCCATTAGTCACTTCCCTGATTTAGCACCAATGACATTGTCACCCGTGGTGAGCGACACAGCTCCTGGGGAAAGGCTCACAGTAAGCACGCTGCAGAGGGCTTCCTCTGAACCTAGGGCGGAGACAAGCAAACCCCAGAGCAGAGAGGGAAGCTTGAGCCTTGTCTACATGAGGAGGGGATAGTCACAGTGGTATAGTTTGAACACTGTTGTGCTGGTGTAAAAGGGTTTATGCTGGAACTGCTTAGCAATTATGTTGGTTTCCCCTAACTGGGGTAAGCACAGTTATAATGGTATAACAGTGTCTACACCAGGGTTTTTACCGACATAGCTGTGGCGGTAAAAGAAATCACGCCTCTAACCAACATAGATCCAAGTGTGGGCCAGGCCCTAGACTACACTAGAGAAGATTTGTTGGTATGGCTGCACCAGCATAGCTATACGGCCCCAGGGTCGCATCTGAGGCTGGAAGGGGAGGAGGGAGAGGAAAAGTTATACCAATATGGCTGTACTGACAAAGCCTCCTAGTGTAGGTGCCACCTATACTGGCAGGAGCGGCGCCCTAGGCAGCAGCGCTCCTCCTCTGAGCATTTGGCGGCGGGGGGGGGTCCTTCCGCTCTGCGTCTTCGGGGCACTTCGGCGGCAGGTCCCGGAGCGAGTGAAGGACCCGCCGCCGAATTTCCGCCGAAGACCCGGAGTGGAAGGACACCCCGCCGCCGAATTTCCGCCGAGGGCGGCACAATGCCGCCCCGCAAATCCTGCTGCCCTAGGCGACTGCCTAGGGTCGTCTAGTGGAAGCGCCGGCCTTGCACACTGGTAAAAGTACTAAACCAGCAGTAGCACATCTACCAGTTCCCTGAATGAAATAAGCTGCAGCAGCCAAAGCACTTTTATGCCAGTATAAATAATTGCGTCTACATTAAGGCTTTTGCCGGTATAGAAACGCTGTATTAAAAAAAAAAAAAAAACACATCCCACTAACTGTAGTGGCACAAGATTCTGACACAGACCTGGCCTGAGGTCTTGCAGAACCAGCTTGAGAAGGAGGGTGGGGAAGTGAAAGAAAAGGAGACTCGCCTCTGGGGCGGAGGGGGAAGCATGATCCTGTGAATAGGGACCTGGACTGGGACTAAGGAAATCTGGTTTCTAGTCCCAGCTCTGTCGCGGACCCTGCGCAAGTCATTTCCCTGTCTGGGCTTCTGCATTTGCCCTCTATGAAATGGGGCAAGCGATAGTGAGGTCACTTCCCTTCCTTTGTAAAAAATCCCTTTCAGGTCTGTGGCGGAAGGAATAACTCACTCTGCTCACTTGCACCTGGCTCAGACTCTAGGCAGTGGGGAAGGGAGGCGCATACTGAGTTTGGGAGAGGCTGAGATGGGGAGGGGGACGGGGTAGGGAAGAATAGGGCAAACCGAGCCCTGGGGAGGAGGGAAGAGACAGAGGGATGGAGAGAGAAGTAGCTCAGAACAGAGAGGCTCTCTCAGGCTCTGCTCCTGGCCCCAGTGCAGTGACTGTCAGTATAAAAACCATCCTGGCCCACAGGCCTTTGCACTTTGCTGTGTGTGAAGAATTTGGGAAGGAGACCGTCTTATCACAGCCATACTCAGGCCCTGCCAAGGCAGAGCGGATTGTGCAGCTAACAGACGCCCCATGGAACTCCAGTCCGCCAACCCCACAAACACACCGTACCACAGCCAAAGCTGGCCACAAATCATGAGCCCGCAGGAGACGGACCAGGGCCACGGCTAGTATTTCCTTATTCCACCTTCCCTGGTCTCACTCCTGTCACAGACACACAGGCAGCAAAGGAACAAGCCAGGAAAAGAACTTCTTAAATATTCATTAGAGAGTCATTCGATACGCCACTAAACTTACCATCCAGCCCCTTAGGTTCGCTAACGAGAGAACTCCAGACAAACAGGAGGAAAGCAGTAGAGACGCGAGATGAGAAGCAAAGGCAGTGGAAGGGGGGATCGACACAGGAAAGTTAGTTAGTGCAAACAGCCGTCCCTGCTCACCCAAGGGGCTCAGCGTGCTTTACCAACATAGCTGACACATGCCGCATAACCCTTGCCAGGTGGAAATTCGACTCATTTTGTAGATGGGGAAACTGAGGCAGAGATAGGTGCTGTGACTTGCTCAAGATCATACAGCCAGTCAGTGGCAGAGCTGACACAACTCAGGGGTCCCCTGCTGTTCATTTGAAGCACCAACATCTCTCTCCATTGTGCAATGCAGCACTTTGACACATCCCAGTGACCCCGAACTCTTGCTTGCAGCATCAGAGGGGCAGGAAGTGCCAGTGGGGATAAGGTATGTTTCACAGGTGCCAAGCTGCCCCAGAAAGTGGAGGAGCAGAGAGGAGTATAAGCAAGTCTCCCCGGGCACGGCCAGACCCTGAAGGTCTCTAGCAGGGCATTCTGAGTTCATTGAAGGGAAACAGAATCACCTAGGAAATGGAAAAACAGCTACATTTCATTCACAGAAAAAATTAATTATGCCTCCTAAGTGACACAGCCCAGCAGCCCAGAATGAGCTGATCAGGCTCTCTGACAAGCAGAGGAAATTACAGGGCAGATATGAATTTTATACAGTCCCGTGAGTTCATATAAAATCCTCACTCGCTAGGACACAGAAAAAAACAGAAGCCAGCCTCACCCAAAACCCACATCAGACTCACTCGTGCCCTCACAGCTTGTGTCCACAGATCCAAGCTCTCCATCCCCAATGTCAGAGCCCACCACAGTTCTGTGTCTACCTGCATCTCTGCACTAGTGTCCTCCCACTTGCCCACTCTCCTGCTTCCTCAGTCTCCCCTTCTACCACTCTCGGCTTCACACCTTCTAGCCCTTATGCTTGGAACAGCCACTCACTTCTCATCTGCCAAACATTCCCCGTCTCGCCTTCAAATCCATCTTAAAACCCTTCTGCCCAGAAATCTTGTCCCCCTTGCGCCTCTCGCCACACCCTTCCTACCTACAGTTAGCTAGTGGCCCATCGAGCTTAGACTGAAACGTCTTTGGGACGGGGAACAGGCCTAACTTCACATTTTGCAGAATGCCTTGTAAGTCTGCACCTTCGCCAGGAATCCAAAGCCTGGAAGGAATTCACATACCAAAAAAACAACAAACTTTTATTAAAGTGGAGTGGAAGTTCCCAGCTGATTAACACAAACATTTGCCCTGCTCAGCAAGTGCTCAATGGGTGCCTGATGGAGAGAACAGTCTCCCTAGGACTCTCTCTTTAGGGGGGTTCTCTCTTTAGGGGTTCAGCCTTCAGAACGTCTCTGAAGGCTGGCAACAATCCCAGCCCACAAGCCAGCCCGCCAGACAAGCAAGGGCAATTCTAGGAGTCAGAGCAGCAGTCTTCCAGCAATGCCCAGAGACAATCATCTGGAACCAAAGCGAGCTCAAGGTCAGCTCCTAAAGAACCCACTGCACTCAGCAAGCCCAGCTCCTCAAGCTCAAAGGATAATGCTTTTACAGATAGAACGAATCAAAAGGAGAGAGATGAAGGGAAACAAATCTGAGGACTAGCCCCGAGGTTGCTATGGATCCTCCCTATTCCAGGAGCCAAATTTGCACCCTGTGGGCTGGAGTTGACATGATCCCATCAGGACAGACACACCAGTCAGCTCTGCCCAAACACCCACTGCAATGTGCATTCTTTACAGGAGAGGTACAGCACTGAACAATGACTGCTCCCAAGGAGCTCCCCTCAACCCACCTTCAGCAGGTGCAAACCAGGAAGAATTCCCACAAGAGGTCTCATAATAACCCCTTTATTAGGGAAGCCAAACCTTCTAGCATCAGCAGCTCTAGTTCCAGAGACAATGGAGAACACATGGACTGTGTGTTCCCCAGAATTACTCCCCCCACCCCAAAAGGAACAGCTCAGATGTCCCAGTAACCTGGCACTTGTGCTATTAAGGCAGTATTACTCTTTAGCACGTCTCAATCCAAACAGCTGCCTTGCTCTGAGAGGTAGCTAAGTTTTAGGCCCATTTTACAGATGGGGAAACCGAGGCATGGCCATTAAATAACTCTCAAGGCCATACGGTGACAGAACTCCAATTAAAACCCATGTGTGCTGCCATGCTGAGGACAGGAGTTTACCCCCCCCCCCAAAAAAAAGTCTCATGCTCCCTGAACTGCTGGCAATGACCCCTTCTTGCTGAATGGGAAGTGACAGAGTGGGGTCTGGAGAGAGCTCCGCTGAGGCCTTTAGGCTGGAGTATGTTCTTGAGTGAAAATGCTGCTGACGCACAGGCCCACGGGCTCTGCAACGGTAGGAGCAGGTGGCAATCACTGAGGAAGCCGATATTCCCTCTGCATGCAGGGAAGAGTCTGCTCTGCATCTCACCACACCCTCCAGATCCCACTGACAGCCCAGGAACCTGGCAGCTGGTGACGATCACCTCCCCACTGAATAATCACACGGGACAAAAGCAGCCATGGCTGGTGCAATTTTGCTGCAGGTGGGAAAGGCACTAACAACCAGTTGCTGGTAGGAAAGAAGCTGGTTTTGTCTGGCCAGCCTGCGCGGCTCACAATGCCTCCCGGTTAGGTCACTGCACAGTACAGAAGGCTCTCAGCCCAGGACACCTTCAAGAGGGCTCTTCACAAGGGCCCAGCTCAGCAGAATAGGCTGGAACCAGCCCATGTAATTACAGCTCCCACTGCCGTCCCCGCCCTGTTCCACTCCCAGCGAGTCGCCTTCCCCCACCCCAAGGTGTGCACCGTACGCTATCATTACCCCAACCGCTGCTCCTCTTTACTGCACACCCCGCCCTGACCGGCAGCCAGCGATTGCCTCAGCCGCCTTGGAAAGCTCAGCTGGCATAGGACAGGATCCGCTCCCCGCTGCAGAACTTCACGCGGCAGCAGCGTGCCAAATGAGGCAAACGAAGTGCGCTGCGGAGAGGAGCCTGAGACGTGTTTAGAGGCAGAGCAGACAGACTGAGACAGGGATGAGCAGAGGGGCTGGGCTGATATTCAATTAAAGGAGACAGGCCCCCGTCAAGCATGTCCAGGAAAAGCACAAAGCTTGTGCACCACTGTGCACTGGGGCTGCCCACACCCCCCTCGCCCCGATGCACCATTTAGAAGCAATCCTGAGAGGAGCACCGGCTGCAGAGAAGGCTTTGTTAATCCCATCCCTAGGTGCTGCTTTCATGTGTGTTTCCTGGGGAATATTTGCCAGGGTGCTAGAAAGACAGACAGACCGAAAAAGAACGTCTAAGCTTTATTCCAGAAAAGCCCTGGACCATCTGCAACGGACAGGGCATGAGCAATTCCCTGTAATCATCCTCAGGCAAAGACATTTGACTGATGGAAAACAAAGCCAGACCAATCACTAATCTTCCCCCACAGAGCTGGGCACCATCGCCCTGTGCACCTCCCCCACCCCACCCCAAGCCTGGCATTCACAGAATACATCTACATGGGGATTAATCTTCCTCCTGGAACAGAGGCCTGGATTATCCAGCCGCCTCAATTCTCCGCACGACAACAGCCCCAGCAACCCTCGCTCCAGCATCTGCTTTGCTAACAGGGCCCTAAACGCTGTAAGGGAAATTGCCCGGTTCAGGTTCAACCGGCACCACATTGTATCACAAGCTAATTTATTCCAGCGCTAGGTTCAATGGTTTAACCTCTGGCAGGACCCAGCACCTCTGAGGCTCCTTTCAGGTGAAAGCTCCGAAGAACCTAGTTGCCTGGAGAAGGGCAGTAATGCTGGTACAATCCATGTGCTACTCTCTCCTTCCACGTTCTTTACTTACTGCTTTGTCTCTTTAACCCACTCTCCTGCCACCTTCCTTTGAAGGGCTTCCCCTCCCCTTGCTCTCAGGCAGGTGGGACTTGAAAACCGAAGGCCCTGACACGTATAACAGACACAGAACAGCTCAATAACATTTCAGCCTCGCTAGTCTATAGCTGGGCTGAATCGTACGGCTTTAACGCTACTCAGAAAGGTGGGTGGAGAAAGGAGAGCGTCCCTAAAAGTTGCAGCCGAACAGCTGTGTGCGGCGAATGACGCGATCCCAACAGACACGGCTGCTTTTTGAGGAAGTTATGTGATTCTTCTTAAGTGACCCGAGTTGCTCAAATCAGCGTTGGTACAGTGATTTGCCAGCCACGCTGACTGCTGCTTTCAGGGACTTAAGCTGCTCCCTTGTTCCTAGAGAATGGTTCGTCCCTTTGCCACAATGCGCTGCTTAGAGTGAAACCGTCCCTCACTTCCAATAACCAACCCGCTTGCCATATCCCCCAGGATTTCCAATCCAGTTTTGTCCAGTCTATACCGAAGACCCACTCCACCCTTCCTCCTCCCCCCCAGTTCTCATGGGTAGCTGCTTACGATGGACTTTGCTGTGACCCGCCAAAGCCAACAGGAAAGACCATGTTCGATGACCTCACTGCAGTCAGACACACCTGCTCCAGTTATAAATCTTTCGGCACTCAAAGCCTGGGAATGCAAGTGGTGGCTCAGGTGCTCTGGTATGCAGCTCCGGCTGTGCTCACAGGTGGGGTGTGTGAATCCCAACCCTATTGCCTCACAATGCATTCAGAGGCACTAATCAGCCGGAGCAGAATTGAGACGCACATCAGATTAGCTTGCAGACCTGGGAGAAAGAGATTGAAAAGGAGGCTGCACCTAAGGGATGGAGCACGTCATCTTTCTGCACAAGCCAAAGGAAAAATGAGGGACAGGCTTCAGAGGACCCGTTGTGCGTGGACAGAGGGGATTTTACTGGGGCTGCCAAGGAGCATTATATTAACCAGAGCAACCAGAAAGTTGCTTACTGCATGGAGTATTCTTTTTTTGGCTGCAACTTCCTCCCCTAATCCTGCCCTCCTGTCCCCGGCCCATGCTTGCCTGCGCTCTATGACACAGCAGCTTGCGCTCGTGTTGGCAGGGGAACACTGCCCCATACAGGAACCAGCTTGGCAGCAGTAGAGGCCCACTCAGGCACATGCCGCCACTCACCAGGGTCATCAGATACTCTCCTGACCCCGGAGAGGGGATCCAAAAGCCTCCTCAAAACAGGGGAGCCCTCCAAAGCTTTCACAATACTGGGGGTGCAACAGGGCTAATGATGCTTTCCAAAGAGCCCTGTTCATGAAACCTGCTGGGATTCCTCTGAACAAAAATTACGCCAGCCACAGTAAGTGGAACTGGTTTAACAGGGTCCTTTCCCTCTTCCCTTTAACACCATTGTTCTCACACAGACCTCTGTGAAGGCCAGCACTGCTGCCTGCTCAGATTTTGCAGTGTGCCAATGTTTACAGCAAAACTGGGATGAGCCTCCTTAAATTGCATCCCACACAGAGAAGAGAGGTCTCAGGGTTCTACTCCATGCACTCCTGAGGCAGCTGCGGCTGGAAACTGAAATCGCCTGCTGCAGCCACAAGCTGGCGTTATCCATTTTAGATATTTATACAGCGCCTATCACCGTGGTATCAAAACAGTGGAGTTATAAGCACTTGCAGGAGTCAGCGAAAAGATTCCTTTCATGCTCACCTCTTAAGAGAGGCTGAAGTGATTTCTTCATCATGTTGGCTTCTGTCCTGGTATCTCCAGGGCAACCTAAACAGAACTGACCTAAATGCGACTAGCTTGTGAGGAGAATGGTCAGAAACTAGCAGATTAGGGGCATCAAAGATCTCCACATTATCCTGAAGTGTGGGATGAAGGGGAAAGGCCCAGATGAGAAGTCACACACGCATACAATGCTACACCACCTAAAAAGGAGTGACGAAACTCAACAGGACAAGCCATTTCTAAACACTTTGGTTGCCAGCAATCTATTAAATCAGCCACTAAAGAGAGATTAAAGATTTTCTGAATCAGCTACTCGCAACGCACCTTCCACTCCCAGCATGAGTCATGCCAAGTCTATCTGCCTCAGAATCTAAACCTGCTGTCTGAGCAGAGGGAGGCAAATAGGTTCACCGTGACCATCGTGAAGGCACCTGATACGCAGACCGAACGCACAGACGTGACGTGAGTCAGTGGGTCTCAGTCCAGTTTCTAGAGGACACAGAAACCACCTCAACTGGCAGCAATCGGACTGAACAGGTCCTACAGAGTGGGCACTGCTTTGGACCCCTCAAGGTGATCTCTGCAGATCAGGGTTGAGGCAGCTGGGTGAAGCAATGTGAAAGTAACCAACTCCCACTCCCGCCACCGGAATTGTACCAGTTCCATGGCTAAAGACAGACCTGCAGGCTTTAGGGCTGACAATCTGGCACTTTTCATCAGGCCTAAATACACACACACACACACTCACTCTCTCTCTCTCTCTCACACACACACACACACACAACAGGAGAAACTGTGTCTAGAGACATCAGAACTCAGGGACATGATCCTCCCTCAAACAGGTGCTGATTGTACTGGGAAGGCAGCAGGAACTTGGGGAGGCAAGGCAGGGTGGATCCCCATCACGAGAACAAACCACAACAGTTATCGCCTTGGCCAAAACAAACAAGAGTAAAGCAGCGTCTTTCAGAGACGCTTCAAAGTTCCATCCTGAGTAAAAATAAAAGCCACACATATGCTCACACCCCAGCACAAAGCCACACGTTGCTGTCACCCCTGATTCAGCAAACAGCCCGGGCCGCACAGCCATACCAGAGTCACACAGAACCTCAAAGACGCTGCGTCCGCCCTGAAGTCCCTCAATCCGCTGTCCCTCCACACTGGAGCATTGTCACCCTCGTAATTCTGGGCTGCAGGTGGTTACCAAGTTCAACACAAGGGCTGGATTTAAAGAAAGGGGCTAGACAATTGTGTGGCCACGTACAGCATTGCACAACTACCTAAGGAGATAGGTCTTTCTCTGAAGCATCAGGCAGTGCCTGCTACTGGGGGACAGGGTACTAAACTCAAGGAGGCAATGGTCTGATCTGTTATAGCAAATCCCCTACCACGGCTACTGGTGGGAAAGCATGGCTGCCCCTACCGGGATAGGAACATGCAATACAGCTGCCACAACTATTTCTGCATGTTCAACACAGGGTCTCAACACACCCACTAAGGCGGGGGTGGGGAGAAGAGATTTCAGCTCAGTCTTCAATGCTCAGCCACCTCTACCTGTGTGGTAGAGCCAGGAAAACCACCACTCCCCATCCAGGGGAGGGGAGCATTGCCACATGGCCAGCCCACTCTTGCAGGCTCCTGAGAATACCCACAATCAAGACGGTCCTTTCATCACCACAAAGGGACTGTGTTTATCTTTGCAGGAGAAAATAATCATGACTACAGCTATTCCAGAGTCAGGAGCCGAATGCAAGCAGCTAGGCCGCCCTCCCCCTAGTCCAGACTGGAGGAGCCGAGTGACCCATCCGCCTCTGCAGAGAGGCCTCAAAATCCAAATGCCCTGGTCCTGCAGTGTCAAGGCGAGACCCCAGCACAGGGTTCTCTCTCTCACAGCTGATTTATGGGTGTCAAGAGAGACAGGGTCACATACAGGGTACGGCAGCAGCCCACTGGAAAGAACACGTGAGCACCAGGAGAGGGGCAGGGTGAGGCTAAGGGCCTTAGGCATTCCTCAGTGTATCTGAAACCTATGTATGTCTCCTCCAGTATCAGCCCGTGCAATCCTTTCCCCAGGCAGGCAGTACTGGGCATTGCAGCCCCTAACGATGAAGGGTCCTTATTGGAACCATCTGCCTCCCCTCGAAGGGATCCCCACGCCACAGGGAGACTGCCACCGCCTGACAAAGCAGCCAGGGAGGAGGGGTTAGGCAACTGAGGTGCCCATGTCATCACCTCTCCTACCAGTCCAAACGGCTGTAATTAAAGCATCAACACCCCGCAGGCAAAGATCAGCCTCACTGACCTTCCTAGCAGAGGGCGTTCCAAAGCTCCTTCCAGTCGATGGCAGAACAGTTCTTGGTGCTACCGAGCCTACGATACTAGCGCTGCCTGGAGCGCTGCCCGGGGTAACTGGGAGCAATGCAAGTGAAAAACCAATGTATGGCTGCCGCAGAACAGAGGCAATGACAGCAAGAAACACAGCATCGAATAAAGCATGGAGAGAAATGGCTTCACTAGGAACAGAGGGCTGGAAACCCCCAAGTTCTAATCCTGACTCCAACACAGATTCATTCTGTGGCCTTGGGGAAGTCACTTGCCCCATCTGCCTCAGTTTCCCCATCTGCAAAATTCAGCTAATGATAGTTACCTCCAGTGTACAATCTAGTGGAGATTAATTAGCTAATATTTAAAATGCTTGGAACAGGAAAAGCACTGTATACCTGCTAATGATGTTTAATGCTGAATGGTACTAGGTGTGCAATAACATGAATCATGACTCTCTGGGCCAACCTGGGACCGTAACTAGCGTTTTTGCATTTGCAGCACTTTTCTTCACGCTGCAACACTTCTCTTCATTTCTTCAAACATCTAACTGAGAGTTAAGCACTGGAACAGGTGACTTAGGCAGGTTGTGGAATCCCTGTCCCTGAAGGTTTTTAAGCTTGGGTTTACTCCTAAGGGCATTCTGTGCCAAAAGATTAAAAATTCTGCGCACAATATTGTAAAATTTTGCAAGTTTTATTTGTCAAGAAATAAATGCAGAGGCTCCAGCATGGCAGTGCACGAAGGTGGGAGATCACCCTGCAGCCTCCCCATCCTGGGGACACGGACTCAGTGGTGAGGCTGCACCCGACCCTGGCACAGCATAAGGCCTGGGGCCCTGCTCCTCTGCGCCAGGCGCACCAGGTGTGGGGCACGCAGGCAGGCTCAACCAGGCAGGGACAAATGTGTGGAGGGGATCAGTGTGGGGTGATCCAGGTGTGGGGTGAGAGGATTCTGTGTGGGACAACCTGGGTGCAGGCAATTCAGTGGTGGGTCTAGGTGTGGGGGCGGGATCTGGATGCCCAGAGGCTTGTTGTGGGGTTTCCAGGTGCAGGGGCAATGGGACTCTGCAAGGGCTTCCAAGTGAAAGTGGTTGGGGGTCAGCGGAGGGGTCTGGGCAAGGGAGTCTCAGCAGGGGGATCTGGGTGCTGGGCAAGTGGGGCTTGGTGGGGTGGGGGTCTGGGTGCAGCTAACTGGGGTCAGTGGCATGGAGGTCTGGATGTGGGGGCTCAGGATGGTGCAGGGGTGTGGGGCTCATCAGAGTGGGGGTTTGAGTGCAGGGAGCTCAGTGAGGGGTGGTCTTGGTGCAAGGGTGGGGGTCTGGAGGCAGGGGGTCTGGGCACAGGGGACTCCAGATGCAGGGGTTGAGGTTCAGTGGGATGGGGTTTGGGTATGGAGGGGATAGGGGTGTTCTGTGTGTATGGGGTGATGTCTGGGTATGGCAGATCTGGATGCACGGGGGTTGGGTGGATGGGGGCACAGCTGAGAAGCGATGAGGGCAGGAAGCAGGGGATGATGCTGCGCTTCGTGCAGCTGGGGGAGGTTTCTGAGGGTGGGTCTGACACAAACCCAGCCACTCCTTCCGAGGGAAGAGGAAGTCCCATCCTTTCCTGCTTCCAGCCCAGCCGGGATTAGCAGCTGATCCTGGCTCAGGGTAGGAGCCACTGTCTGGGATGTCCCCAGCCCTGCAGTGATTTACTTCTCCACTGGCTGCATGAAACGATGTATCTGTGCAGCTAGGGAGTGGTGTGTGACTGCTCTTGCAGCTTCCCTGTCAGAAAGTCATTCTTCTGCGGGGAAGCAAGAAATCTTCGGGGGATATGAATTCTGCACACATGCAGTGGCGCAGAATTCCCCCAGGAGTATGGGTTAGACAAACATGTTAGAGGTGGTCTAGGTATACTTAATCTTGTCTCACTGTGAGGGTAATGGACTATAGGACCTCTTGAGGTCCCTTCCAACCCTGCGTTTCTAGGATTCAAGGATAACATTTTGGTATCAAAGTCCCATTTCCTCCTTCCAACACGACTCTGATTTTGAATCAGAACACAGAATCCACTCTGCTCTGCACTTGTACATTTGTGTTGCATTACCTCAAATAGTTCATTGCTGGCTGGTTAGACTGCAGCAGCAGATCTCCACAGACACCGCCTAGTTCACATGCATAATATTTTATTATGTTGGCCAAAACTTCCCTTTTCTCTGAAAACTACCTCTCTGGTTTTCTATGCCACTTCAGATTCATGGCATCAGCATCCAAAGAGAGTAATTCATGGACAAAGAGCTACTACATCTCTCAATGCCTTGGCTCAGGGGTGTGACACGTGGAGCTCCGTATTGGAGCCCAGAACTGCTTTCATCATTATCATGGACACATGGCCTGCAGAAGCTACCCGGCCCAGCATGTGGTGCTCCATCTTGATCTGGGTAGCCAAGCAATGAAACACGGGTGGCTGAAATCTGCCCCTCTCTGTGCATATTAGGTATGGTCCTGGGGCTCCTAAGAAATCGCTCACGCAGCTCTCAGTTGGGCAACGTATTGGCACCTCTGGGTTAGGCAAGTCACTCACCTCTCAGTATCATGCGAACTTTTAACTGGTCTGAATCTAGGGGCTTTTGTTCTCCATTATGGCCAAGCTGAGCAATTCCTCACATGGACGAGACCTTTGGGACCATTTTAGTAGAAGGTGACTGGCTTCAAAGGTGCAGCTCTGAATTCAGAGCCCTGGGATGCAAGGACACAAGAGGACGAAGGCAATGGGAACTAACATACACAACACAGCAGGGTGGAACCTGGGCCTTGTCATCCTCTGCCAGTCATTTCCCCTCCTCAACACTCCCACCTGCCATGCTGCAGGCTAACCACCCCTGCCGGTGTCATCATAATGCCTTCAGTTCACACCTCCGCTCAGTGACACATTTCTCCCACTACTATATGGATACCACCACCCACAACAGACCAGGAACCAAACAGACGCAGGTTAAAGCGGTACAGGCTTTGACTCGACTGACTCAACACGCAGCGCAAATCACGTCACCTTCCATCAGCCGTGCTCACAGACTCACACCTTGTTGTGTAAACTAGATTTTTAGCCACGGGTGCAAACCCCTAGCGAAAAAGTGTTGGACGCTGGAGTAGCAGAGTTACTAGGGAAGCAAAAACCCGGTGCCAACAAGCCCTAGGTCTGTCCATCTGAGCTGTTTTCATCAGTCTACAACGAAAGGCTTGTAAAGTAATAGATCACAGAAACTGCAACCTGATGGACCCAAGCTACCCAGATAAAGGCAAGGTTTGTAAATGGGATGAAAGCACCCGAAACGTCCATCCCAGGGAGGATACACACACATAGGGACCCTTTGTACTCCAGAGCTCACTGCACCCAGACTTGCCCAGTCTTGCTCCTTGAATGGAAGGTGCTGAGGTTGAGATTAATTTTAATAGCAGTTTTTAAAGTACCACTGTTGTTATGAAAGATTTCTCTGAGTGATTCAACCCAGCATTTACACTGTCAGCTTGAACAATGTCAGGTGTCCTTCTTCCCTGCTGTCCAAGGAGAAGAATCACAGCCACTGAACCGTGGGGTCAGTTGCTCCCAGAGAGCCCATAGGGGTCAGAGCCTGTTCACTGACTCTGTGGAACTATAATCTCATCAGCTGCTCCACCCTGCAGGCCGGATGACACAGAACAACCTCAAATATGCTCTAGAATCATCCACTCTCAAACATTCACACTCTCAATTCACATTTCAGCAAGAATTCTCCACGGGAGGAAGGGGCTACTGGAAACCTTGGTTCTGGCCAGGAGAAGTTGAATTGTTTATCGCCAAGTTGGGGGGTGGGTGGGAATGAATGGAAAGAAGTGAGAGAACAGGCCCTACGACTCTCCCGTGTGAATGTAACTGCCTGACCTTCATTCTCGTGCCCAGCCCCCACAGGCAAGCACTGAACGCCATGCTGAAAAAAGGCCATGTTACAGTTTAAACGTTAATTTCCCTTCATCGAGCAGGCATCGTAAACAGGATTATTCCCACATGGATTCGGTCACTCTCCAGCACTGACAATTCCTGCCGAGGTGGCTGTTGGCTTTCATTAGCCAGCAAGCCAACCACACTAGCCCTAAGCGGGGCTTTCATCTTTGCCAGGAAAGTCTCAGGATGTCCACTAAATGGAGCAATTTACAGTTTGAGCATGAGAGCTAACTAATGGGGTGGGGTGAGCAGTCGCCTCTCCCCGGATTATCAACCTTCACTAGCAGGTCTGAGTCAGACCAGAGCAGGCAGAGGTAGCCTTGTGATTTTATTTTCCCTTTGCAACATAATAGTCTGTACAAAGTGATAGGGGTTATTCATATTAAAGTCAAGACTCCGTGGTTCTGGTCCCAGATCGGCCACTGGCTCTCTCCAACACCAAACAAGTTCTCTGGGCCTCAGTTTCCCTACCCAACAAACAGTTCACTGCATTTATTCCACTGCGGTTGCAGGGCTTTATTAATGAATACGTGTAATGCACTGAGATCCTCAGATTCCATTATTAAACCCCTTTCTGGGAGGATACTCCCAGACGCTATACAAGGCTTTTATTCCCGGAGCCCTGTGAAGCACAGACACTGGAGCTGTGTTTTCCTCACCTCTGGAATTTTTGAATGGCACCCCTTGAATTGGAGGACTGGAGAATCAATTATATCCCAGCCTCAGCATGCAACGAGGAAACGGAAGCATATGCTGTTAGTGCCTGGCTCCTCTGGACGGGACAGTTCCCATTTCAAGAGACTTGGCTGCAAAACTTACAAAACAAAAACACTGTGATAGGAGCCCTGTGGGGCAGAAATCTGGGCTCACAGACAAGTCTATCTCTGCGGAAAAAAATAAAAACCGGCACAACAAGAAGTCCAATGATCTACATCAAAACTGCACACTCACTGCCTGTGCCATACACCCCCGGCAGCTGCCGAAAAGATGCAGGCACCAGCTTCAGAGACCCACGGCCCTCACATCAGCATCCACACACTCACTAGCGACTGCGCGGAGTGGGAGAACAACCCTCCTTTTAAAAAGCCCTTAAACGAAGCTACCTTAGTAACAGCCCCTCTGGGTGGGAAGTAAATGATTTAGGGTTACCGGTGCCACCTCTAACCCCCTCCCCAGCTAAGCACAGCATCGCTGCTGGAATGTAGCCAAGCACGGATCTCTGATAAACAAACTGACCAGAGCCACACAAAGTGAGACCCTGTTTATGACAATCACCCATCAAGTGTTTATGGCTTTAGATTCCCCCAGACAAGCCTCTGGCTGGCTTTGCGCCATCACCACCTCCTAGGAGATGCTCATGGGAGGTGTGCGAGCCTACAAGCGAAAGGCAGATCTCAGGGGGGCCAGCCACCCTCCCCCAATGATGCGACTGTGTGTGTGGAGGGCTGAGTAATAACAACAGGAGACACTGATCCAGCCGGGGGAGCTGCCCCCCCCCAATGCCCATTACTATGGGGCGGGGGGGGGGGGGGGAGACAAACAAGCCGCCGAGGCTCGAGTCCCTGTGGGAGGCAGGGGCCGAGCTGGGGGCTACATCCTGCTCCCTCCCCAGCCCGGCCTTTGCCCATGGATCCTCCCAGCCGGGACAGGCCCATCCCGGGGCAAGGGGCGGAAACTGCTCCATGGATCCGTGTCCCCGCAGCGGGAGCCGCCGGCAAAGGCTGCAGCGGGCCGGGCGGGGGGGGGGGGCGCTCCCTCCACCCCCGGGTGGGAACCGGGCGCTGCGCAGGGCCCCTCCCAGGGCCCCCGCTGCCCCCCGGCCCAGGCCGTTCGCCCTCCGGCTGCCCCAGCCCCGGGGCTCCCTCGCCCCGCCGCCGCCGCTACCTTTGTACCGCTCCAGCACGTCCTCGTACGCCTGCACGAACTCCTTCTCCTGGCTGCGGGTGGCCGGGAGCAGCCCGGGCACGTAGCCGGCCATGGCGCTGCCCTGCCGGGCCTCGGTGCGGGCTGGCTCCGGCTCCGGCTCCGCGCGCTGCAGCGGCCAGGGCCGGTGTCCGCGGCTCCCGTTTCCGCCTCGCCTCTTCCCTCCGCCCGGCCGGCGGCGGCGGCGGCTCCTCCCGCTGTCAGCCGCGGCTCGGCCCCAGCCCCCGGCCCACCCCCGCCGGCCGAGCGGCGGCGACACCCGGCGGCCGGCCGGGGAACTGCGGGGGCAAGGCCGGGCCAGAGGCAGGAGGGGGCGGCGGAGCTGGAGCTGGGTGTGGGGCTGCGGGGGCTGCCCAGGAGATGGAAGCTGGGGGGGCGGGGTTTGATGCTGTGCCTACGGGCCGGGAAAGGACATCAGATCCGGATCAGAACCTGGGAGAGGAAAGAGGCACCAGATCCGGATCAGATCCCAGGAGAGGAGAGAGGCACCAGATCAGAGGCACCAGATCCAGATCAGAACCTGGGAGAGGAGAGAGGCACCAGATCCGGATCAGAACCCGGGAGAGGAGAGAGGCACCAGATCAGAGGCACCAGATCCAGATCAGAACCTGGGAGAGGAGAGAGGCACCAGATCCAGATCAGATCCCAGGAGAGGAGAGAGGCACCAGATCTGGATCAGAACCTGGGAAATGAGAGAGGCACCAGATCCAGATCAGAACCAGGGAGAGGAGAGGCACCAGAGACTGGGAGCTGCAGGTCCAAAACAGAAGGGCCTTGAAAAGGGAGGAGAGAAAGGGATCAGAACCTGAACTTAGGGGGACTCCACTTCTGGAATCAGAAATGGAGACGGGAGAGAACTGGACCAAGATCCAGCCGCTGTCACAGGGGTAAGTACTGGAATCAAGCCGGAACATACAGCACAGACCAAAGCCAGAGAAGGAACTGCAGCTATGTAAAAACAAGAACAGAACAGAGCACACAAGCGCTTTGAGTATCCAGACTCTCAGTGGAGAGTTAAGGAGAAATGATGAGAGAGGCATGGACCAAAACAGGATGCTGAAGCTGAGAGAAGCGGTAAGGAGAAAGGAACAGACACTGCATCAGAGTCAGAGCCTGTGAGTTTGGCCTGAGAAACAGGAGTACTTTAAAGAGAGCCTGGCTGAAATCTGAGGGTCAGCAGCTGGGACAGAACAAAGATCCTAGAGTCACACTGGAGCAGAGTTTCTGTCTGCTGAAAATCCCCAGAGGAACTTGGGTTCAGATTAGCAATTTTCCATTTCCCTACACTTCTTAAATAGGCCCAATCCTGCAATCAGATCCGTGTAGGTAGAGCCTTGTGCCTGGGCACAACGATTCATCCATGCAGATCAGAGATCCTACAAAGACATAAACATGCTTAACTTTACATAGTGTGTGTGAAATTCTGGCTTCGTTGCAGTAAATGGCAAAAGTGGGGAGGGGGCATGGATCAGCATTCACATTGCACTTCCCATCCGTACCCGGCACCAAGCCAGGGAAACTAATGATCCAACTAGCGGACCAAATTCAGTGTGAATCCTGGTCATGTGTCATCTGATGCACATTGCGCATATGCTAAGAAGAATGGCAAAAGCCACACTGACTGCAAGGGAGCCAGGATTTCACCCTGACAATACTCCCCTTGACTTCCCTGGAATTACTCACTGGTCAAACTCCTTGGTGTAAGGACCTTCTGAACTATATGTTGTGTGAAGCGCTGGCCACATTTTCAGTGCTTAACAAATAAATTAATACCTGTACCAATGGTGTAGTAGTTTTTCATGCAATTATTCTGCCCCCGTTGGTTTCAAATTTACTTTCAGGATTATGGTGCCACCTGAATTAAACAGAAAAATGATGATTCTGGTGATATTTTGCACCTCAAATCTGTGGATCATTCAAGTGACATTTTAACCTTGACAGAACAGGGAACTTTAAGCCAGTTTTGCAGGTATATGCAAATTAAGCTAATCATGGCACAATAGCAGGTGTGAAGGCCTCAACATTAGCACACTTCATGCACCAAACTGGGATTTAGGCTTTCATTCCCTAGCTCAGTGCTTCTCTGCAAACTTTAACAAGAGGCCACCAACTGTGGGTGCCTCCAGTTTTGGGTGATAACCAAACTGAGATAACTTGGGTCTAACTTTCAAGAGTGCTAAGCACCCAAACATTCATCTGAAGTCATGGGAGATGTTGGTGCTCAGCACCTTCTCAAAATCAATCCCATGGTGCCTCAAATTTCATCACCCAAAAATGGAGGCATCAAAAATTAGAGGCTAGCTGTGAAAATGTAGCTGCATGCTGCCCAGCACCCCCTTCCACATGGTTTGTACGTAAGATTGAAGCAGTACCCATATGCCTTATCAAATCGAAACATCTGTATTGGCATTACATATTCTACAAGTCTTGCCAAAGTGTAAGTGACAGTAATAAGGCAGATTTGTCAGGAGATAGTTTAATAGATCAGGTATCATACCAGCGGAGGGTTTCACATTAAATAAGCAGTGTGACAGGTAAGTCCTGTCTGGGATGGCTGGTGTGCTAAGAACCCAGCACAGAAAAATAAGGAGTGGAGGAAAAACAAGCAGCAGATAATCAATGATTTTCAATTTAAAAGTGCCTTAACTCTAGATGAGTGTTTGTTTGGTAGATGGCCTGGTCTTAATAACATTAGTATCAAAATGGCCCAGGTTGGCTTTGAAATTAACACCTCCGTAAGATAAATGGGTAAGCAGAGGTCAGATTTGTTACTGATACTTTTATTTACCTTTGAGTCTTGGAAGCTATTTGTGTAACCGAAGAGTGTAGGAACTAGCAATTGGAAAAACACCAGAGGAGTTGGTTTTGCAAAACCTCCCCGGTCTTGGATTGATTTTGAAATAGTTCGTCAATCCGGATTTGATTTTGCAAAATCAAAAACCAGGGTGGGGTGTGAATCCATGTCAGATCATCACTGATGCAAAACCTCCACATTCAGCCTTTGGGTTTTGTCCCACAGCCTAATTAGACTAGTATAATATGCAGCAAAACCCCAAAGTCACAGGATCTCTGAGTTCCTTGTGGCTCTGTTTTCTGGAGCACACTTGCAAATCTCCGAAACATGGTTATTGTCACAATGCTTCTCTTCCCACACCCTCTGACTAACTCAGCAGGTGTGGAAAGAAAAAAGAAATGCAGTTTGAGTGGCACCTAGTGGGGAAAGTTGGGTGATGCAAGAAAACCCACCACCTGCTCTCTAGAGAAGCATGAGTGAACATAGAAGAGAGGCAGTTACAATCGTCAGAGGTCACTGGGGACAGGCAGGGGCGTTTTAGTTGCGCGCCGGAGCCGCGTCGCGCGCGCGGGAGGAGCGAGCGGAGCGGGGCATGGACTCCCGACCCGCTGGGATCGCTGGGACCCGCTGACTCTGGCTCGCGCGGCGACGCGCGGCGGACGGCGGCGGGTCCGGCGTGCGCCGTTTGCCTGCCGCCTGCGCCGTGCGTCAGGTCCGGTCCTCGGTGGACCGGACCTCCCGCAGGGCGGCGACTGCGCGGGTTCGCGCGCGCGCCGCTGCCCGCTAGATTTGGCCGCCTAGGCTAGCTTGTTTTTTTGCTGGTGGAGCCGCCCGCCCTGACTGGGGATTATGGGAGGCAGCTGGACAGTTCAGAAGGGTTGCCACTGAAACGTGGACAGGGCACAAGGCGATTGTGGAGGGATTTCTTCACTGGATTCCACATTTCCTCCTTCCTGGTGCTTTTGAGTTTTTGCACTGTAAAGTAAATGACATTCCTCCTACTCCTTACAGTAGAAAATGGAACCAACCCAGGCAGCTAGACATAGGATCTACTCCTACTTTTCCTGGGCAACACCAGCCCCCATCCCATCTCCTGGAAAGATCAGCTCCCACAACCATTCCTGGGCAGCCAAATGTGGGATTTCACACACACCTTCCTCTCTGGGCCTAATATGTAATCGAATTCCCTCTTTGCCCCAGCAGGCAGGTCTGGATTAACCAATGTGCACTGACTTGCACAGGGCTCCCATCTAAGGGGAGATCACAACCCTGGGGGACCCACCCATGCACAAAAGAACAAAAACAACTCGGGGCCAGGAAGGGGGCAGGGCAGGGCATCACAGGAGGAGGGCCCCGCCTGCATGCTATGGCCAGAGCCAACACGCCCAAGCAAGGAACCAAGCCAGCCCCACCCCATGGGACAGGAGCCGCTGCAGGGTGAGTGCAGGGCGGGATCAGTCCCCAACCCCCTCCCCGGGCCTCCCACCCACCCACTCCCCAGGGCAGGGAAGGTGGGGCCCCCCATTGCTGTAGTGCAACCCCCAACCCCTTCATTGGGTACCAAGGACTCTTCGCTAACTGCTGGCCTAGTTCCACACATGGGCTGTTGACCCCTTTCTCTCGTGGATAGGCACTTTGTGGCTGAGTCTGTGCCCGTCCTAGGCAGCTCCACAGACAACAATCCACCCTGAAATTGCTCCTGATCCCAGATCTCCCACTGGCCAGCAGAGCGCTCCCATCGCCAGCCTGCTCGCCACGCTGGTTTCCGAGATGAGATGGAGGAAATCAGTCTCCTGCCACTAGGCCGGGCCCCACCTCTTGGCCTGGCTCCGCTCGGCTAATCCACTTTCATCATTCATTTCATTCATGCCCCCACCCCACGGGGCAACAGCCAACAAATCTCCATAGCCCTCTCTCTTCCATCTGGCCATTCCATGCTGGTTCCAGGTATTTTTTATTTTTGCTATCAACCCTTTTGCCTGGCGCGTTTCCCAGGTATTTCTTGGGCCGCTTTCCGCCGCTTGCCTTGGGTTCTCTCTGTCTCCTCTGCTGCGCCTCTTTCCACATGGTCCTCGCGCACGGTTCCATCATCCCATGATGGTAATCCTCCTCCTGCAAAAAGCAAGGGTGAGGTGGCTTAGCGGCTTCCCTTCCACCACCACCCAGCCAGTCATGCATCTTGAAGACCCTTCTTTTCCTTTCCAAAAGTCTCTCTCTAACTCTATTGTATTTGTTTCTTCAGCAAGCTGATTTTTTTAGGTGGGTGGCTGGCCCCCGCCCCCCCTCCCTCCTCCTTTACCCTGACTTGGGACAGGCAGATGGCCCCAAAGGACCTCTCTGGTGGAGTTCTCCACTTTCATATGGCAGACTTTTCCCCTTCTTGTCAGATTCACCACTGCCCCGTCCCCAGCCAGGCCCCCTCATTCTGCCTCTCTGGACGGGTTTTGTGCCTTGACAGGAGGAGAAGGTTTCTGCTGGATCCAGACTCCTGCTCCAGAACTGGGAGTTGGAGAAATCCTGGTGGGTTTTTTTTGCCGCTGTAAGATTTGGCCTTCGCCTGTCAGAGACGCGCACGCCTTGTGACCGGGTGTCCCGGATGGGGGCAGGCAGCCCGGAGAGACATTCCCTGCTCGAGGGTTCTGTAACCCTGGCAACCAGCAGAACGGTTACTCAGACATCTGAGTTACCAAGGCAACGTGAAAAGCCGCCTTCCACTTCAATCCCTGTGGCTCTTTAAGCCACAGAGCAGACAATTTCCTTTTGCTTTCTGTGTTTGCCATGCAGGGAGCATCTCCAAGTGCGCTAATCCTTCCCTCGCAGAGCTGGGTGCCCTGTAATCCCTCCCTCGCTCCGAAATACACTCCCTGCTCTTAGAAGCTTAAACCTAGCACGAAACCTCTGAAGCAGCAAAGCCCCCAGCACTTGATTCATCAGCCCCTGAACCAGCTGAAAGAACAACAACTACATTTCACACTCAGAGCACCTCGGAAATACAAACGAGTCCTCACCCAGCCCACGCTTCTTTAGAGATGGGGAAACTGAGGCACAGAGCAGGGGCCTGACTAGCCCATGGCCACACAAGCAAGTCAGCGGCAGAGCTGAGAAAAGAACCCAGGAGATCCCGGCCCCACGTTTGTGGGTCAGATCACGCCCCTCTTGCGGGTCTAATCTCCAAGTCCCACCCAATAATGCAGTTGTTTCTAAAACTTAATCTTCATTAGCCAGGGGGACTAAATCCTCCGTGACGCCACAGAACAAATAGGGGAGGAGGAGAAGCAGAAGGAGGGTGCACTTGTGCCTACTCAGATTCCTCAAGTCTGAGTCTAGTGTACAGTAAATCTGCTCTCTGGTGGTAGTTCCAGTTGCAGTGCTTAGCACAGACAATGACTGTTGGACTACGTTACCCAGAACCCCTTACAGGAACTTGGGTGTGTCTCCTTTTGCAGAGTGAAAAATAGAGCTGGATGGTTTTTGTTAAGAGCAAACCTCATGGTGTCTGTTTTCCTTGCAAAATATTAATCACAGACATGAGTCTTCTCTGATGCAGATTTTACACTAAGCCAATTTTTTTTATTTATTTGCATCAACAAATGGCAGCTTTCACATCAAAACATGCAACCTTTTGGCACTTCAGTCTTCACTAGAAACAAGTGTTGAAATCCAAACTTCTGAAAATGTTGAGGTGTATGCTCTTGGGACCCAATGCATTAAAGCACATGCTTAAAGTTAAGATCACTGAGGGCAATGGGAGTACTCGTGCTTAAAGCCAGGTTTCAGAGTAGCTGCATGTGCTTAAGTCAGTGGTCCCCAAACTGTGGGGCATGCCCGGGGGCACAGAGAAATGTCGAGGGGGCCGCAGTGGGGCCTGAGCCAGGCCCCCGAGGGGGCAGGGAGAGAGCACCACCCAGCCCTGCTCTGCCTCCAGTTCCACGCCACTAGGGTTGCCAATTTTGGTTGGACATATTCCTGGTTTTATTACATGACATAATCTTTAATTAAAGGTTACTCTTTAAGTCCTTCTGACTCCAGGACAATCCTGGAGGGTTGGCAGCCTAATGCAGCCCCACCCCCGTTGCCAACCCCAGCCATAGCTACAGCTCCCACTCTCAGCCCCTGGCCCCCGCTCTTGGCCACCAGCGGTCGCTCCCGGCCAAGACTCCGCTTGCGGCCCAGGGAGGCACAGACACAGTCTGCTAAGAACATAAGAACCGCCATACTGGGTCAGGGCGAAGGTCCATCCAGCCCAGTATCCTGTCTACTGACAGTGACCAATGCCAGGTGCCCCAGAGGGAGTGAACCTAACAGGTAATGATCAAGTGATCTCTCTCCTGCCATCCGGAGGTGGGCGTGCAAGAGGAAAAGTTTGGGGACCACTGGCTTAAGTGCTTTGCTGCACTGGGACCCAAAATAGGACTCTGGCGTCTGAACGGAGCTAAGTGAATTTCACTCAGCTGTAATCTCTGTAGACTGTTTTTCTCTTAAGGAATCTTCCCCTAGAATCTGAGGCCCTTAATTTTTTTAAGAACCTTTCCAGTTCATCTTTGAAAGCACGTGGGCCGCGGCAGGCAAATTATAACGCTAACTAAAAGCTTGCTTTACCTTGCTGCTTTAATCAGCGAGGGTAATTAACACTGTATTCCGGTCTCGTGCACTGCTACATTGTGCCTCCCTCAGGGGAGGAGGTTTTAAATTCCGGAGATTATGATGGCACGAGGCAGCTCTTCATGCATTGGTGCTGCCGTCCTTGCAGCTAAATCTCTGGACGCCTTGTGTGCCCGCTGAGTAACGAAATACGACAACCGTCCATGACAAGCAAAATAACAACCACCCTGACAGATTTTCATTTAAATCAGCTCCTCTGGCTGCTCACAGCACAGACAAGAAATATCAGCTCTTCTCATATGAATTCTCTCCCCCCTTGCCTGTGGAAACCTGGCTCGCTCATCCTGCACAGCCACTCCCAGCAAGGAACGGGAAAGACCGTCTGTCCCTTTAGAACAGGCCAGATTTGTTGTTTGTCTCCCATCGGAAAGCGAGCTCTGATTTTAGAGGTGTATATGGAAATAGACTTATAGACAATTGAATTAAAAACAGTCACAAGGAAATGAAAAAGCTTTGCTTACTAGCTGGCTTTGTTTAATTCCACCTTGGGCATCTCCCGGCTGTTCAAAAGCTGCCATCTCCCTAACGCGAGGCAGAATTTGCATCTCACCAACCAGCAAAGAATAATCAGGTTTATTCCCACATCCCTGGGACTTGCATTCAAACCCGGTTTCTTTAATGTGTGTTAATTAAACAATGACTTTTGCTCTGGAAGGGGAGTGTATTGGAATGTCTTCAACCAAGCCACTCGGCTAAAGATTAAAACTGAACTTTGGAATGACAAAGGAGCCCAAATGTCACTGTGAATGTGGATGAAACATGGACCCTTGGAAAATACCAGCAGGGCCTCTCGTGTATCTGCCCGACTGCTGCCCTTGTCTGTCTTTAGGGTTGGTCTGCTCAATCCCAGCCCCGCGCCCTTCACGCAGATATTGGCTACATTCTGCTCTCTGGGCTAGATTCACAAATGTGCTTTGGTCATGCAATGCTTAGCACTGCAACGCCTCACTCCTAGGTGCCCCTGCCACCTTGTGCAATCCTCATCCCAGAGGCAGAACGTAAGAATGGCCATGCTGGGTCAGACCTGTGGTCCATCTAAACCAGTATCCTGCCTCTGACAGTGGCCAGCACCAGGTGCTTCAGAGGGGATGAACAGAACAGGGCAATTTATTGAGTAATACACCCCCTCTTGTCCAGTCCCAGCTTCTGGCAGTTGGAGGTTTAGGGACACCTGGAGCATGGGGTTCCAGCCCTGACCATCTTGGCTAGTAGCTGTTGATGGACCTGTCCTCCATGAACGTATCTAATTCCTTTTTGAACCCAGATATACTTTTGGTCTCCACATCATCCCCTGGCAATGAGTTTCACAGGTTGACTGTGCATTGTGTGAAGAACTACTTCCTTTTGTTTGCTTTAAACCTGCTGCCTATTCATTTTATCAGGTGACCACTAGTTCCTGTGTTACGTAAAGGAGTACATGACACTTCCTTATTCACTTTCTCCAAACCATTCATGATTTTAGACCTCCTTCATATCCCCCTTTAGTTGTCTCTTTTCTAAGCTGAACAGTCCCAATCTTTTTAATCTCTCCTTGTCTGGAAGCTGTTCCACACCCCCAATCACTTTTGTTGCTCTTCTCTGTATCTTTTCCAATACTAATATAGCTTTTTGAGATGGGGAGACCAGAACTGCACGCAGTATTCCAGGTGTGGCTGTACCATGGATTTATATTATGGCCTTATGATATTTTCTGTCTCATTATCTATCCCTTTCCTAATGGTTCCTAACACTCTGTTAGCTTTTTTGGCTGCTGCTGCACACTGAGTGGATGTTTGTAGGGAACTATCCACAATGACTCCAAGATCTCTTTCCTGAGTGGTAACCGCTAGTTTAGACCCTATCATTGTATAGGTCCCCAGGCGCCACATACAATCCATGGGGAGAGTTAGGCATCTAACAAAGATATTCCCGGAAGCCAGCAAGCTGAATGGGGAGCCACCTAAGCTAGCCAGGGAAGAAATGCAGAGAAAAGGGACAAGACTTAAGGCCCAGACTCTCAAAGGTGCCTAGGTATCTAACTCCGACTGACTCCAGACTGACAGGCCAGAGATAGCGCCTCCCACCAGTTGGGGTTCTCAGCTGTGAACCCTCTTCCGGAGGCAGTCGCCTCAGCCAGGTCAGCCCTTTCTTGCCAACAAACAGAGAGACACCCCCCACCCAGACCACTGCAGCGTGGAGATGGGAGACTCAGATTAAAATCCCAACTCCGCCTGAGTTAGAGCAGAGACTTGGGCCCAGGTGAAGGTCCTCGCCACCAGGTTATTGGCTCTCATGGGGCTGGCTGTCCCAGTCTCTCCTCTGGGAGCTGTTCCTCTTTGTCTAAATAATTCCATATTTACTGGGTGAGAGAGCGACTGACTGTAGCCCAGGGACCCGGGCGCTCACCTGGGAGATGGGAGACCTGGATTCAAATCCCTGCTCCAAATTATACAGTGTGGAGATGCAAATCAGTGTCTCCAACACCCCAGGGGAGTGCCCTAAGCACTGAGCTAATGGGTATTCTGGGCCCGCCCCTCCCGCTGTCTTTTGTGCAAAGCTCACTCCGCTAGGCATGCGCAGAGCCCGGATCAGGCCCTGCCGGGGACATAGGTGCAGGGAAGAACACCTAGTTTGAGAATGCTGCGGGGGCTCCCAGCAGTTTGTTAGCCGTGGGGCAGAGTCTGGACTTTGTTCACTTCTACCAGTGGAAAATTAGGCACCGGGGGACTTCAGGCAGCAGCTGAGCAGTGGCTTTGAGAATGTCGGTAGTGCCTAAATGTTGGACTTCGGCACCTAAGGAGGCAGTTCGGCCCTAAGTATATTCATAGCTCTAGCCCCCCCACTTAGTCCAGTGTAAATCCAGAGCTAATCCCCGGCAGGCAGTCTCTGGAGTTACTCCACAGGGATACCAGCAAACCTGAAATCAGAATATGGCCCACGGGCTGAGCAAGTCCAAACAGGTTTAGGATCAAAGGGTCTTTTCAATCCAAAGTAGAGCATCTGCTGCCATGAGCACGAGAATATGCCAAGCCAGTGAAAAAAGACACAGCAGCCTGGGCCAGAGGAGCGAATTGTAAAGGAAGTTAGGCTCTAAACCTGTCTCGTCTGAGGACCCCACATGAAGCCACTCCCAGCCACACCTCCACAGATAGGTACCAGAATCCTTTGCTCTACTTCCCGCTCCGGGTGGGAATGGGTGGGCGCTCAGGTTTACAAGCCACTCATGTGACCAGATGCTGCCAGGTGAGTGCCTGAAAGCTCATCGCCTTCAGTGGAATGTCGAGGTGTCCCGCACCGCGCAGGAAGCCCGACAGCAGCTGAGCAAACATGCTTCAGAGAAGAGAAGGGAACAGATTCACCCACACACCTCAAGTGCTGGGGACAGCCCTGAGGGTGAAGACCTGTTGCCTGAGAACTGCTGCACTCAAGGCTCCTGTCAAGTCTTTAAACAATAATCCCTCCTCCGCCCCCCCGACCGCCCAGCAAGACAGTTGCAAAAATGTAACTAACAAGCAATAAACCAAGTGACGCAAAGTCTGTGGCCTGCTCGGCACAGAAGCAGTGTCCGCCTCTAAGACTGTCTCCTAGCGTCTCCTGCCCATTGCCCCGTCCCCTACCCACCACAGCACGTTGTCATTTTGGTATGTTTCTGCTCACTGGGGCAGTGACTGTCCTTTTATTTCACCGATCCATAGATTGTAAGGCCAGAGGGGACCATTATGATCACCCCCTCGTCTGACCTCCCGCCTAGCACAGGCTTGAGAATTTCGCCCAGTGATTCCTTCTGCCAGCCCAATACACTGTGGTTGAACTAGAGTGTACCTTTTAGAAAGGCATCCGGTCTCTTTGTAGAGACTTCAAGTGACGGAGGATCCACCCCATCCCCGTAAAGTATCATGCACAGCGACTACACTAGAGATAGTTCATAATAATAATAATACTCTGTGCAGCAACACCATCTGCTATCTAAGTGCTCTATGAATAGGGATGGAATTAAACCTCACGGCACCCACCATGAGCTGGGGCCATACTAAGATCCCCCTTTTACAGATGGGTTAACAGCACAGCGCTAAAGTGAGGTGCTCAAAGACACAGCAAGTCTGTAACAAGAGCTGGGAAGAGACCCTGATTCCTGGCCCTCTGCCGTTGGAGCCCTGTGACATTGCCTTGCTTCATTAACAGAGGCATCTGGGGTGGAGCAAGCCACGCCCTGAGAGCTGCCCTGACACTGGGTTGGCTGATGGAAAGCTCTTTGTGATCCGTTCTCTGCTCTCTGCAGCGTGGGGAACAGAGTGCCAGTTCCAAGGCCCCGATTGTTTCGGGAGTGGGCCTCCCGTGCTCCCTAACAGAGAACGGGACACAGGAGCAGGATGGCGATGGGGAAGGCAATGGAAGAGAAGAGAAGAAAAGAGAACAAGGAGGAGGAGAGGTGGAGATAGAAGTCAAGAGGACACAAGTAGCAAGTAGCTGTGTTGTCCCTGAACCCAGAAATTCTTTTGGCCCAGACACTCATTCACTCCCCGCTGACATCACCTGTGAAATCCACAGAATCCAATATTTGATCCAGGACAATTCTGACTTCATCTCGTGACCCACCACAGCTGTAATACACCCTCGCTGTGCTCTCTTGGGTGGCTCAGGGTGTACTTAGCCCACTGGCGATGAGTACAAGCTTCTGTAGTCAGACTAAAGGAGTGGAATCCATACAAGTGCCGGGGGGGAGTTCTGTATTTCAGGGAGTTGATTCAACACCCCCTCCTCAAATGACCAATCCAGGGGTCCCAGTCATTGGTGGGGGCAGATAGGGACAGAGCTGCATCCTGGCACTAGTAATCTCCTTGTGAAATGAGCATGGGCTTCTTTAATGAGAGGCAGCTGTCTCTGTGTTAATGTGGTATTAGCTCCACCCTGATTGTACCAAGAGGTGCTCATTCTCACTGAAATAGCTAAAACAAAATTCCCTCCGATATCTGTCCCCGGGTCATGGCCCCAAGTGTGGATGGAAACCAGGCATCTGACACCATTCCAAACTGGCACCCATCCCAGGAAGATGTGGAGGTCACATCTCCTCGTGCTTTGGTGCAGCCTCCAGCAAAGATCCCAATAAATAATGTAAAAACCCATATCAATATTTCAACACATTTTCAAATCCAGTGACATGAAACTGCTTCCGACTCTTTCTTCCCTGCTGAGTGCAGTCTAGCTGCAACTCACAAGTTATTTTTAATGTGAAATCTGCATAAAAGCAGATTATATGACATTCCCTTCCCTTTAATCACGGGCTGGATCTACCCAGCGTGACGACAGACCCCGGCATTACAGAATGGAAGGAAAGATCAGAGCAAACTCACAGCTGGGAAAATAGCAGCATTTCTCATTTCTTCAGCTTGGACCCAAATCAGGACAACCCCCAACTCCACTGTGAATGGCAGGCGCTCGTCCCCTTGCAGGAGGGATCAGCACTCTGCAGGACCAGGCTTTTATTTCACATTGTAGGGAAGCAGATCAGGAACGCAGCGCTAGGCAGAATGCAATCCTGAGCAGTGCTGAGTCCACTGAGTTGTGGCTGCTCAGCGCCCCCCAGAATCAGGGCCACACTTTGCATCCTTTCTTCCAGCCATTTTCATATTCCAGCCTCCAAGGCCCAGTGTTTCTAGGACAGGGCTTTCCCACGCCCCTGCTACTTGATTTTACCTCCGGTCCCAGGCAGAGCATTTTTAAGAATGACCATTTTAATTGGCTGGTTCCTCCTGCCCGGGGACCCCCAGGCACCTGAACAGCATTTGCAAACAAAATGACAAACTCACACCATGAAGCAGCCTTCCAAGTGGGGCTGGGGAATTCTGCATCTCTCTCCCCAGAACAGAGATGGATTAACGCTTTCTGTTCCCCTGGGGCTGGTTAGTATCATTATTTATTATTCGTATTACAGTAACACCATGTGCAGCTGGTCGAAACTAGGAATTTTCATTTGGCAGGAAATGTTGATATTTGACCTTTCCCACCCAATGGAAATGTGCATTTTTTTTTCATTTTTGGAAAATTTTCATTTAGAAAAAAATTCAACATTTCATTTCAGGATAAAATTTTCGTTTCAAAACAAAATTTCACATTTTTTTCCTACACAATTTTTTTTCCATGGGAAATTTTGTCTAAATCGATAAACAAAAATCTTCCAATCTGCTCTACTGAGGAGCCCCAGTCATGGACCAGAGCCGGCTTGTACTAGGCGTGTACAGACCCAGATCACAGATGGTCTCTGCTCCAAAGTGTCTACAATCAAAGGCTGACATTAAAGCATGGTTCTATCCTGGACCTCACTTGGCCTTACAGGGCCAAGGTTGGCAAGAGCCAAATGGAAGTGATTTTATTTTAACTTGGGGGGTACTTTAGACCCTTCCTCACTGGATGTGAGGAATAAGCTCCACCCCTTGTTAATGACATCAAAGAGGGAATCCTCTAGGGTTTCCTCATGACAGCTGCTGTTTTCAGGGAGACAATCAGCACCAGACCCTTAAGGCCAACCTGGGGGCACTGTGACACACACATAGGGTGACCAGACAGCAAGTGTGAAAAATCAGGACTCGGGGTGGGCAGAGGGACCATATATAAGGGACCATTTGCTCATCTAGCCTGGATTCCTGTGTGGCGCAGACCATTACGTTTCATGCTGGAGGGTGAGGGTTGAGGCCTGTGCGATTTCAGGGGAGACCCAAAGTGAGATGACCATCTTGCATTTCTCCCAGGGTGACCAGACAGCAAATGTGAAAAATTGGGACAGGGCGTGGGGGGTAATAGAAGCCTATATCAGAAAAAGACCTAAAAACTGGGACTGTCCCTATAAAATGGGGACATCTGGTCATCCTACACACACACACACACACACACACACACCCTGAGGTACCCAGCACTAAGCCCCCCTCCTGCTCCGCCCCATCCCCAAGAGATAGGTAGGGCAGGTGGGTGGGACTGGAGTCACTTTCCCCAGCTGGGGGAGGAAGGACTGGGTGGTGGAGAGTGGGGCTAATCAGACATAGACCAAAGGGACTTGTGTCTTTGGGAGCCCAACCTGAGACACCTGAAAGGGGCCTGGATTTCAGGGGCAGGTGCTCAGCACTTTCTTCAAAGCAAGCCCCTTCAAGGTGTCTCGATTTGGTGCTCCAAAATCACCCATCACTTGGGACAATCTCAGTCCTACTTTCCATTTTCTCTCCCCTTCAGCAGATCAAAGGACCATCCAGCAGAGAGGAGAGAACCTGGCACCTACCCTGCCAGTGGAGTAGGGCGGGGACAGGAGACCAAAGGCTCTAGTAGCTGTTTCTTTTTTTCCCCAGGCAATGAAACCACCCCCCACACCATACTGCTCAGGGGGAAGGGGTTGTTTACCCCCAGGAACCCACACCGGCAGGCAGATATCTGGAAAAGGCCTATATACCTGCCCACATCTGCCTCTCTTTTTGTGGGAGTGGGAAGATACTTCCTTTGCTACTGGGAATCTGGGGCAGGAACTTTTCAGGAGTGCATTCTGCCCCCATTAGTGTTAACTGTGAGGGTCGGGAGCATGGCCCTGTCCCTATTCACTCCCCTCCCAGCCTGGCAGGTGCTGGTGCCATCTGCCCTACTACAGCTGTAGGGCTGCCTCCCTCCTGCTGCTGCCGGGAGAAAACACTAGGGGGCTCCCTCTCAAATGTCAGCAGCAGTGGGGCAGGAGCTTAATCCTCAGCCCAGGAGTGGAGCAGGGTCCCCCACAAACGTCCTAAAAACAAAATGTAAAAGTTACCCCCATATTGGGCCGTCCCTGACCCTGACACTTTGTATTTTTCATAAGTGAAGGTCCAGGGAGAAGCAGACCTATCAGCTCCTCTCCCCGGCCTGCTCGAACCCCCTGCAGGATACAGGACATGGGTGCGGAATTAGGGCCAGAAATTCAGGCATCTGCACAAATGTACTGGAAAGTGTCGGGGTGACACAAGATCAGCCAGCAGGCTCCCTCGGCTGCAATGTCTGGGTGACCAGAGACCGTCCCACAGGCCCCGGGGGACACAGTGTCCCGGGGATGTGAAAGCAGCCAGAGGATCACAGCAAAAGCCACGACTGAATCAAACTGGAATGAAACCAGAAACCTTCTGAACCACAAATCCCTCCCTGGGGTCAGGGCACTGACTTGAGGGGAGCTCTTCCACCAGGGATCCAGTCGGCCCTTTATTTGCGTATTTACTCATTTGGACTCAAACCAAGAGAAATGCTCCTGGTGCCCTGCCACCAATTAAACATATGGTCAAAAGGATACAAACAAAACAGCCACAAACCCTGCCCATAGAGAACCACCCAGCAGGAAAACCACTGCATGCCCGCCCTAGGCCCCTGCCCACACTTATGAGCGGATAGTTTCCACCTCTGCCCCCAAGGATGCCCCCTGAGCCACTACAAATGTTTCGATTCCTCCAATCCCCTTGCAAATGGCTCAGCTTGAACACTATCAACGAGGCAACACGGTGAGGGCAAGAGAACTCGCAACCCATCAAACCTGCCCCTTGCATTTCATTTCACATCCACTTGCCATGGACACCCAGCTGCATGTGACCCGGCAGACAAAGTAATTGTCATGAAACCATGATGCTGCATCTCAGAGGCTAGTCTTTGAGTCATGGAGGAGGCTGGCTCAGACACCTGGGTTTTGAATGGCCACGCAAGCCCAGCTCGTGGGAGATGGAGCAGACCTGTGCAAATCAGGAATCTCCCACGAATGAAGGGATGGGTGGCCACCTTATCCCAAAAAACAGCATTTTTACTTCCATATCCCCCTGTTCATTTAATTTCAGCACCAGACTCATGGCCCAGGGCTGAAGGAGAGAGTGAAAGGGCTCTTCCAATCAGTGGGGGCATTGAAGGACCATCATCATCTCCTAGCATTGCTATGGTAGAGTGCTTGAGCACTCTACCAGCCACGGAACTGAGGCTGTGTCTACACTGGCAGACAACGGGATACATGATTCCCTACTGGAGATGCTCCACCAGCGGCAGAAATGGTGGAAGATAGAGAGGAAATGTGGGGGGGGGGGAACATGCAGGCTCAGGCACTGAATTATCTAAACTGGCTTTGTAGTGAAAATACTCAAGCTCCGGGTACACTACATCTTCCACCACTGACACCCACAGTGGTAAAGACACCTGTGGTGGCCTGTCTACAGTATGGCTTCCACAGCTGGTGGAACTGCACAGATGGTGAATTATAGGTCCCATTTCTTCCAGAGCACAGGCGGCTTGAGAGACCTCAGGCCACTTTTGAACATGGGCCTTGTGTATCACCCTACACTGTGGCACTACCACTGACAGCAGCTAGGTTTCACTATCTTTCATTCAAATGATGGGGCGAGTCCAGTGCTCTAATGGCAGAACAAATCTGATTCTGGGTCCCTCACTCCCAGGGCTCGCAGGAGGCTTGGAGCGCTCCAGAGAAGCATGATCAGTCCTATGGGAGTGGGGCACTTGGGATGGCTCTTAGGCAGCCGTTCTGGGCTGATGGAAGGAGTGGCATGGACAAGCTCTAAAAGGCGGCATATCTGACCTTCCATAGAAGGATGGTGGCCTCATGCCGAGATTCAGGGGACAGTTATAAAGGAACCAATAGAGACATGGCTTTAATTCCTAGATACTGCATGTTTCCTTACCAGCTACTCTGACAACAGCTCTCTCTGCTGGGTCCAGCACTGAATCCTGGCTCTTCCGCTTCTTCTGCTCATGCAGGGGTAAATTCCAAGGTAAAGTGTCGCCCGGGGGGCAAGGAGACAGACTTCCCGACCTCTCGCTTCTGTAGGACCTCTCGCTCCGGCACGACCTCTCGCTCCGGCACGACCTCTCGCTGAGGGTCTCTTCATCAGAGGAAGACATGGCCGACACGAGAGGGATGTGCTACTCTTCAACAACAGCGATCTGTGGGTGGATAAAACAACACATGAAGTTCAGCTCCATGGGAAGATACTAGCAACCTTCTCTTGATTTTCCAAGCGGTCCTACCAATAGGTGGCCACTGGGTGGCTCAGGGGGTTGGCATTGCAATAGGGATCCTTTCCAGTCCAAGGCACCTGTTCCAGTTTGACACAGGCAGCTAATGAGTGCTGAGCACTTACGACCTAATGGCTGTTCAGCTGCCTACGGGAAATTAGTTGGTGTGGGCCCCCACTCAGGGTCCCTGTGGAAATGATGATCTCAGCAGAAAAGAGCAAAGGCTGAAATAGGCCTGGAGACCCTGAGGGATGTCACTCCAGGGCAGGTTTAAGGCAGGACGGTGCGAGTGGAAGCATACGCTGCTATCGCGTGTGATGTGTCTGTTCTGGGCATGAACAGCCCTTCACCCTTCCTCAGTTCTCATGACCCCACCAAAAGCCCTACCAGCACAGAGCTGCCCCCCAAGCCAGGCAGGAGGGCAACAGCTGGAGGGCCCTCGCACCAATGTCCAGAGAACGCTAGCTGGCACGGCAGCTTCCTCAAAGCAGAAACCTGCCGAGAGCACCCAGAATTCCAGCAGCGTGAGCTTCCTCACAGCAGTGCCAGCTGGCGTCTGCCGCAGCGTGAACTGCCTCACAGCAGGGCCCTGCAGTGCCAAGCAGAACAATCACTGTGTGAACCTACTCAGAACAGTGCCCTGTAAGTGCCAGCTACGATTCCTGGCCTATGAACTGCCTCCCAGAAGCTGTGAGCTTCCTCACAACAGTGCCCTGCCAGTGCCGTCTAGCACTCCCGGCCTATGAACTTCCCTCTAGAAGCTGTGAGCTTCCTCACAGCAGTGGCCTGTCGGCGCTAACTACAACAGCAGCCTCTTGATCTTTCGCACAGCAGTGCCCGACATACCATTGCCTCAGTTTCCCATTTTCTGTTACAGGATGACTTCAATCTAGGGCTCCGAATAGGAAGTCCAATAGCATCATCGTGTCTTGGCCACCAAAATATAGGTTGGTATCACTGGAGCAATATGCACCTTGCTCAGTTCAACAAAGCAAACTCCGATTTTTTTTTAATCTGACAGTAAGAAGGCTTAAAATCTAAACTACTAAGAAATATCCATTGTCCCCGATCTTCCCCAAAGTGGGAGCAGCTGTAAAAATCCACTTTATTAACCATTATAGGAAGAAATCGGTAGCGGCTTCCTATCCTAAGCAGCAAGTGAGTCTGTGTAAGGTACCTTCAGCGAGCAAATAAGCACTTTGCAATAAGACATATTTTAAATCACCCATATTTTATTCTCTAGAACCACTGGGAAAGAAATATGCCTGACTCCTAAACCCTGTAATGGAGGAGCCGCTGTCTCTATGGAGGACAGCCTTAGTAGTAGTAGTAGTACTGTCATCAGCGAAACAGGAACAAAGAGGAAAAAAATCAAGAGAAATAAATAATTTCATGAGTCATGCACCTCCCAATGATCAGCAAAAAAAAATTTGCTATGTTTATTCTCTAAAATATGGAGCTGCACATGTATATACTGCCCGCCTGCATCTGCCATGCTAAGAGAAATAGAGGGAAAATGTCTCTTCTCCCCATTTTCTTGGGAACACACCCACATCAGGGGCAGCCAGGAATAAGGACCGAAACCCTGTTTGCATAGCCGGGGAACGAGGCTGCTTTTCTGGGAGGGAATTGGGAGGCGGTCGGGGGGGTTAACAGTGGAATAGCGGGGCGATCATTGAGCTGATGTGTCCAGGCAGTGGCAGGTGCAAGGAGGGGAGCAATGTGCATGGACTGCAATGGCTTCGGTGCATGCCACGGGCAGATCGGGCCGGGGACAGGCTGCTTCTGCCGACAGCCCCCTCCCCACCCAGTCCCCAGCCTCGCCAGCTGCCCGTTAGCGACGGCAGAGCCATGGAGCGGCTGGTCCCCCGCGGCAAAGGACGGAGCCCTGCGAACGCCGCTCCCCGCCGGCACGGGGAGGGGCCGCCAGCGGTGCCCCTTGGCGCCGAGCATCTGCCACGGATCCAGCCGAGAGGAGCCCGCCCGCACCCCCCGGGCTCGCGGCACTTACCCCCGCGCCCGGCGGCGGCCTCCCGGGTCAGCGCCCCGCTCCGCGCCCGGCCCCTGGGGCGCTCACCCGGCAGTGGCTGGCTCCGGGGCGCTGCACAGGCAGGATGGAGAAAATAAATCCCCCCAAAGAATAGGAGCAGCCGAGCGTGTGCAGCCCATCGCCGCTCCCAGCCCCGCTCCGCGCTCCGAGCGCAGACACCTCCCCCTGCTCCGCCCGCCCCTCCCGGGAGCCAATGCAGGAGCGGGGGCTCCCCGCACCCCCGGCCCGGGAGCTGGGGCTCCCCGACCCCGGCCCGGGAGCCAATGCAGGAGCGGGGGCTCCCCGCACCCCCGGCCCGGGAGCCGGGCACGGAGCGGGGGGGCTCCCCGGACACGGAGCTCTCCCTACCGTACCCAGGGGGCAGGGGCTGGCTGTCCCTCATGCCCCCCGCCTTGTTTCCCTGGGACCCCTGCAGGGGGGGGCTTCACCTCTGCTTTGGCTCTTTGTAGGCGCTAGAGAAGCGGGGACAGGGAGTGTCAGCCTGGGGGAGAAGGCTGGGATCCGCTTCGCCCCCGCCCCGTGTCCATGGGGCAGGCAGAGTCCGAACCCTCCGCGGGCAGGGGAATAAGGCACCTCTGCCTCCCCCCTGGCCCCCCAAGAGCCAGCCAGTCTGGGTTACCGGCAGAAGCTGGAGCTGCCCCCAGGGCATGGTGCCCCCTGCTCTGTTCCCCTTCCCCGTCCCTTCCAGCATGTACCAGCACCCTCACCCCATTCATCCATCTCCCCCAACCATCTCCCCCCATTCATCCACCTTCACTCACCATCCCCCCACCCCATTCACCCACCATCTCCCCATTATCCACCATCCCCCATTCATCCACCTCCATTCACCATCCCCCCATTCATCCATCTTCCCCCCATTCATCCACCTCCACCCATCATCCCCCACTATCGCCCCACCCCATTCCTCCACCTCTGCCCGTCATCCCCCCATTATTCACCATCCCCCCATTCATGCACCTCCATTGACCATCCCCCCACCCCATTCATCCACCTCTTTTCACCATCCCCCCCACCATAGCCCCACCCCATTCATCCATCTCTATCCACCATTGCCCCATTCATCCACCTCAACACCCCTCCCTCCTTCCTCCATTCACCCAGTCCAACCCATCTCCCTTTCTCTATCGCCCTCAACCCACTGATCCACACTATCTCCTTTCATGCACTCCTAATTATCCACCCCATTCTCCCCACTGTCCGTAACTCTCTAGCCATGCAACAGTCCCCTCCATTCATCCCTTGTAATCAAATTCCCTAACCAACCAGCCAGCAACCCCTTCACACACTTGTATTTCAAAAGTTAAAACATTAATTTAAATCAAGCTAGTGGGGAAAGGGGGTAATTATATTATCTCCAGGACTTCACAGGATCCATTGATTCTGGTCAAGCGAAATGGACCCGGGACCAGACTGCTTCCCTGGAATGAGGGAGGTGGGGCGTGATTTGGAGAGCTAATGGAACAGCTGTACTTCAGGAGGGGGCTAGACCTGATCACACCACCCCTGTGAGGCAGCCTTCAACACTGGGGGAGAGAAAATACTGCCCAAGGCCTCACCTGGGAAATAATTTATCCTGACGTGGTTGTGAATTAATCAGGCTGGATCACACATATATACACCCATGGCAAGCACACCAGTCAAGCCAGTGGGAAAAACTCCATGGGGATGCCCTGGCAGAGATTCCCCAACATTGTTCTGCCAGAGGAGGGTAGAATAACCCGCTGGACCTGACCCTAAGCCCCACAGATCCCCCAGGACCCACGCAGGCCCCTGTGGATCAGTGAGAGGCTAGCGAGCGTCATCACCATGCTGGCCCCAGGCCTCTGCTGCAGCTCTGTGTCCTTATCAGCTCTCGGCCTGGCGCCGGGCAGTGGGGCTCAGCTGGAGCTGTGCCACCAGGCCTCTCTTGGCTGCAGTTACCCCAAGGACCCTCTTTAAAGGAGGATCCCCGCTGCGGAGTGGGCTTGGTGGGCAGGGGCGGCTCCAGGCACCAGCACGCCAAGCGCGTGCCTGGGGTGGAAAGCCGCGGGGGGGCGCTCTGCCGGTTGCCGCGAGGGCAGCAAGCAGGTTGCCTTCGGCGGCATGCCTGCGGAGGCAGGAGCGGCGCCAGGGTTTTTGGTGCCCTAGGCGCAGGGCCGGCTCTACCCATTTCGCCGCCAGTCCCGCAGCTCCGGTGGACCTGCCACAGGCGTGCCTGCGGATGCTCCACCGGAGCTGCAGGACCAGCGGATCCTCCACAGGCACGCCTGCGGCAGGTCCACTGGAGTCACCTGCTGCCCTCCTGGCAAAATGCCGCCCCCCCCCCAAATCCTGGCGCCCTAGGCGACTGCCTAGGTCGCCTAAATGGAAGCGCCGGCCCTGTACGGAGGGTCCGCTGGTTCCACGGCTTCAGCAGACCTCCCACAGGCTGCCGCCAAATTCGCGGGACCGGGGACCTCCCGCAGGCAAGCCGCCGAAGGCAGCCTGCCTGCCGTGCTTGGGGCGGCAAAATCCCTAGAGCCGCTCCTGTTGGTGGGAAAGGCAATAGACCCACCGGCCCGTTGTCTCTTATGATAAGCTCATCTGGGTGCAAGGGGAGACAATGTGTGTCCCTCCACTGGCCTGCCAATTCCTCCCCCAGCAGGTCCACTGCCTGCCTTTTCCATCAGTGCAGATCCCTGGACAAGTGAGGAGGTTTTTGGGAGGGCCGGGGGGTGCGGGAGGATGGGGACATGAGACAGCTGAGCCCCTACATTGGAGGGGAGAGCCGTGTGAAGAGGGTCCCCTCCACACATGGACCGAGCGGTACTGCCCCCCATCCTCCTATTTTTAGTCAATAAGAGGTCTGATGTTTTATAGATCCATTGTTCATCATTCCAAATCACCCTCCGCTTCCTTTAAAGTCTCATCGCACATGGTCCAGCCTGTCCCACCCCCTGTCTCTCTCTAGCCCCACCCCTGCCTTTCCGGCTGTCTCAGCACGCAGTGCCACCACTGCCGGCATGAGAGCCTTCTCCTGGGCAGTTCCTGTCCTCTGGAACAGCCTCCTTGTTATTCCTCTGCCTCATCTATTTTCAAATCTCAGCTGAAAATGGCCCTTTTCTTCTCCTGTGCTATATCATTTATTACCTGTCTCTGTCTGGGGAATACAGTGAAACAGGCTGCACAAAATAAAGCAATGGTACATGAGTATCGACAACCTGGGGAAAGGAACATGCCATAAAAGTGACACATTTTCTTGCAGATTTTTAACTGGAGGCTGATGGGAAGAGGGAGGGAGCAGTCAGTACAGAGGAGAGGAATCAAAATAATCAGACCCAAACAGAGCTACTGAAGATATGTAAAGTCGGAGGAAATTATATTAGCCACGTGTATGGGACCATTGAGGCGACACATACAATATTACATGACTTAACACTTACCTTCCAATATCTGAGAACCTGGCTTTCTCCCTGAGCCACAGTGGCTGTTGAAATCAGGTAGGTGCTCAGGTTAACTGTCCCGATATTCAATACTGAATGCCCGGGAGTTGAGGGCAGTGTTTTGTACAGCACCTTGCACAATGGAGGCCTGGTCCTGTTGCAGTCTTCGGGCACTACAGTGATACAAAGGAATAATAATTAATAATAATAACAAAGGGTGTTCTCAGGAGAGGGCCCTTGACTCTGGGATTCATTACTGTTACGGGCGAGGGACTCAAGTTTGTTAACCTCCAGGGTATGGCACAAGACCCCTCCCTTTTCCCAGACGTTGGCCTCGGGAGCAGGGCTGCTGCCTCTTTATTGGGAGGCATGTCATTTTCCTTTGTTAAAAATCTGCCTGTGCCCCGCGATGGGCGACCAAGCACATTACAGAACACTAACGGATACGCGGACATTATAAAAAGGCTCCGGGGAGGTCATGTGCTCAGGCTTACGGAGTGGGATGATGAATGTGCTACATCAGCACCCAGCATCCCCTATAAATAGAGAAGGTGGGGGTGGGGGGGTTGGGTCAGAGCACAGCAGGTGGTATTCTCATGTCTTAGCCACCTCACTAAAGAAAGCTAGATTTCCAAAGAATCAGATTTTCAAAGGTGCCAATAGGCAGGTGTTAGGATTTACAAAAGCACATGAGCACTCAAGGCACCAAACTTACTTTGCACTTTTGTAAAACCCATGAGGTGCCTTTGTAACACCAGCTCCAGGTCTTTCAACCGATTTTATTTTTGCTTTATTCTTTGGGAACTGCTCAGACTCCGCAGGGATGGCTGCTGTTATCAGACAGCTTTTTTATTTTCCTGCTAAGCTCTGTTCATTTCCTTACCTCATCCTTGCCTGCCTCATCTGTCTGTCTGTTTTGTCTGCCTGTCTCATCCAGCCTCACACTTAGACTGCAAGCTGTCTGGGGCAGGGAGCGTCTTCGTTATTATTTGTCTGTACAGCGCCTAGCACAATGGGTTCCTGAGTATGACTGTAATACAAATATTAACAACAATTATAAGATAGATAGCTAGATAGTTTGATCTCTCTGTAGAGCAGTTGGGCCTAGTCTGGCTTTCAACCTTTCCAGACAACTGTTCTCCTTTCAGGAGTCTGATTTGTCTTGCGTACCCCCCAAGTTTCATCTCACTTTAAAAACTACTTGCTTAAAAAATCAGACATAAGAATACAAAAGTGTCTCAGAAATCTATAAAGTCAGGACTGGTGCGGAGAAAGTGAATAGAATCCTTACCTCTATCATAGGGGGCTTGTCAGACTTAATTCACAAATGTCTGTAGAACCCTTTGAGACACTCGGCTGGCAGAATCATTACTAAGTAATACTGCAGCCGACTGCAAGTGATGTGGTGAGGAAATGACAAATTCAGTGTCTGTGCTGAACTCCAGGGGTCACATTCTCAGCTGGTGCAAATCAGCCTAGCCCTGTGGAGTTCGATAGAAATATACCAGTCGACACCAGCTGAGGATCTGTCCCCGGGGCTCTCTCGTTCATCACTTCACTAGGCTCCACATGATCAAACCTGCCTCTTTTTTTCCCCTTTCCCTTTGTATAAATTATTCATATTCGGTGAGTTGTTTGTTTTCTGTCTCAGAGGCAGATAGAAACTGAAGTGGCTGCTGGGAAGCCACAGACACATCTAGGAACACTAGTGCAGCTGCTTCTGGAGCAGGAGGAGTGTGTGAATTAAGCCAGAATGGCTCCCTCATGGGATTGATCCTTTATGGCCAGGTCAGAACGTACCTTATTTGTCAAAGGCAAGAGACACAAGTGGGTGCGCAGCTGGCAAAATACAGTGCCCCAAGGTCCCGGCGGGAGCCTGAGGTTCAAATGTTCCTACAAGTTCTCTGAACTAGTTCAGTCCTCGCTAGTTGTGAGATGAAGAAAGTGTATTCCATGTGGTTCCAGGTTCTAGAAAGTTAGTTGTGGATGACATCTAGTAACATAAAACCTACCCTACATGGTGTCAAACTGCAGAAAACCTGTCCTGAATGGTTCCATATCATGGAAAATCTGTTCCAGACAGTACTGGAGAACCTGATCTGAGAGCTTCCTAAGAACATAAGAATGGCCATGCTGGGTCAGACCAATGATCCATCTAGCCTAGAATCCTGTCCTCCAACAGCAGCTGGTGCCTGTTGCTTCAGAGGGAATGAACAGAACACGGCAATTATCAAGTGATCTATCCCTTGTCATCCAGTCCCAGATTCTGGCAGTCAGAGAGATGTAGGGACACCCAGAACGTGGGGTTGTGTTCCTGACCAGCATGGCTAAAAGCCATTGATGGACCTGTCCTCCATGAACTTATCTCATTCTTTTTTCAACCCAGTTATACTTTTGTCCTTCACAACATCCACTAGCAATGAGTTCCACAGGCTGACTGTGTATTGTGGGAAGAGGATTTCTTATGGTAGTTTTAAATCTGCTGCCTATTAATTTAATTGGGTGATCCCTGGTTCTTGTGTTATGTAAAAGGGTAAATGACACTTCCTTATTCACTTTCTCCACACCATTCATGATTTTATAGTCCTTGTAACTCAGCAAAGTATGCAGGGACTTGCCCATGTGACTCCAGACTCCATTTTGCTGTAATTTTCCACAGTAAGGACAAAGAGGTGTTCTTACACCTGGAAAAGGGGAAGGGATAGCTCAGTGGTTTGAGCATTGGCCTGCTAAACCAAGGGTTGTGAGCTCAATCCTTGAGGAGGCGATTTGGGGATTGGTCCTGCTTTGAGCAGGGGGTTGGACTAGATGACCTCCTGAGGTCCCTTCCAATTCTGTGGAAAGATGATACCTTGTCTTCAATCCTGCTTCTTACCTCTGGAGGGACTTTGCTTCAAGCTGAAGCTCTACACAAAGGACTGAATGACACATCCCACCAGGGGGCTGTACTCCAGAGACTTAATTTGAACCTGCAGTTTATTCTATCTCTGCTACAAGCCTGAACCAAGAACTGTATGTAATTGATTCCATTTAACCAATTCTAGCTCTCATCTATATCTTTTTCCCTTTATGAATATACCTTTAGATTCTAAAGGATTAGCAACAGCATGATTTGTGGGTAAGATCTGATTTGTATATTGACCTGGGTCTGGGGCTTGGTCCTTTGGGATCAGGAGAACCCTTTTTCTTTTACTGGGGCATTGGTTTCCATAACCATTCATCCCCATAACGAGTGGCCCTGGTGGTGATACTGGGAAACTGGAGTGTCTAAGGGAATTGCTTGTGTGACTTGTGGTTAGCCAGTGGGGTGAGACCGAAGTCCTCTCTGTCTGGCTGGTTTGGTTTGCCTTGGGATGGAACTGCCCTGCTTGAAGCAGTTTGTCCTGAATTGGCACTCTCAGGTGGGTCCCACCAAGACCAGCATCGTTACAGAGGGTTTGCCAGTAAGATAGACAGACTGCTGTAGTTATACCAGCAATTCCTCTCTAGTGTAGGCGAGGACTAGGACAAGGTAAATCTTTTCCATGGGTTTCTAGGGTTTCTCCATGAGCTGATTTCATGTGGCTAAGGACTTGGAAAAACTGGTCCCTAACATTCTGAGTATGTTATGTCCCTCATCCTCTGGGAATCCTCGTTGTGGATGGCTGGTATCCACATTAAGAGCTATAAAAGAAAAATCTCCAAGGATTTCGGATGGACCTCTGAGGACAGGTCTTTGTGCTGTCCTCACTCTCTGCCTTCCTTCTGGCTCTCTCTAGATTAGGTCTGGGGTTTCATACTTCAGGTTCAAGCCAATAAAATCCCAATGAAGCAAACACTGGAGAATAAGTTCATATAAAATATGCACTGAAAACATCCTCCTTTTAGGATTTTTCTTGTGACTTGCACAAGAAGCCGGGGGACTCTAAAGGTCCGGTTTGCCTGTTGGCGTTCAGCCAGGAGTTTCAGGGCCAACATTTTCCTGTCATTTAAGGAAACATACTTAAATTATGGCTGATCTTCACTCTTAGTATTTGTGTTTCAAAACAAACTTCCACAATGCTGCAACTAATCAGGAGATAAAGATGCTTTCTCCATCTTTCCAGGAATTGCCTGGGTGTATTTTGATCTTTCGCTGAACTGGGATTTTTCCCCAGGTTTCATTTATTTTGCTCATGAACCGAAATTTCAAATACAGCTGTAACCAGCACGAATGGTTCAGCCCTTCTTGCTTCTTGCTCTCACTACCGCTATCATTGCCACTAGCGCTCTGCTGCATGAACAGCTGTTGACAGAGCAATTCGATTGTGGAATGATCTAAAGAGCCACTTGGGAGACAGAAGTATTTAGATATATTTAACTATTTCCTTCGACGCCAGGACTAGCCTTGATTGCCACTGCTGACACTGCCAGGTCGTTGAGCTTTTTTTGCCTTTTAGACACATCTCTTCTCTTTCAGAGTCTGTCAGGACGTTTATTTAGCAAAGTAGCAATTATCACAGTCGCACCCGCCTGTTCCACTAGCACCACTCTAGTTATGAGTCAGTCGCAGTTGCTATTATATGCTCGGTTTTCTAGGGACTCGTGATGCAACTGATTGAATGAGCGCTGTGATGAAGATGCCATCAGAACAGTCATCAAGTGGGCCTCCCTCAAACCCCTGCTTGAAACCCACTCCTTTCCCCAAGCCTCCTATACTGGCCTCCTCACCAACTGTTTCTCTGCATCTTCTTGTGTTGGAATTATTGTCCTAAATGGTGTCTCTCTCTGTGTCCAACATTAAGCACCTCTGGACGAGGACCTTGTCTTTATGTTTCGCAAAGCACGGCTCACATCTATAGAGAAGGGCTCGTTGCATCATAAATCATCACCAATGAGGAAGATGTGATGGTCCCAAAATGAGATACAAGAGGGTTCTACGGGGACTGTCAGCCAGCTCCCCTGTCCCTGTCTTTTGAGCAGGGCTAGACAGAACGCCAGTGGCTAATAGCCAGTGGCTCACTGCAAAGCCATTGTTTGGAGCGCTGTCCCCTGCCCCTTATTTCTTTTTGGTGCCAGTTTGTCAAACAAATGGAATATCTCACGTGCAAGTCCTGGAGGATTTCTCCACACGATGGGATTTCTCTTTCTCGCATGTTGATTTCCAGACATGTGGGGGAGGTCAAGGTGGTAAGCTCAGGGACACTTTTACTTGTTTGTACAGCACCTAACACAATGAAGCCCCCGATCCTTCATTGGGGTTCCAAGACATTGCCATAATAGATATAACAATAGGCCAGCTGTGCCTATCTTGGTTTGGGGGGGGCTTTATAGCAAAATAGCTATCACTCCCCGACTCTGTTTCTCCAAAAAGCTTTCCCCCCTCCAATGTATTTAAACAGTCCCCTATTTTTCTCTCTAAATACCCCTATTTATAGTTTCTCAGTACTGCTAAATATGCAGCAGCTGGTGTGCCATGACCCATATTGAACACCCAGAATGTGCGACATGCATCACTACCCATGACACATCATCACCAGACCTCCAGGACATTGTAACTACTCCATCCAATGCAAATATTACACCAGGAGGGGGGGTGTGCGTGCGCTATTTGGTTTGCAGCACTGTGCTTTAGTGGTATGGTTCTTATTTGTTAAATGAACATAGTATGCTGAGCACCATAAGAGAGAGAGTCTCTGCCCAAGGAGCTTACAAACAACACAAAAAACACACTGGGAAGGTTCTACCTTAAAGCATTTTTTTTCTCATAGCTCTTTTAATGTCTGTTTCCTTGATCTCCATATGGAATCTTTCCCCACTCCTGCCTCTGTATCTGAGGCACAATAATCTACTTGGATGTCAGCACTATTATATAAGTTTCACCCCCTTTACGTGAAACCTGTTTAGTGAGGTTTTATGTTTGAAAACATCACACAGGAAAGTTCCTCTCTGGATTATCAGAATCTAATGCAATCTGACCGGGTAAAGCTTTCCTGTCTCTTACACTGAGCTTCCATACTCAGAGCCTGATTTGGATCTCACCATCAGTACAACTCCATTGAGTTCTGTGGATTTACTCCTCATTTAAGCTAGTGTAAATCATATCAGAATCTGGTCAGGACAGAATCAACATTACATTATTCTTCTCAGCAACCAGGTCACTGACAACAAAAAGGCTGAGAAATGCCAGATTTAATTCAAAACATTATTTTCAGACACAGTTCACGCTAAGGGGAGGCACAATCGCCACCATGTGAACTTAAGGAATGTGATGCTGAGCAAAAATAAGTGCTTCATCCTCAGGTGCCTTCGGGTCTGACCCCAAATTCCACATGCAGCCATCCCTGAGTTTTGGGCTGTTTGACATCCAGATCCAGCTCACGATCCAAATTTTGTGGGCTTGGGTCTCTCTCTGTTTGCATTCCATCATCCTAATGTTTCCCACTCCATTCGCCTTACAACCTGCCAGGGAGAAGCATGTCTCCATCCCACACCATGTGGATTATGGCAGAAATGAATCAGATTGAACAGTTAGCTGCAGAAATCCATCTGGGTTATAGAAATCAATCACAAACTCCTCCAGAAGGAAATTAAATGGAAAGATGTGTTTTGGAGGCAGCTGCTGGAGAAGAATTTCTATCAGGAAACCAGTAAGATCCTCGCTCCCCAAGTACCCTGCTTACTCACCTGAAAGTCACATGCTGCAGGGTTGACACCTGTTATGCTTTCACTCTGACAAACAAGTTTTTAATCAAGGTTCACAGAGAATATTGCTTATGTCAAGATTTGGGACGAAAAGTCCCTCCTTGCTGATTTATTAGTCCCAGCCCAAAGCTAGACCTGATAAGTAAAACAGCGCAGTCTAGTCCCTAGGGCACAGGGGCTAGGACTGTGGGGTCTATTCCCAGCCGAGTTTGACCACATGCAAGTAACTGAACATTGCTGTGAGTCAGTTACTCTGGCTATAAAAATCTATCGGTGCTACCCCAGAACAGGGAGGTCTTACAGAAAGGGCCTAATCTCTCCTCTCTACATGAATCTGGGATGCACAGAGCCCTAAGAACATGTTGGCCCAGTTGCACCTGCTTAAGCCAGGGCTGGCTTTGTCTGTGTGCATCACCTAAAGGGTTAAGCTTAGTCTCCCCAGCCCAATCAGCCCTTGGCCTCTCTGCTGAGACTGAGTTTTTGTGATGAGGGCATTTGTCCAGTAGCACCTGGTCTGAGCCCCCCAACTCATCTCACACCAACCACCCAACAGATTTCAGTGCAACAACTTTTTACCGTCCGCCGCATGAGCCAGGAGCCTGAAAGGAAAAGCTCTGCATCCCTGACTAATTCACTGATCTGTCCTGTTCCAATTAGGAGATTACCCAGTAACTGTTCCTCCAGCAACACTACCCACCCAGCCCCAGGATAGGTGCAGGTGTTTGAAGACAGTGATAATTAGCTGTTTGCTTTTCTCTGTAGGCAGCGAGGAGATTTACACATCCAGGCAAGCTACATTTTCTTGCTGACTTCACAGTGCGCAGTAGGAAGCTTTATTAACCATTCAATTTCATGTTGGAGGAAGAGCAGGACTGAGCCTCTCCCCTAACAGAGTTGTTTAGGGACCACACTGCTGGCTTAGTAGATGCTTCCTCATATCTTTATCTTTTGCTCGGTCTTCTCCCAAGCATTTCATGCCAGCTCCTTTACCAAGACTTGAAGTTTAGAAGGTTCATGGTCCAGCAAACGTAAGAAAATACCAGTTAAGCATAAATCAATTTACTCTGTGAGCTTGGAGTTCTTTTCCCCTTAAATGATTATTTAAGCCATTTCTGCAAGCAACAGATTCATGAGTCTCTTTTTTTTCCTCACCCATCTTTCATCAGCTTCTTTGAGACCAAGGAGCCTGTTCGTATCTCAATGCTAATGCACAAGGCTTAATATCCTGCTGAACAACAGACAAATGCAGGGATCAGCAAAGAGAGAATTAAAGAACAATAAATCCTCAATCAAAAATAATGAGACGCTTTTATCACCTTCTAAACAGCATTTTGGTCTGTCTGCAGTAATTGATAGTGTTTATATCATCATGCATCAACTTAGTTGTAGGTTTCTGAGAGGATCAAGAAATTCATAGACTCCATCTATCAAAGATTAAACATTAAAATCCCAGTCCCTAGGTATTAAAAACCCTAGATTAAAACAGACATTTCCCCTCTATGCTCTCAGGTACATATTTGCTTCAACCATTTTCCAAAACCAGTTAGGTGTTCAGGCCAATGAAGAACAAAAATAAAGCTTTCACATTTGCAAAGATAAGAAAGCCGAGTACCATGCCCCAGCTCCTAAGTGTTGAGCGGGAGCTGTCACCGTGCACAGAAGCCTAGAAGGTAGTAGAAAGTGGAATTGCCACAGACACTCAGAGCCAGCCTGGACGGTTGCCAGTCATCCATTAGGAGAGTCCAGAACACAATTGATTGGATTTATGGTGTTGCAGCCGTATTGGTCCCAGGATATGTGAGAGACAAGGCGGGTGATGGAATATTTTTTATTGGACCAACTTCTGTTGGTGAGAGAGAGAGAAGCTTTCAAGTGCCACAGAGCTCTTCTTCAGATTGACCAGACTGACACACAGGGTTTAAAGGCTAAAGTTTATTGCTGCTGAGCAAAAATCAAAATCATTGCAGGTGGTAGGCCAGGAGGAAATCTACACTGATAAACTATATTACCTCACTCATGCAGTGATCAACCACTTTCTGGATCTTAATGCAAATGTTGTATTTTACCATGAAGTTCTGTCACCCAGTTTTAATGTTCCAGGTCCCTGATATGTCCAATATATATACACTGATCCCACAGCATATGAAGCAACTGAGCAGGCTGTAAATGAACTGTCATTCCTGTCGTATATTTTGGACACGCTGAACCGCATGAGATGTGCGCACACACACACACACCTCAACAAAAAGGACCTGACTTCTGGAAGCTGTTCTAAATTCTGTAGTTTGGCTCCACGTTCCAGCTGCTGACACAAGATGATGAACCAATCAATCTTTCAGATTCCTTCTGACTCCAAATTTGTACTCGTGCTCCTCCTGCTGGGTCCAATTAACAGCACATGGAGAAAGCAGAGAGACAGGCCTGCCCCAGAATCCAAACGTCTGAACTTTAAAGGAAGTTTGGATCCAAATTTGACTTATTATTGGACTGGAGTTTAGGATTTGGGCACTGAAGCTTTATGGTAGAACTATGAATATGGAATAGAGCTGTGAAGATATTTCCGAAGGGAAGAATGTTGCTGATGGGTAGCGATCTCTTGGAATCACAGATAGAACAATGTGCAGATTCCCCGTTCTGTGTGACCAGACAGTCTAGTTTATGCTATACTAAGATATGTGGCAGGGGCTTTTAAAGGACACAGAAGTAACGAAGGGAAGGCAGATAGCTACAGCCTGATTTTCAGGGGTGCTGAGCGCTCCCAGCTCCCATTGACTCCAACTGAGTTGTGGGCAGCCAGTGTCTTTGCAGATCAGGCCCCAAATGTCAGCACAGGAGATTTTACAATGCATTTGTGAGCTGCTTTAGTGCCCTCTCAAACTTACGACACTAACCCATATGCCACTCCTGAGGGAAAAAAAGACAGAGCCGAGAGGAGGGTTCCCAAGGAGATATTTAATTTCTGAACTGATCAGTTAGAGACACTGGCATCACTTAATCTAAAAGATGACAGGTCCTTTATTCAGAACATATATACTCTGCATGGCTGGCCTGCAAGAGAGAGACAGCCAGCAGCTGAACAGCTGCACACAGGGTATAACTGGGCCAACTTTAACAGAGGAGTTTCATTCCCACAACACGTGCACAGAGGGTGATGCATGGTTAGCTCTGCTGTCAGAGGGACTCAATGTCACCAGCAGCAGATCAAGGCCTGGCCTCCGGTTCGCCACTGTGGTGCTCAGGTGGTGTGTATTTCCCTTCCTTTATCAGCTGCTTCTTCTGCGCCAAAATTGTTAGCATCCGCCTTATCTGCCAAAGACAAATGAGTTAAGGAATAGAGATTGTGTAGCAGGAAAAGAGGACACTAGAGAAGCAGCGGGAATAGAGAACCTTCCTTCAAAGCCTCACAGGTCAGGACCCTGGCACAAACGTGCTAGGACATTCTAGTTACAAGGTAAAAACAGTATTATCACATCCCCTCCCAACAAAGTATAACTGCAAAGAGAATCTATACAACGTGTGCATTGCTCCACTGGATGGAATGGAAACCTGAACTAAATGTAGCCATGTGTCCCAACAGTGGCTGCAACTGAAGGGGCTGTACACTACCACACGCATGCGTGAACTTTTCTTGGGTTACAGATTGTTATATTTTACTATCTGTCTTTTAATAGACATTATCAGAATTAAAAAATCTTTCCACTGTCATTTGTAATCACCCCCAGGCAAACTTTAAACTAGAATTTGTTTCCTTATCCATGTTACTTTGTCCCCTTCATCAGCCACACACACACTTATTACGGCTGTAAGAGCTGCATATAGTGTTTTAGGAGCACTGAGGGGGTTTTTTGTTATAAAAAAAAAGAAAAACCAATAAAAAAAAAGACAAAAATTACAAACAAGTAAGTAAAGTGAGCCGAAGTACGGGTGACATTTGAGTAACCCAGCATATTTTGCGTTGCAATGAAAACTGCGTCCTAATAGACTGCTCCATGAATGGAGTCACTAATATGCCTAAGTACAAGGCACCATGGGCACAGTTGCAACCACTAGAGAAAGTCTTGCCTTTACACTGTAACCCTTCAGGACAAGGATGGTCTTTTCTATGTTTGTACAGCCCCTAGCACAATGGGGCACCAGTCCCGACTGGGGTCTTTCAGCTACCAGATGATAAACATTTATTACTAAGAATCCCATGGTTTGAGTCAAGATACAACTTCCATAGAAACCACAGGGAGAATTCAGAGTTGAGAGTTCACCCCACAGCCTTTAACCTCATTTGTTATTTGCTTACAATGCTCTGAGTAAGCAACACTAAACTTCCTTCCACCTTACTCCTTCTCCTGAAGTCCCTTTCTGCCGTGCCCCCAAGAACTTGTCAATGATGGCCCCATTACACATAAGCTGCCCTTGTAATCTTATCTGTCACTGTGTTCCCATAAGAGCAGAGAGAATTAACCTTATTTAAGCAGCTTCAGCGGCGTAAGGGCTCATGTTCGTAAACTGTTTCGAAAATCTACAGTGCTACATAACCGCTAAATATCCTCCGAGGGAAACTATTTTTATAACATATGCTCAGTTACCTGTTACTAATTGATGTGCGTATCATCTTAATGGGCAACATTTTTGTTTATCACTCCTCCACGGTACAAGCACATTGCGACTACAGTAGGATTAGAGACCTTGCAGTCAGGAAACAGGGAAACAGTAAGCAACTGGGAAATATTACTCAGAATGGCCTGATATCCCTTGTTACTACAGTCCTTGGCATCCTTTTAAGAAGGCAGGTCTACCCATCAAAGATCCCAAATCCATGTTTTCCTTATTGAATCATGGATTATTGCATTGAGGAGCAGGAAGTTGAGTGAATCACAGCTGAAGTTCTTGGAAAGTAGACAGCATGCTGCAATGTTCCCCAAGCTCTGGGGCTCAGTAAGCCACGACAGGCATGTCACCTGACATACTGGGTTTCCTGCTGAGCTGATCTATCTGTTGCCTCAGCGTAAAAGAACTGAAGGGAGCATTTTTTGAGAGAGTCAGGTTTACAAATAAACACAAACACTGCCAAGGTTTGAAGAGTTCCACGTCTGAATTTAACAACAAGGTTATTTGCTCAGACTCTACAATGTACTCATCCCAACAATAGCTAGGTACTGACTAGGAACAAAATCTCCAAGAAAAAAAAAAAGTTTTGAGAGTCAGACGTAGGACTAATCCACTGATGATATTCTGCCCTGCTTTCTCTACAGAATACTAAATTTCTCACTGCATCCTAACCATGCATTTCTATGGTCGAATTCTGCTCTCAGGCTCCCACTGAAGTCACTAGGAATCACAGACGTTTATCTGGAGGCAGAAGTTGGGACCTAGGGGTTAGTGACAGGTGTATTGTTACTGCTCTTTGTACTGGACTGAAAATTTTGCATAGCCCTTATTATTTATCCCAGTGTTCACACTGTGTGTAATATACATTCCCTCTACCTCACTCCCTCCCCTGCCCATACCTAGCTCATATTTTCTTACCATCTTGCGCCTAGTAACACACTCTTCGAGGTCTTCATATTCTAGGTTGCATTCCTTGCGTGCACGAGTGCGCCCAATGCCACTGGCACACTCAATCCATTCCTTCTCAAAGGCATGGCACCGAGTTGCCCGCTTGTAGGGCTGCTCTGAGCTTTGCTGCACCATCCATTTGTCCACATTGACTCCCAGCTGCTCTTGGAGATTCCAAAATGGCATGGCTGAGCAGGAAGTGAGGAGGAAGATAAAGAATGGCGGTTATAGGATCAGTCTAGAGATTTAGCTCAGTAAAGCAGAAGCATATGAAAGCAGATATTTCAAATAAGGCTTTTTAGTGCACGATTTAATACTTTTTCCAAGTGATTCATTTAAGTTTTATTTTCACAAGAGCAGAAGCAAAAGTTAAATATTCATCCAACATATAGTATCTATTTTTTTGCAGGAAGACAGATAGAGATAATATAAGCTAACTTCTTTAGCATCTGAACAGAGAGAAAATGTTTTGGAATCATTTTTTAAAACAATAAAAATATCCACTCAATGGCATTTCTATGGATGGCTCCTGTTGTACACAAGGTTCATTCATAATAAAATGCATTGATAAAATAGTATTTAACACCAGACTCAGTTAAAGTAATACATGGACCCGTTTATATATACACACACGTATGCATGTACTCGCAGATATTTTTTATATATACAGACCTTTTGATTGTATGATCTTGGGGGTTATAATTCACAAGCCCTTGTAAATCTCTTAATTCTCCTTGTCTCTGATCTCCCAACTAGCGTAGCAGGCCAAAGGGCAATGCACTCAAAAGCGTTGGATAGGAGTTAAATGTACTTTATGATTGCATTTTTGCAACAGATCTCCATGAATTTTCAACACCTTTTCTATATGCAACATGTAGGAAGTTGGTACCTTCCTCTGTTTCCATTTCTCTGCATGTTCTTAGGTTTGCATGATTTTTAACAATTGTGATACTGTACCGTGTGGCTCAGGTCTGTAAAATAAGCCCTGTGTTCTTACCCAGTTTTTCTACTCCGGCTAAGCTTCCACTGAAGTCACAGGGGATTTAACCCAATAACGATTGCTGTATTTGGCCCCAGGTGTACATTCTATGTTTATTTACACTATTGGCTATTCAGGGAAGAGAGACTGTACTATAGACAGTCTAAATTTTACAATACACTGTCAATAACAGTGCAGCTACAGAAAACACAGCCACAGTTTTAATGCTTTATTTCTAACAGTAAGGCTGTGGAACTACCAGAATGAGGCAATAATGCTATGTATCAAATGTGGAATTTTTACGTCTGCATTTTCATCAACAAAGCAGTAAATCACTTTTTAAAATGTATAATTAATATGATATTGTCATCTACTTTATGTCCCAAATTTAGATTTTGTTAAAAAAAATCTATTAATGTTTTCAGTATATTTATAACTATATGTTTTAATTGAAATTTCAACACCCAACAATGTGGTTCGCGCAGTATGACACACAAAAATAAAGATTACCCCGCCATAGAAAGCTTATGGTCCAAGGCATGGTCTGTATTAGAAACTTTTGCCCGTATAGAATATTGCTTGAGGTGTGATTCTTTTTATGACATTTGCATACTGGCAAAAGCCCCAGTAGAGATAGTTATGCTAGCACAAAAGTGCTTTTGCTTATATAGTGTAGTAGGCAGTGCACTGAACTGGAACTCAGGAGACCTGGATTCTATTGACTCTTCTGACCCTGGCCTGCTGGGTGACCTTGGGCAAGTCACTTCTGTATCTCAAGTATCAGAGGGAGGAGCCGTGTTAGTCTGGATCTGTAAAAGCAGCAAAGAGTCCTGTGGCACCTTATAAACTAACTGTTAGTCTATAAGGTGCCACAGGACTCTTTGCTGCTTCTGTACCTCAGTTTCCCCATGTGTAAATCAAGGATAATTAAAACTTACCTCCTTTGTTAAATCTCAAGATGCTTTATAATGAAAAAAGTGCTGTGTAAGAGCTAGTTATTATGATAAAATATACAACCAAAAGCACTCTTACCTGTAAATACTGTATCTACACTAGGAGTGTTTGCCAACCTAGCCATACCAGCAATCCATTTTTAGTCTAGGCCAGACCTAAAATTCTAATCCTACTAACACTTAAGCATTCATTGACTTCTATAGGATTTCTGGTAAAACCTGTTGTACTTTTTGCTGGTGTGAATTCACTATCAAGCATGGAGGCAAAACTGACCTAATGCCGCACACCGGTAACAATGGACATAAGAAAAAGCACACATGCCAAAGGTATGACAAAATATTAACAAATTCTTTGTCTCTTAGTCTGAAGGTGACAGAACTGCAGCATGAGAAATTGCAATCATCTACCACATAGTTAACCACGGCCTTAGTTACAACAGCATACACTGTGGCAATAAGCTTGCTAGTGAAATGTTTCATGATTCAAATATTGTTAACAGTCTTGTGAAAGAATCAAGGCAGAGCTATTGGTGACCAATGTTTTGGCCCCAAAGTCCGTGAGGAATTGTTTACTGGATTTATTCCAGTGCCAACACAACAGCCCATGTACTTCTCTGTAGCAACTGATGCCTCAAATAAAAGGAAAAGAAAGATGTGATAAAGTATCCCAAGCACATTGGAAACATCAAATGGTGTTCAATGCAACTTGCTTGATTTTTATGAAGACAGTGATGAATGCCACTTGCAGATTCATCGTGCCATTAAAAACTGCCTAGAGAAACACCAGCTTAATATTAATTGTATTACTGCGTACTTGGCTGATAATACACCAAGCTGTGTTTGCCATAGTTCACAGATGCATCAGTTATTGCTGAAAATGACTGCATTCTGAAGGCAAACTACCTTGCACACACAACCCATGATACCTGCAAATGTGCTAGCAATCTGCTGTTAGTTGATGTAGAAATGATTGGTTGTAAATTTTCAACACTTTTTTGTGCCTGCAAAGTGAGGGGAGGAAGGTAAAGGTTTTTTCTGAGTTTCTTGAAACTGAACGGAAGGAAGTACTTGAAACATGTGAGTAGAAGATGGCTATCCCTTAACCCAGCAGTTGACCACCTTTTGAGAAACTGGCCTGCAATTAAGGCCTGTTTCAAGTCACTAGGTGATGCTTGCCCAGTAACTTCAAATAAAATTTTCACTGAAGATAGTGTGTATACCTGCACTGTGGAAATTTACAGGTGTTCTCCCCCTGCCCCCAAGTGTAACTTGTGTCGACAAACTTGTGAAGCATTTGGAAGAATCAAAGCTCTGCATTACTGATGTGTACACAAAGATGTACCATTTTAAAGATGAAGTAGCTAAATTGTAAAGAAGATTTTTTTTTAGATTCCACACCAAACAGATGGAAAACCACGACCAGAACAAAAAGCAAACATAAAGCAAGACTTCATTAAGATTTATGACTTAATGTTTTTGTATATTGATAACTAGTTTGATTTCTCTTCAGACAATGTAATGACGACTCCGAAGCCCATTGAGCTCTATGAGAAGCTTAGGGCTTGTCTTTACAGTGCTGCAAGTGTCTCGCTCGAGGTGTGAAAAAACACCCCCCTGAGCACAAGTTTCAGTGCTGTAAAGCACCAGTGTAGACAGTGCACTAGTGCTGGTAGCTATGCCCCTTGTGGAGATGGTTTTTTTAGGGTGCCAGGAGAGCTCTTTTCCAGCACTCTGCCACGACTACACAAGCCACGTTAAAGCACTACCACGGCAGTTGCTTTAGCATTGCCGGTGTAGACAAGCCCTTAGTTTCGCAGACTTTACGAACCTAATGGAAGCGCTCAAAATGAAGGAAATCATAAACACAGATCAGCTGCGTGAGTTCTGTACCAGTTGAGATGTGACTGAAATATCAAGACATTACACTTCCAAATCTGTCAGCAAAAAGTGGCTATGTTTCAGAAACATGGAAACAAAACCTGAAAAACACTTGTTCCCAACTGTCTTTTGTACCAGAAACAAAATGCCCTTGTAGACATAATTTTCTTCCTTAATGGGAAATAGATGGTTCGACAAACAGAACAGATGCAAGGTAGATTTAATTAAAATCAAACTCAATATGTGGATAAACTTCGTTATCCTGCAAAGATTTCTTCATCTCGGAACAACTGGATCAGAAGTTGCTGAGTGCTGCAAAAAGCAGCAAGAAATACCCCTAGCGAATGCAGGCAACCACTGCTAATTATTTATAATGGTAACAACCCACCCTAGCTTCACGGGCTGCCATCCCCGAAAAAGAGCCAACCCCTCTCCGCGATAGATGGGGGGGGGGGGCACTAAGAAACCTGTTTGGAGAAAACCCCTGGGTCAACCCCCTCCACGCCCCCCTGGGGGCGGAGGCAGGAGCTGGGGCAACCCGTGAGGCGACCCCCGGCTGCCCCACACCCCTGTTGGCGGGAGCGCGGGGCGGGGCCTGCAGCCCCCGGGCACCGCCCCCCCCCCCCACTCTGCGCGGGGCGGGGGGGAGGGAGAACCGGAGTCCGGCCGCGCAGCGCGGTGGCCCGGTCCCCCACAACTCGGGGAGATGAGGCTCCCCGCGAGCCAGAGGCCGGGCCCGACACCCCGGAACAGACCCGCCCCCCCTCCAACCCAGGAGCTTCACCTGCGAACCGCCGCTGCGCCCTACTCCTTCGTCCTCTCAGGGCTTTTACGACACTCGCTGCCGTAAACCGCTCCCTTTCGCACGCCACCCGCGCTGTGTTTTACGGCTCGGAGTCTCCTCACGGGGAAGGAATCATAGAGAAATAAAGAGAGAGCGTCTCTTGGGAACTGGAGGGGAACACGTCGTCTCCTCAGTACACCTCCAGCGCCACCTGCAGGCTGGGGGGTGACAGTTCCCCAATCCCACTGCAGGCTGAGGGGTGACATCTCCTGCAGACTAAAGGGATGACAGGGCCCTGGTGTCCCCTGCAAGCTGGGGGTGGGGGGGGGGGGATAATGAATGATCCACACCCTCCAGCCCTCTGTGTCTTTGTGGGGTATCATATTTCTCCCCTCCCTCCCCCAGTGGTCAGATGGGATGATCCTTAGACCTCTGATCCTTCCTGACATGATATAAGTGTATCCAGAAAATATCTAGCTCCCAGCTCACTGCTTTCTGTTTCCAACCTCTGAATCCCCAGTGGTTTTATTCTGGGCACACGGTATTCTACTGTCAGTCTGAGTTAGTTTTGTTGAACGTGATAGTTCTTAGCAATGTCCAAAGCCATGGTAATTGTCAGTTCAGGGCTGATCTCATTTCTGTTTGATACTCTTGGATCCCCTTCTGAGAGGAGTGATTAATCCCCTGGAAAGATCCTGCACCTTGATAAATCATTATTTAAATCAAGCAAATCAAGTCAGTCAGTGTCAGTCCCCCCCCAGCCCTCCCGGGGGGGCTGTCCACATTTATTTATTCAAGTGGTTATCATATGCATGCTATTGCATCATGTAACACAAAAACGCTCCTCCCCTCTCCTGGTGGTGGCTGGTGTATGCTGTGTGTAGAGAGAGATATACACAGCCGCTAATCTATGTGTCTCCTGACCGGAAGTGTGGGGGGGTGTGGGAACCACTTCAGCCGCTCTAAATCCGGGGGCGGCATTTCAACCCCCTTAGCGCTTAGGAAGTGAAAAAATTCCTACAATTATTGCTTAAACATAAAAACAGCCAGTGGAATGTTGTAGTCGCTGTTTAGCAAGGCATCAGCATTGATCTCCAATTTAAACTATGGAAGCGTTTCCTGTTTTGAGACTCAGATGGGGCTCCCCCATCCCTCAAGCCATGTGGGCTTAGAGAAGAAAGATTCCAGAACAAACCAAATCCAGGGCCCACAGCAACTCTCAAGTCAGCCTGAGCAGACAAGGAAGCAGCCTCAGTGGGTACTGCTGCATAGAGAGGGTAATAGGGAAAGATAGAACCCAGCCAGGGTTAATGCTCTGTGCCTGTTGCTATGCAGGGGTGACTCCCACCTTTTAGGTACTTAGGCCATTGCAGTGCCCCTCCAATCCACCAAGCCCTGCTGTGGGGAAGAAAAATTGCAGGAAGGAGCTAATCCTACCCCCCAGAGACCTGCAACTGTCAACATGGCAGGAGCAAACCCAGAAGCAGGATCAGCAGCAAGGATTCTGCTGATGTGACCATGCTGCTTTCTACAATTTTGACTCTGGAGAGTTCTCTCCCATGTGCTGATTAGCTGTTTGCTCCAGCCCCCTCCTTCAGTCCGTCCCTCACTTCAGCTTCACTCCACCAGCCCTGGGGCAGGCTGCCCAGCATACCCCTCCCCTTCCTTCCTCCTTTGTGCTACTCGCCTTCCCTCTGGTCAGCTAAACCCCACTACCACCTGTCATTCCGCTAATGTGTTACAGCCCTTTTCCACAGCTTTGTCTGTCTTGTCAGCATTTCAGAACAGCGACTGTCTATTACTCTATTTGTCCAGCACCTAGCACCTTGGGGCCCGGCTCTCCATAACCCCTTAAGCACAGCCATCATCAAAATAAAACCTAGTTTTAATGCAGAAGTGAGTTTCCCTGCAACTATGGTGGATTCCAGATGGTAGGATTCTATCTGCTAACAGGTCCCTTAAAAACTGACTTGCTTATGCTGCTGATCGAGGAGACTTATTGTCTACTGCAAGGGACCCCACCCACTCTCGATTTGTCATGGGTGGAAATGCTGTCTCTACAGCTGAGAGATCTTCTTTCATTAGTTTAATAAAAGAGATTGTCAATGGTCCTGTCTCCAGCCTTGAAGGGACCTGATTCTGCAGTGGCCATGGTAGTAGCATTGTAATGAATATCAGTGCGTATGCATCACCACTGCCCACTGTTGGTGGGACTCTGAACTGCTCAACTCTGTCATATGTCCAACACTCCTAGCCGCTGACTGAGAGTCTCCCTTAGCTAAAGTGCTAAGAATGTGCGCTTTTAGGACTGGGGGATTTGATTTTGATGCCTACTATTGCACAGAAATTCCAAGTAGACACGACATGTGGTTCCATGACAGATAGGAGTTTGCCACATATTTGTCACAAAAAATCAAACCTTGCATGGTATGTAGTTTTGTTATAGTGTTGAATATCTACAAGACAGCTCCCCCTATTCTTCTATTCAGCAGGACTACTCGTGTACTTAAAAGAGTTCCAGAACAGGGACTTAGAAAGGTATTACTGCTGCCAGTTCCTGTCCTACTTATAACAAGCAAAAATCACAGGTAGGCCCCAACCAAGCCATGAATGCTATGGGCCGGATTTTCAGACCAGTACAGCATCCAGCTGCTCCCATTGTCCAGTTAGGTGCCTAAATGGCAGCTAAGCTCTTTTGAACAATCTGTCTCTAAGAGGCGGCGGACCAGGATGAATCAACGGTTGATTTTAATCACTAATTGTTACCCCTCTCGTTACTTTCCCTAAAAAAAACTTGTTCTCATTGGTATGTTTGATAGCTCACCTTGCCTGGCTCAAGCAAAGCTGGCTCAGTGCTTTGTGCTGTTTTTTTTAAACATTTCATCATTAAAGGTTTAAAACCAGGGCCGGCTCCAGGCACCACCATTCCAAGCGCGTGCTTGGGGCGGCATGCCGCGGGGGCGCTCTGCCGGTTGCTGGAAGGGCGGCAGGCGGCTCCGGTGGACCTCCCGCAGGCGTGCCTGCGGCGAGTCCACTGGTCCCGCGGCTTCGGTGGAGCATCCGCAGGCGTGCCTGCGGTAGGTCCACCAGAGCCGCGGGACCAGCGGACCCTCCGCAGGGACGCCTGCGGGAGGTCCACCGGAGCCACGGGACCAACGAGCGGCAGAGTGCCCCCCGCGGCGTGCCACCGTGCTTGGGGCGGCGAAATTGCTAGAGCCAGCCCTGTTTAAAACCAGAAGTGGGTATAGGCTAGGGGTGACCAGATGGTAACTTGAAAAATATCGGGACCGCCGCAGCGGGGAGCGCCTTCGGCGGCAATTCAGTGGAGGGTCCTTCAGTCGCTGATGGTCTTTGGCAGCATTTCGGCGGCGGGTAATAAACCTTGCTGCCAAAGACAGAAGTACCTGCTGCCGAAATGTCGCCAAAGACCGTCAGCCACTGAAGGACCCTCTGCCAAATTGCTGCCGAAGACCCAGACGGGTGAGTGTAAAAAAAAAAAAAGCCCAAAACAAAATATCAGGACAACTGGCATCCCGACTGGGACAAACTGCTCGAAATCGGGACAGTTCCGATTTTATCGGGACGTCTGGTCACCCTAGAATAGGCTACAACCATTAAATATAACAATATACTGGGCATGCATTTGAGCTGGCCTATGATCTACCAGTAGATGGTGCCAGAGCAGTTTAAAATGCCATGCCTCTCTCCCTGGGAGCCTGGATTGGATGAACAGCACTACAATGTAGCTTGTACATGTCTCGATGACGCTCTATCTTAGAGACAAGCTGTGCTCTGCAAATCTCCCCTTAGCAGGAAGGGGAGGAAAATCCAACTGGTTATTTATAAAAAAAAACAATTTATTAGGATAACTTACAAAAATAATGTAAACCCAATCGGCATATAAACACCCACAAACCAAATGCTCTGCCCTTTGCGATGGCACACAGCAGGCAACACAACACAGGCAGGAGGAACAGGATTTATGTTGCATACTTAAAAAACCACAATGAATGTAAAACAGGTCCTACTTCAGGGCAGAAATCTAGGAGGGCATGAGAGTAGATGCAAGAGTCCTCTTGGTTAAGGATCTGCCCCCGTCACGGCTGGCGCTGCTCACGTGATTCTAGCTGGAGTGAAGACAGGGGTAATGCACAAGGTATCTGTGATTTCCCAGCCACAGGAAAGAGGAGTGCACATGCTCTCTCTATCCTCTTCTTCTGGTAGTGGCAGCTTCCCCTGAAGCAGCCGGACAGCTTCCCTGTAAGCAAGAAAAAGCCCAAACAAGCCTTTCTCTCTAGCCCCAGTTTTACACCCATCCCCAGAGAACAGGGAGTTCTGTTCTCACTCGTCTCCCCATTACACCACCCTGACTTCTGTATGGCCTGCTGCCAGACCTCAGCCTGGGATCACCCAAGGCAAGCTGGTTCGTGTCTAGATGGTGTTTGGACACAGAGTGAAATCCTAGCTATATGGAAGTTTTGCATTGGGCCAGGATTTAACCCTAAACTTCCAGATGCGGATGATTCCAGAAGTGGCACTTTTCCTTCAAAGCCTAGACCAACCCGACAGTCTGGCTCACAAGGGCAGTTAGTCATGAGCACTGATTCTCACCCCGCCTTTCCCTGGATGAGTGACAGGAAGTTCTCTTATCAGGCTCTTACCGGGACATGGTGTAGTTGATCCGTGGCTGCTGGTACCCATTAAATGAGGACGAGGCTGCTATGGTGTAGGCACCCATGTTCTCAAACGTCAGCCAGTCACCCACTTGCAGTTCTGGTAGCTCCAAGCCATCTGCAATGCAGTCCTGCCCATCACAAGAAGGACCCCAGAGGCTGCTGTTGAACAAGGGATGATGTGGGCCAGGTTTCTGTAGTGGTGGGGGGCAAAGGAGATGGACATCACAGGAGATCAAGCTAGTAAATTAAATAATGGTATTAAAGGGCAGATCCTCAGCTGGCATAAGTCAACACTTCTCCACTAATAGCAATGCAGCTACACTGATTTACAGTGGGGCTATGTGGATTTACACCAGCTGAAGATCTGGTCCTAAGACTGGAGTAACTCCATGGAAAACTAATCCAAATTGACCAGACTAGCCATCGACTAGTGCAGGCCCAAAATGTAGGCTGCGAAAAGTGAGTTTTATGGGGAAAAAAATGTTACTAGAAATGTTCATATTTTAATGACCTTAAGGGGGGAAAAAAAAAAAAAGGAGAGAGAGGAGAGAGCAGTTTGTTTGGATTTTAATCAATCCAGACATTGCAGCACTAGTACAGAAGCAGAAAGTTCTAGGGAGTTAAGGAACAGAAACGGAACTCGGTCTGTCTGGATTGTCTCCCCGAGCTAAAGGCAAGAATGAACTCGGTCAATGGCGACAGGTTTGTTTTAATGGTATATTCCAGTTTAATCAGCTCCATTGTTAGTCACATCTCTTAAAGCTATATTCATCGCTTGTGTCTGTCCCTTTAAATCCTTTCCTGAACACTCCTTGTGAGCAAACAGACACTGGGTGTGCCGCCACAGTCAGAGGTGTGACTGCAGCCCATGTAGACATCTCCGAATTAACTTTGATCTAGCTGGCTGTCCAGGCCCATCTGGGACCCTGGGACTTACTGTGCTGCCGGGGGTTTCACTGCTATTGTTATTGGAGTTAGCTCAGGTATGTCTACAGGTGCCAGAGTCACACCACTAATTGTGGTGTAGACATGCCCACTGTATGCATAGTTACACTCAGTGCTGCTAGTTAGCATATGGTTGACCCGTGGGGCAGATTCAGGTCTTGCTACAGCCCTGCTGCCATTCTGAAAACCCTGCAACTGGTTCTGAAGCTTTAAAAAACTCAGTTTTTGCTCTAAGATGCCTGGTTGATCAGAGAAGACACTCACTGGCATTTTAGAGCCAACACGTAGAGACCCACGGATTTGCAGTGATCCGCCTTACGTCCGCGGACCATTTCTGCAGATAGCAGCACGGATGCGGATACAAATTTTGTATCTGCGGAGGGCTCTGGTGGTAAGAGCCGGGAGGGCAACTGTGAGGAGCCACAGCCCGGATCCTCCACCTGCCCTGGGTGGGGGACCTGGGTGCAGGGACACTGGGCGGGGGCTGCTTGGGCCTCATGCCTAGGGCAGGTGGAGGGTCCGCTGTGGCTCCCCACAGCTGCCCGCCCAGCTCTCCCAGACCTGGCACTGGCCGAGAAGGGCGGCAGCTCGGAGCCGCTGCCCGGCCATGATAAAAGTCGGGCGGGCAGCTGTGCAGAGCCACGACGGACCCTCCATCTGCCCTGGGCGGGGGTCCCGAGCAGCTCCCAGGCAGCTCCACAGGTCTCCCCACTCACCTTGGCCAGGCCAACGTGGAGCCCACCCTGAGAGCCGTGGGGAGCCACGACGGACCCTCCACCTGCCCACAGCACGGGGGGGTGGGGGGGGTGAGAGCAGCCCTCGGCCGTGTCCCTGCCCTCCAGGCTCCCCACAGGGCAGGTGGAGGGTCCACGACTCCGTGCCGGCTGCCCACAGCTGCCCGCGGCTCTCCCCAGCCGGGCTCTGGCGGGGGATGCCTTGGACCTCAGCCCGGCCCCCACTCTAGAGCCCTGCAAATCCACAGACAGATGTGGATATCTGCAGATAATTTTTGCGGATAGCGGATCAGATGCAGACACACATTTGTGTATCCGTGCAGGGCTCTCCCGACACGGAAACTTGTTAACGACGCTTCAGAATAGGCGTCAAGGATTCAGCAGCGTGTTAAAAAGAACCACAGGTAGATCCAGAAAGTTACAGAAATTATAGATCTACCCAGTGTCTGTTGCACTGCTGCAGCCAATGCCAAGCTATCGATGGTCTGATACATTGGGGGGCTGATCTCTGGTGTCCAATCACTCTGAGGAGGGCATCTGGCAAAAGCCTTTGAAGATTTCATTTGTGGTTAAACTTGAGTTAGAAACTGTAGCCCAATGTCCTTCTGGGGGAAACCCCACTGATTTCCGTGGAGTCACACCCAGGATGAGTCACACCATACAACACATTCTGCCTTGCCTACATCATCCTCCGTATCACGGACAGGCTGAGCTCAGTGCAGAGCGGGATGGATGTGGGAGGGAGGCTAGGGCCATGCTGGGCACCTGGGCAGGCAGGAAGCAGCACCCTGACAGTGCCTCAGTCGCTCTCTAGTGAGGACAGACTAGGGAGGCATTGCAGGGAGTTACAGCCAAACGCTCTCACCAAAGAGCTCTGATACTCAGGGTGGGGGAAAGAAACCCCCGAGATCTTCCTGCAAACCATAGGAGGGGGCTTTATGCTGCAGCCAAGGCCTGAGCATGGGAACAGAGTGTACCGGAGGAAAGGCACGCAGTGCAGCTGGGGAGAATCCCAGAAGTGGATCAGGCCCCCCGCCGAGGGCTAAGTTATTTCTGGTCTATTGTTTCCCGCTTCCTCCAGGGAGAAGGGACAGTGACTGTGGCTCCCTCTTGGGTTGCACAGCCCTCCTCACCTTGTGCAGGACGGGGCTGGGGCAGGTGCGATCGAAGAAAATGCAGCTGAAGGATCCATAGATGCCATCGTTAATGTAATACAGGATGTTCTTCTTGCTGCTGGACTCTTCATCTGGGAGATGGGAGAGCAGGGAAGGCAGATTCAGGGAAGGGTCAATTCACATGTCAAGCTTAATACTTTCAGCTACTGGGACTGGACAAAGATGCCCCATTTGAGGGGACTTTGTCAGCCTGACGTGGCTTTTGAGGGGCGACCGGACACTGACCTGGCTGACGGCCACAGATAATGAGAACTGAGGCCTGAATCAACTCAAACCCAGTTTTTCTGCAGTCACGACTGCCGCCCAATATCAAAACACGTCCACTTGGGACTCATAGGGTCTGAACACTGAGCAGTTGTGTGCTGCTTTGCTTTCAACCCTCATCTTTCCTAGCAAAAGGCTTTTGGCCCACAGTTCAGTCACCCATCGCAGCAACTTGTTGCCTCCACAGGAAGAGGCATCATTCCACCTGCTCAACCTACCATCTGAGCCAGGCGGATCCAAGGGAACGTCCTGCTTGTCAATAACATTGACAGCCAAGGTAAAGGCGGAAGCTACATAGTATCGTCCTGGTTTGGCAATGATTTCCACCCCACAGCCTTCTGGGAAATACAAGTCCAAGGCGGAGTTTATCGTGGCTGCAATCTGATTGGTAGAGGGGGGGAAAAGAAACCACAAACACTTATTCCAACATTTATTAGTTAACCACCCTTTTAAAATAGAAGGCCAGAGATTCAAGCCCAGCTGCGATACGAGCTAGGACTCCCTCCCAGCTGCCGAAAGAGAACACAAACTGAAATCTTTATACCTCTTCAAACCGGACTTTCGAGTTTTCAGTGCCAGGGAATCCACCTCCAATGTCTAATAAGTGCATCTTGTAGCCCAGCTCTGCACCCATTTCAAACACCAGCCGAGCATCTGCTATGGACCGAGGGAAGGCTTGTAGGTCGAGGCAGCCGCTGCCAACATGAAAACTAAGGGGGAAGAATCCTTCATTTAGTCTGGGCTAAGCCCCGTCTCCCAACCTCCTCTAATCCCAGAGCATTGAGAGCAGACTTGGGGAAACAGTGCAAAACGTTATTCACAAATAATCAATCATTCTATAGGAGAGTTATGCTCTTCCCATACACCAAGAGGAGAGAGAGAGAGAGAGAGAGAGAGAGAGACTTAGTCAGAATAACCTTTCAGACTAAAGAAAAACAAAAATAAAGCCTCCAGTGGAGAGCGCAGTGTGTGTGATTTCTCCTAGACAGTCTGCCGTGAGTTGCACATAAAGTGACTCCAGCAAGGCTCTTAGATATCTAGGCTAGGAAATCAAAGAAGTTACGTCTCTATTTGCAATGACTTTCAATAGGAGCTGATCCTCTAACTCCCCTAGGAGCCTTTGAAAAATATCAGCCTTAAAGGTGCAATACATAGAAAGACAAGGCATGCATTACAGAGATTCACTCTTGTGATTAATTTAACTAATTTTGATCACACCCATGACCTTCTTGCATTTAATGGTAATAATTTAGTTTGAAATTTTTAGTTGCGAAACCAAAACCCCTGAGTGCAAATTTTTAGTTTTACACCCAGACATGCAATGCAAAGTTTGCTTGGTTATTGGTTAGCTCCCCAAGTCACCCAGTCAAGGAATAGAAACAATACCACGTGACTTGGAGACCCAACCAACAGTGTGAGTTTCCAACACTTGCACTTTGCAAACAATCTGTAAGCAGGAATCCTTGTCTGAAGAAGTTAGGGAAGCGTGTCATAATTAACGTGGAATTCTGCTGCCTGTTCATGGGCTATTTGTGACTAGAAATAGAGGAGAAATCCCTCCAGTGAATGCAGTAGGATGGATTTCCCCCAGGTTTGGCAATCAGACAGGCCCTCCCAGATCCACAAAGTTCAGCGCAAGTAAAGTTAGGATTCAGAGTCTGTGCTTATGTATGTCAGTTTAGGGAGAATCAGGCTTCATGGTATGAGGAGGCCACCCTGTACCTGATGCCAACGATCTCCACATTCATCTCCTTTGCAGTTTCTAGTAGGTGTCTGCAGGACTTAAGGGTGGCACCAAACTTCACGCTCAGAAAGGCAGAGGATCTTGGGTTGTCGGTGGCGATGCACAGAACCATCCTGTGGAATGAAGTTACACCAGGTCGGTGTCCCAGCTCTTCGTCTCCCACTCCCCAATTACCATGCAGGCCAAGGTACGCAATTTCTCCAACTCTTTACTGAAGCCAGCCCTAGTACATGGAACATGAACATGCTATGAAAATACATAAAAGCCCTGCCCATAAGAAATGTCACGTTCATCCTCTAGATGAGATTGAGAGACTGATCTTTGGTCCATCTCTGTTTCCAGCCTCAATAAACCTCCTTCTTCCATACCTAGAGTTTATATACGTACCTGGCATGTGGATGGCTCCTTGCCACTTTCCTGAGCTCCACTTCATTGTCAAAGGCCATCAGCTGCACCCCGTGGCTGGCTGCGTATTTGATCTGGGAGATCTGTTTGCAGGGGTTGGTGTAGATAATCTTGTCCGGTGGGACCCCGATGCTCTGAACTAATGCAATCTCCGTCTGCAACAAGGGCATTATTAGCAGGGTGTATGGATCAGCCCCTGGGGAACTCAGTGTTGTGGGATACAAGTTGTTATGGAATCAAGAGCTCCAGGCCTGGGACAGTCTAATGCATGTTGTGGGTTCACCAAGGGTAACTCACCAGGAGTCAGGCCTGGGATTCTCCTGGGAACCAGACACAGATGAAGAAAGGTGGGTTTGCCCACAGGGGTCATGGTGGACTGTGTCTGGAGCGAGAGACAGCAGTGACACACCGCTAGAAACACAAGCGCAAGGAAGGTAGGTCTGTAAGAGCAGGAGGCAAGCTGAATGGACCATGTTACCACAAGATATGTAATTAAAAAAAACCTCTAACCCTTATCCATTAGGCCAAACTGCTTCACATGGTGTAAGGAGGGAGGAAGGAGCATCTCTCCCCCTGCTAGTTGTTTAGAGCGTGTTCAGGCTGCGTGCAACTCCATTCATTGCCATGGCCTCTCGGGTTTTGTTGTTTTCCCTTAGGCTTTGTTCTTAAGACATATAAATACATGTCACCTTGGCAACCTGTTCCACTGAATCACAAAGAAATAAATAACCTTGCTTTGACCTACCCTGAAAAACCCATTAAATAAGACAAGAGGGAGCTTCTGACTCAGCCCAGTACCCATCTAAGAGTGGACCGTGGCCGCGTGTCCCAGAAAAACCAACACACTTAAGATGGATTCTGCTGTCCAGGAGACGTGTAAAACAAGGAAATTCAGGTGAAAGGGCATGATCACCTTCGAGTCTGGAACACCCGACTGCGGGAAGCAGATTTTCCAGGATGCACTATTACTGTTGTGCCAGAAGGGGGAAGACTCTCTCCAATGTAAATGCAGCATGGGACGCCTCAGGCTAAGCCTAGCAGGCTGCAAAGCTTGTTTAACCCTCGTGCTGTCACACCCTGCCTTGGCCGGTTCCCTCACCACCTTCCAAGGCACAGAGCTAGCCACCGCACCCCAAGGTCGTCGCGTCCCTGAGCTCTTCTTTCCCTTTGTTCCTACCTTGTTAGCACAGTCAAATCCTGCCCCCAGCGCAGCCAGCGTCCGCACCACTCCCTCGCTGCTGTTGCACTTAACCGCGTAGAAGGGTTTGACGTGGGGCAAGGCCTTCAGGAAACGCAGGTGTTTCTTCACTACATCCCCCAGGTCTGCCACAAAAAAGGCCCCTTTGTCGCTCTAGAGGGAAGAGACTGGAGTCAGCAGCAGTGGTCTCAGCGCCCCGCCCTCCCCCAAGGAAGGAGTGTTGCAGAGTCTTCATGGAGCAGCAAAGGCACCAGGCTCAAAACTAAGAGCCGGATTCTCCACTCACACCAGTGATGCCAGTGGAGTTGCTCCTGATTTACACCCACGTAAAGAAGGGGAGAATCAGGCCCTAAATGTCCAATGATCAAGGTCCCTCCAATCTGGGGGCTTGTTAAGAATCGATCTTTTTGTTACTGAAATCAGGGAAGTCTGCAAATGGTGCCCAATGACCAGGTCTTGCAACTGACGGCCAGTGGCGCACACCCCGCCCAGCTGATGTACGCTCCATTTGCATTGATACACCAGCAGAATGCCCAGCGTGATGAAGAACTCCTGGCTCACAGGTGCTTCACCGCGGCCAGCGCAGGGGTGGGCTTTGCTGTGCGTGGGGCGACTACATGACACCAAGGGGTGTAGCTTGAGGGCAGTTAGTGGTAACCTGCAATTGACGGACATCAGCACAAAGCCTCAGTTAGGAATTCAATAGGGTCTTCTCAGAGCTGCAGCGAGACTCTGGTGGGACTCAGTCCACCACTGGGAAGCACGGGCAGGAGCGCACCCCTGAGATGTGCCACGCAAAAAAAACCAAACAAAATAATCACATCGGCTCTTTTAATTTGAAGAGAAGCAAAGAGCTAAGAATGAGGCCCGGGAAGGAGCCCTACGAGACGTAAGCGAGGGGGAAAGTGGAACAGAGGAGATATTTTTAGACAAAAAGATTTTTAGAAATGTGATTTTCCTTCGTGTCTTTTCCCCCAGTCCACCGGCAAAATCACGATCTGTTCCCCCAAATCACAACGGTATCAAGCAGGGCAGGCAAGGAAACCCAGCGCTCATTAAGGTGCATTTTAGTCAGGGAATCACCCAAACCGTGGCCTGATTCTTAATGACACAAAGGCCCTTTGGCACCACTGTGGCAATGCAACGAGGGGTGTAAATGATGTTTATATCCACTTTAAAGCCCCTTCACGCTTCCAGCGCGGTAACTGAGAATTCAGGCCCTGGTCTCCGCAATGCAAGTCTCCTGTCCCCAGCAATACAAAGATTCCACTGCCCAGTTCCCTCCACTCTGGCCCTAAACCAGTGGTTCTCAACCTATTTACCACTGTGGGCCGCATATGCAACTTGCTATGTATTACGTGGACCACATCCACACAATATATGTACACACTACCGGTATGGCCATCAGGATGTCACATGGGCTGCAACTGTGTGCTGACTGGGCCGCAAATGGCCCTAAGTGAACAAAGACAGACAAGCCCAATGTATGCACATAAGCACATATGGCTAACTTATGAGCACATGCAAATCAGATATTTGTATGTGCATATGTCCAGTTAAGAATCTAGCCAGCCATTCACCCAGACGTGCATACAGAAAAACTGAAAACAAAATTCTGCCCCCTACCCTCCACTGTCCAGAAGATGTTAAGTGTTGTGAGAAATTGCACCAAAGTGTCTCAAATCCTAATGCTTCAGAGGAGAGCGACAATTAAATAGCCACCCTACAGTTAGATGCCACGTGACACCAGGGCCAGTGGATGGGAAGGAAGGGCCCATAGACGCTAAGTGCCACTTACCGTCTGGGAGACTTCCATGAGGAGGTTCTCAAGGAGGTCTCTGGTGGTGAAGCCCTCCTCCACCATCATAAACTCTGATTCATCCAAGTACCCACTCATCGTCCAGATCTAGGAGAATTGCTAGTTCTAAAGCCTCCTTCAGTAGGAAGTAGTTTCTAAGTATGCAACACACTGTAAGGAAGGAGGAAGAGCGTTAGTGGTGGGGTTCTTCTGAGTCCATCCCCAGAGACCATCCCCATCTGGCACTTTCTCTAAGACCACACAGACTTGTACTGTTGTAACTAAAGGTGTAATTTATACTGATTCAGGTAAACCACTGGAACTTTGTATGCGGACGCTCCTCTACAAAGCTGAGCAAGTAACAGGTTTTTTTTTTTTGGCGATTTCAAAAAGTTGAAGAATCATTTTGGGTCAAAAACATTTCATTTGGATTTTGAAAATTTGTAAATGTTTGATTTTTTTTTAAAGTTAGATGAGATTTTGAAACAAAAAAATCATTTCAAACCAAACAATTATAAAGATTTTGATTTTAGATTTTTTTTAAAAACAAAACAATTCATTGAAATTGACAAAGTCAGGAAACATTTCAGTTTTGCTGAACCTGTATTTTCAGCCCTCCCCCCCCACCCCAAAAAATATTTTGTGCAAAAATTGTCACCCAGCTGTACTCCTCTATGGCATTAAATCGAGTTTATATCAGTGTAGCTTGTGCCAGTAACTTCACAGGTGTGAGCTAAACTGATATAACCAGTTTTAAACAGACATGGGAGTCCACACACGAAAGCTGCATTTGGGATTTAAGTTAAATTTAAGTTGTGTATTTGAACAAGCCCAGAGCCTTGTCTCATAGCACAGACTTTTTGATGACTTATTTGACAGAACAAGGAGCAATGGTCTCAAGTTGCAGTGGGGGAGGTCTAGCTTGGATATGAGGAAAAACTTTTTCACTAGGAGGGTGGTGAAGCACTGGACTGGGTTCCCTAGGGAGGTGGTGAAATCTCCTTCCTTAGAGGTTTTTAAGGTCAAGCTTGACAAAGCCCTGGCTGGGATAATTTAGTTGGGGTTGGTCCTGCTTTGAGCAGGGGGTTGGACTAGATACCTCCTGAGGTCCCTTTCCAACCCTGATATTCTATGATTTATTACAGCAGTGATCCAGCTAATTAAGGTTGCCCATGTGTTCTCAGTTTCTTATAAAATTTCACATTTCAAGCTGAAATTAACAGTTTGGTCTCTGCTGGGAAATGACTTATTTTTTTGGGGGGTGGGAGATGAGTTTGAGTAAAATTAGTTAAGCTATTTGGAGTCTGATACACACATCTCTACCACTCTCCACTTTCCCCACTAAATTAAAAAAAAAAAAGTAGCTGGAAGATTTGCTTTTAAAAGACAGCTCTGGTCCCAGAACATCATTGTGTTTGTACAGTGCCTAGAACAATGGGGTCTTGGTCCGTGACTAGTGCAATACAAATAAATAATAATTGGGAAGAAAGTGTAAATCTGCAGGGAAATAATCCATACTGAGGAGATGTGCCGTTGAGTGAGTGGGTCAGGACTGGCTGCAGTCTGACGTCACTCTGTGCAGGACATTTTGCAAAGTTTAAAACACACTCAGTTAAGGAAGGCCAAACTGGCTAACTTCGATTCACAGTGAAAAATGGAGTGAGTGGTTTCTTCCCACTCAAACACATCAATGTCCTTCATCCCACCCATCATCTTGAGCTGCCTGGGCACAGGACTGATAAGCTATAAAGGTAGGACCAGACCCTGGATCACTCAGCCTGCACTGGATACAAGAGAACATGCAGTATACCCTGTGTCTCTCCCCGCATGTTTTTTCCTTACCGAGTTCCAAAGTCTCCTTCCTGGGGGGCTAGGTGTAATACCAGGGGGGCTCTCCGGTGAATTCAGAGCTTTTGCATCTCCCCGAGGCACAGGTGCTGCTGAGGATCCGAGATCTCTACAGGGGAAAGAGTGCACGTTCCAGCGGGTTATCAAGAGGGATCAGGTACACGCAAAAGGCAGAGCAGTCCCCTCCCTACCCCTTCCTACACCTCCATTTCCTCTGCTCCCACCTGGCACCCAGCACCCTAGTCATCCTCCTCACCCACTCCCCACAGAAAAGCATCCATCACCCCCCTCCTCAGCTCCTCCCAGCCAGTCCAGCTGCCCCAGAAAGGCTCCCCTCGCCTTGATTTCTCTGCTCTTGCTGGGAAGCCGCCTTTCCTGGGTTACCTTAAAAAGCATTTAAACGGATTCTGCCCATGGGTCTCCCAAGAGAGTGAATTGGCTTCAGCGGTGGTTGTTCCTCCTCCTCCACTCCTAAGCCTACACCATGCAAGCAGCACCAACTAACCCTGCCCTCCTGGGGAGGCTCTGCCACCCCTTATATACACAGCTCCCGCCCACCTCTGATTCACAAGAGTGGCCTTGGCAACCAAACCCAGCAATCCCATTGGCTGAGCCGGACACAAAGCACTCTCTATGGCATCCCCACTGGAAGCAGGCCCCAGTCTGCTGGGGGGCAGTGGCCAGGCTGCCTATGGGGCATGAGGACAAGGCTCTGCAGGCACGGATTGCTCTGCACCCAGCTATCGACTTGCTGACAGGCAGACAGCTGATCTCCCTGGCTGCTGGAGCTGAGCCTCACAAGCAGGCATGCAGCATAGCCCTGGCAAGAAGCCACTCACCCATCAGGGCAGTGATGCAGAAATAACATGAGCTGTGTGGCGCTGGGAAGTCCCAATGGGGAGAGGAATAGGGCCAAAGAGGGTTTTGGGGGTGGGAGGAGGACAAAGCTTAAACACTGGGCAGTCACCAACACGGTTATTTCTTTGAACAACAACGTGATGCCTTGAATCACCCCAGAGGGGTGAGACTCCATGGGCTGCTTGCAGCTTTACTGTAACGCTGTGGATTTCAGGGGCTTGACTCCAGGGCTCATAGTTAGGGCCCTACCAAATTCACGGTCCATTCTGGTCAATTTCACAATCAGGATTTTAAAAATAGTAAATTTCATGATTTCAGCCATTTAGATCTGAAATTTCACAGTGTTGTAATTGTAGGGGCCCTGACCCACAAAGGAATGGTGGGGGGGGGGTCGCAAGGATATTGTAGGGGGGGTTGTGGTACTGCTACCCTTACTTCTGAGCTGCGGCTGGCGGCGGCGCTGCCTTCAGAGCTGGGCAGCTGGAGAGCAGCTGCTGGCCGGGATCGCAGCTCTGAAGGCAGAGCCGCTGCCAGCAGCAGCACAGAAGGAAGGATGGCCTGGTATGGTATTGCCACCCTTACTTCTGCACTGCTGCTGGTAGGGCGTTGCCTTCAGAGCTGGGATCCCGGCCAACAGCCGCCACTCTCCAGCTGCCCAGCTGTGAAGGCAGCGCAGAAGTAAGGGTGGCAATACTGTGACCCCCCTGCAACTCCCTTTTGGGTCAGGACACCCAGTTTGAGAAACGTTGGTTTCCCATGTGAAATCTCTATAGTATAGGGTAAAAGCACACAAAGGACCAGATTTCATGGGCTGGGAGACCAGATTTAACGGTCCGTGACACGTTTTTTATGGCCATGAATTTGGTAGGGCCGACTCATATTGCTTCCAGTCTTAGCAGCCTCCCCGCTCTGGAGTGGTTTCTCGAAAATCCCTGGACACACCATGAATGAGCTCTTCTGCGTTCCCTGGGGTTTCAGGATAACACGCTTCCCTCCCTGTTTGCAGTTTGATGGTGGTGGAGCGGGGGTGATTTTGGCTGCTGGGGATCTGAGATCTCTGCAGGGGGATGGAGCAAGTTCCAGCTGGTTCTCAAGTGGGACCAGGACCAGGCACAGAGCAGCACGGTCCCCTCCCCACCCATTCCCAACCCCATTTCCACTGCTGCTACTGGCACCCAGCAACCCTAGCTATCCTCTTCACTGAACCTCCCCCCCCCACCCATCCCCACCCTCTTGCCTCCTCTGCACCTGCCATTCCATCTAGACAGGCCGCCCCCCATCCCTCCCTCCCTCACCCCCAACTCCTCTGCTTCTGCTTTGGTTGGCATTTTGTAATCTGTTTAGTCTGCACGGGTATAAAGTGTCTCTGTGAGGGCTGCTATGTTAGTGTAACAATCTGCATGAGTGGTAGGGATGCAGATAGCCAAGGATCTGTCTCTCTCCTCTATTTGCAAAGTGCCCTCCCTAGTCCCTACCACTTCCACATCCCTTCTCTACACGGGCTCAGTGCAGCTTTCTCCCTGCCACTGACCTCTCTCTTAGCACCAGCTGCCGCGTGGCTGTCACCAACCTTTCAAATGTAAAAATCTATCCTCCGAGCTTTATCCAGAACATGTGTCCCACATCTTGTTTATTTGCACTTGGAGGGAGCACCAGCTCAGCAATCACCTCCTTTTCTTTCAGCTGTTGCGGTCATTCCTGAGATGGTCTCATTGAAACTGTAAGCTTTCTGTGGTAGGGTCTGAGTCTTTTCATTTCTGTAAAGTACAGTGCACGTTTTCATGCTGTTCTGGTTGCCCCATCCCAAAAGATATATATTGGGATTGGGAAAAGTACAGAGAAGGGCAACAAAAATGATTAGGGGGATGGAACCATTTGAGGAGAGATTAAAAAGACTATGAGTGTTCAGTTTAGAAAGGAGATGACTAATGGGGGATGTCATCGAGGTCTACAAAATTATGACTGGTGTGGAGAAAGCGAATAAGGAAGTGTTCTTTACCCCTTCACATAATGTAAGAACCAGAATTCACCCAATGAAATTATTAGGCAGCAGGTTTAAAACTAACATAAGGAAGTATCTCTTCTCACAGCTCACTGTCAACCTATGGAACTCATTGCCATAGGATGTTATGAAGGCCAGAAGTACAAGTGGGTTCTAATAAGAATTAGGTAAGTCCATGGAGGATAGGTCCATTCATGGCTATTAGCCAAGATGGTCAGGGATGTAACCCCATGTTCTGGGTGTCCCTAAACCTCTGACCGCCAGAAGCTGAGACTGGATGACAAGGGATGGATCACTTCATAAATTGCCCTGCTCTGTTCATTCCCTTTAAAGCCTCTGGCATCGGCCACTGTCATAAGACAGGATACTGGGCGAGATGGACCATTTGTCTGACAGTTTGGTTGTTCTTAGGGCTGTGTCACTTCATAATAAACCCTCTAGCCAAGAATGTGGTTTATCCCCAGATGAGGAGGAAGGAAAGCAGAAGCCCATTTCCCTCCATGGTCTAGCACAGGCTAGAGCAGGGGTTCTCAAACTGGGGGTTGGGACTCCTCAGGGAGTCACAAGGTTCTTACATGCGGGGGGTCACAAGCTGTCAGCCTCCACCCCAAACCCCACTTTGCCTCCAGCATTTATAATGGTATTAAATATATAAAAAGTGTTTTTAATTTATGAGGGGTCGCACTCAGGCTTTCTATGTGAAAGGCGTCACCAGTACAAAAGTTTAAGAACCACTGAGCTAGAGAGACAGAGAATCTCACTTTCTAGTTGGGGTTCTGACCCTGACTCACTCTGTGGCCTTAGGCAAGACACTTCCCCTCTCTATGCCTCAGTTTCCCCACTGGGGATAAAAATATTTTTCTACCTCCCAGGCATGTTGGGAGGCTAGGCTCTGTGACAGATGTAGCAATCTCCTGCAATAGCCTTGGAAAATCTTATTTAATGAAGTGAAGTAAGTATCTTTGAAGTCCATTGTATTAAATACAAAGCTTATGTCTGATTGTAGGCCTGGGTGACCAAAGATGCTTTCCCGCCAACACAGCTACCAGCGCTCATTGGGAGTGCTTTAATTATGCCAGAGGGAGAGTTCTCTCCTGTCGGGATAGAGCGACTGCTGTAAGGTCTGTAGTGCAGACAGAGCCTAAGACTGTTATGAACTTGTAACCACAGAAAAAAAACCTTGGTGGGGTTTGAAGGACTCACTCCTACCAGAGCCTTGTTGGGGAGGGCGGGGTGATCTCTGATAAGCTTATTAGCATGTGGGTAGATTCTTTTATTGTTTTAAATATGTTTCCTCTGTGATGCTTTCACCTGAAGAATAAAGGTGCTTGCTCATAAAGAGCCGTGTGGTAACCTGTGTCTGCTGGCAATTACAGCTGTCTGTAGCTTTCAAAGAGAAAGCTAAGCACAGACATTGGCCTGTTTAGAGAGTCTGGCTTGCTGGGAATATCACAGCATAGAACTGTGCAGCTTGGAAAAAGCCTGGTCAGGAGGGAAGGAGACATGAGTTTCTAATCCAAGAGAGGTGACAGATGAGGAGCTGGCAGCCTAGAAGGGCTGTCCTTGGTGGACCATGAAGTGGGAATACAGGTGCAGTTACCCTGAACTGACAGGCTCATTTGTGTTTATGCAGCACTAAATGTTGCTAAGATGCATATTAAGACACCCAACTATTGTTATCTAGTTCTAAATGCATCCTGACCTATCATTGGAAGGACCATTTGTTCTGACTAACAGGAAACCCGGATGTGCTCATCATTCCAAATTCAAACCACTCCTGATACTAGGAGAATCTGCACCTGAGCGAGGTGGAGATGAAAACACCAGCAGGTCCTGCTGGCCATTTATCTCCCAGTGATTCTGTTCTCCTCTATCCTGCCTCAGGACCTTGGAATGCAGCTGGAGAGATAAACATAAGGGCCTGAGCATTATTTCTAGTTCTGGAGGAACTCAGTTCATCAGTACGTTTCAGACGAAAGCTAATTGAATTAGCCCTGCTTATATGGGGAATTAATCAGCAGCTGTCTGCTCTGGCACATGCTGGTTTGCTCTGGATAAGATGACCCCACTGCAAAGCAGTGACATTTGACAACAGTGCCTTCAAGTCCAGACAGGGCCAGATGTCAGTCTTGTCTCAGTGTCAGAAACCTGGCCAGAACAGCCTACCTGGGCCATGGAAAAGGCTCAGGCCCCAGTTAGAAGAAAAATGCTTAGAAAGAGGCATCGTCACCCCCTCCTTCCCCGCCCCCTCCCCCCCACATAGCAGGTTACGCAGTTCCTATGCAATCCTGAATAACACAGAGAGCTATATTCCAGTTGGGATTGCTCCATAGCTCTATTGCCATGTGGCAACAGGCCATATGAACACAGGTGCGAGAGCTCTCCTTCCTTCCCCATTCTGAGCCCATTTCTGCTAAGCCAGCTGGTCATTGTTAATTTCCTTGGCTGCTTTCTTATCTGCCAGGTGCTTTCCAGCCCAGGGTGTCACAGAAAGCCAGGACCTCCAATAACAGAACAGAAGCGTTTGACATCAGGGGAGATGGATATTGGCTCCTCTGAAGCATGCTAGGGTCTGCCTGCTGATCGGATGATACCTAGTATCTGCGATACACAGGCATTCCTAAGAATTAAACTAGCGTTTGCTCATGGGTGGCAATACCCAGAAAGGAAGGTTGATTTAATTGAGGCACAAGCCTGGGAACCAGGGCTCTGCCACTGACTCCCCACATGACGTTAGACAGGACAATTCCCCTCTCTGTACCCAGGGCGGGTGCAAGGATCTTTCACGCCCTAGGCGAAACTTCCACCTTGCACCCCCACCCTTCCCTGAGCCCTGTGGCAGCTCTCCGCAAGCCTGGGAGGGAGAGAAGCAGAGTGGGGCGGCCTGCTCAGGGGAGGAGGAGGAGCAGAGGTGAGCTGGGGCGGGGAGCGGTTCCCCGCATGACACGCCCTCCCTTACTTGCTGCAGGCAGCCCTCCCCACGCCCCCCTGCCCCAGGTCCCTCTGCCTAAATGCCGACAACGACCGGGGCAGACAAAGATCCAGCCATCGCGGTCGCTGCCGAAGGACCCGAAATGCCCCCCCCAAATGCTAGTGCCCTAGGCGACTGCCTAGGTCGCCTAATGGGTTGCACCGGCCCTGTCTGTACCTTAGAATCCCGGTCTGTATTATCTGTATCGTGCTAGCGCCTAGGAGCCCTGCCCATGGACCAGGACCCTATGGTGCTAGATGCTGTACAAACCCACAACGTTTACAATCAAAAAAGCCTGATACAAGAGAGAACAGGTGGAGATGGACAGACAGGTGAGCACAAGGACTAATGATAGTTACCTCCCTCCCCCTAGCAGGTGGGGAGTTACTATGATTTGCAAAGCACTTTGTCCTCAGATGCCAGGAGGAGAGCAGAGCGTTCTTGGCTGATAATATCCTGCAAAGACTGGGCTGTGAGCCTACGGCGACACTGGGCTCTGCGCTCCCAGGCCTGAATTTCCTAATTGCTTTCCCTCTCCTCCAGGGCTCGCTGCTGCCTCTGCAGGCATCCTCTCCTCCTGACAGCTCATGCTGATCCAAAGGTTCAAGAGGGCTACGAACACCCCTCTCTCTGGTTGCAGCCAAATCTGGATTCAGATTCTGCCACTTCCATCCTGACAGCGAGAGGAGGGGGGATTCCTTGGCAGTCTGCAAAACCCAGCTCTCGTCGGTGTGACCAGCCCTTACACCCCTCTGCTGGCTCCCGTGGCTACTGATGACTCCACAGTGGCAGGTCAAGTGAGGTGCAGTCAGGGATGGGACCAATCCCTTAGCAGCTTGAAGTCTTCATCCAGCAATTCTGAGGGCAGTCAAACCAAATCCTTCCACAGACAGGACTTTAAACAGAGGGTTCTAGTCACGTTCCCGCTAGCCTGCTCTTTAAATGATCCCTGTCAATTAAGGGTGACTTTGCACAGTCAAGGAGTGAGTCCACCAAAAAGAGGATTTCCCTTCCCCAAGCTGGGCCTATATCCTAGCCCCAGCCGGAGCACATTCCTCACACAGGGCCGCATCTTGCTCTCTTTGGAGATGGTAGCAAAACTCCTGTGGAGTCCAATGGGAACAGGAGTCCTATGCTGGGTGAGATGCATATCAGAGCCAGCCTGTTAACCCTCCACTTTAGCCTCCATTCCTTGAGCCAGACAGCAGCTTGGGCAGCTCAGAGTCATGCTTAATAATCAGTAACTCCCATTCCCATGCCAGTAAATGGGATTCACGGGCAACTGAGTGGATGTATTGAATCAGCAGGTTGCAAGATGGCAGCAGTGTTTCCTTTTGTCACAACTTCTGTACACAGATCCAGTTAAGGCTCTGGCTTTCTCAAAGGATGCAAAAGATTTGGATGAATATTATCCCTCAGAGACTAACAAATTTATTTCAGCATGAGCTTTCGTGAGCTACAGCTCACTTCTTCGGATGCATAGAATGGAACACACAGACAGGAGATATTTATCCAAAGAGAGAACATGAAAAGGTGGAAGTATGCATACCAACAGGAAGAGTAATCAATTGAGATGAACTATCAGCAGGAGGAAAAAAAACCTTTTGAAGTGATAATTAAGATGACCCATAGAAGGTGTGAGAACTTAACATAGGGAAATAGATTCAATTAGTGTAATGACCCAACCATTCCCAGTCTCTGTTTAATCCCAGGGTGGTGACTATCTAGATTTCTATACCATGGGGCACCATGTCATGCCTGCCCCATCAACCCTGCGCCCTACCCCTCCACTGACTTGCATGTAGGCTTTCCCCAAACAGCCGCATGCTGAAGATGCAACCACTAAACATTCTTCAGGAAGTGCTGGCTTTAAGGCTCCCCCATGCATCTTACAGCTGAAGTCATGCTAGCAACAGCGTTGCTAGGAGGGCTCTTCCATGGTTTCCTTGACTTTTATGAGCAAGAATTCATCTCACTCCTCCCTGGGGACCTACAACTGCCACTCTCAAGCCATCCTTTTGCACTCTGACCACAGAAAACCTGCACAAGCAATAACCATGCTCAGTCCCACCATAAATCAAACCACAATCGCACTTGTCCGTCACACAGGGCTGCTGCGGGGATTCAGTGCTGGGTATTCACAGCACATCTCACACCATGATGCAGACAGGGTCTCTCCTGGAGGAGAGCTGGGAAGGCCTCTCTCACTCAGCTGGGTGACAAGCTCAGTTGGATTGTATGTTCCATTGTCACATCTCCAAACCACAAGGCAGTTTTGATGTGTCCAGGCATTTTAGGTCACTCGCTCATTCAATTTTAAGCAGTTTTGCTGCTAACGTTCTGTGGATTTCTCCTTCCATCCTTGCAGATGGTTAGCACAGCCCCCAGCGATTTCAACTCCCAGGAGAGCCTGCACTCACATTTCACAGCAGAACCTTCCTTACAGTTTCTGCAGCCTCTCAGTGCCTAGATGTGACAGTGGTGGGTGCACCAGAGAGATCCAGCACTTAAGAGCTGTGTGGAAAGCAGTCCCAATCAGAGCCCACGGGGAGAAGAAACCAGAAATCGAGTCTCCAAATGTAGAGTATGGGTGAAATCTTGGCCCTAAGTTGACAAAACTCCCATGGACTTAATGGGACCAGGATTTTATCCCGCGCAATCGCCATACCTTAGAAACACAGCCAGGCTGTGAATGAAAGAACTCGGGAGGTAGCTGAATGCTTACGGAAGTGGCATAGTCTATTTAAGAAGGTATTTTCAAAATCCTTCCACAGCTACAGCATTAGGCAGGTGCCACCATGGAGCCAGACAGATATTGTTAATAATTCACCTCTCAGTCTGAGCTCCGTGCCCATCTCTTGTCCTACTCAGTCATTAGAAATTGCTCCATCATTTTGTTACTACAGCCTCTCCTACTCCAGTGCAGCGGATGCCCAGTGCCTGCTGTGCACTCTTTCCTCCATCCGGGATGTCTTACTCCTTGCCTTGCATTGTGCCCTGTGTAAGGCTTTGTTCAGTTTCTCCTTACTACAGATACTTGAGTTGCCTTACAGAGACCTCCTTGCCAGGCAGCCATCCTGCACAGTATGGTCTCGTGGTGACAGAATTGGATACAGTGAAGGAAATGCACATTGAGGTGAAGGACACTGCACCTCTAAGGGGACAGGAGCAGAACACTTACCAGCAAAGATCACTTCTGTGCAAAAGACGCCCAAGCTCCACCTAACCCGCTGACAAAAGGAGAGCAGGAGTGAAAGACTCATGACTGAAGTGGTCCTCTCCCATGTCTTTTTTTCCACTAGCAATTGCCAAAGTCATGCACCCAAGGCTACACATTCTAATGCAGTCCGTGCCGCCAAACATTTCACCACCACCACTTGTGGTCTCAACTCTATGCTACTGCTGCGCAGCTACTCTTTGTGCCATCCCTGTTGCCGCCGCACCCAATTCCTAGCTCTGTATCTGCAGGTCTTGCAGGGCTTCCCCCATCTCCAGATATCAACTTTAGGGGTGTGAAATGCTGCAGACTGTTCACACAGCCTGGGAAGCAGGGCCATATCACTCCCCACAGCCTTAATCTGATTCAAGATCTGCACTCTACAGGATAATCCAGGGACTCCCCCACCTCACCTTGTTTCTAAGCATAGGTCCCTCTAAACCCCCTACCTGCTCTTGATCACGGTGTTTGCCACTGTCTCTGTGCCTCTCCAGAATGTTGCCAAGCCACATTCAACCATCCTCCTCACTAGGAGCAACTACAAAAATCATGAAAACAAGATACTGTTCAGCTGTTCTGTTGTCATCACAGATGTTCTAAACTAGGTTGTGACTAAATGAGGATATGAAAAGTTTCCTCAGCTGAGCACAGGATCGGCACTTCCCATCATCTGTTTTCTATATTGCTTGTGTCAGGGTTTTGTAATCCCCATTCCTGCTTTATGGTGTGGGCTATTCCCTTTCAACTATTGCAGTTGGCAGTCACTACTGCAAATCCCAGCACACCCTGGTAGGGGGCGCTGGAGTATTATATACAGTACTTGCTTCGCCTCACCCCATTTCTCCAGCAAGTTGTCACTGGTACATTGCTAACATGGGTCAGCCCCAGAGCTGCAATTTCATTCCTTATTAAAATCCTGATCCCTGGGTCAGGTCCTTCCTCTTGATTGGGCAGCTGCTCAACCCAGGGGTGGGAAAGTCAGGCAAGGTTCCTGTTAATTTGTATTGCATTGACTGACTAATGGACCTGTTTTAGCATTAGCTGGATTTTGTAGCAGACAGTGATGTGCTGGGTGGATGCTGCAATCTCCATATTGCCCCATCCAAAGTTACACCACCAAAACCTTACCTGAACCTTCCATCAGAAGTTCATGTCCACCAGTCCTTGCTCTGCAGCTCGCTCCACTCACTGGGAAAGTAAGTCCATTCTCAGCGACACTAGTAAGCCACCTTTGGCTCACAGCAAAGCTCAGCCAGGAGAGCATTCAGCTAGCCCCACTCCAACCTCCGTTTGCTAAGTAGCTTCCTGAATTTACAAAATGCAGTGAACAGTAGCCGCCTGGCTGGCTGAGGAGGGGGAGAAGATGAAGTTTAGAGGGACTGTGTGTATGGCTGCGTTAGAACTCTGCACTGCTAGCAGGGAAGCACCACCACAAAGCAGGACAGGAAGTTGCAGAGTCGTCACTGCTTTGTCATACAGCAGGCAATTGTTCTGTATCTGATTTCGATTCCTCCGCAGCACACTGGCTCCTCCTATCCAGTGCAGCCCTATGCTTCACTCTGGAAAGCGTAGGTCAGGAGTAACCTCCATGGACAGAGTAGAGTTCATAAGGGTACGGTGAAGAGTGTGCTGGCTCAGAAATCTCATCTAGAATTAGGCCAAAGTAGCAATTCCAGAAGTCAGACAGTGGCCTCTAGAGGGCAGACAATACACACCAACCTTCCCCCACAGACACCATGCTACCTAGATTCCTCAGTGACATTAGATGAAGTGACCCGTGGAGGGAGAATAAGGCCTCCCTGCCATAACCCAGTTTCAAACCAGGAACATTTGTAACAGTACCACACCTGTTTGTATAGAAGCCTGCAGCGACTGCAGCAATTCCACCAGCAGCTCCAACAGGAGCAGAGAAACAAGTGGAGAGTCACTGAGCACAGGGATTTTACTTCTTTAAATCTGACAAGGAAGAAATGGATGCAAGTCGAATTACAACAGAAATCTTTATTAAAACAATTCTTTAGTAGTATTTTTGCAGAGACACAGTATACGCGCACACATACATATGTACACTCAGACACCTCTCAGAGCGCTTGAACCAATAAATTAAAAATGAGGGTGGGGGATTTTTTTTTATTTTTTTTTAAAATCATGTAAGAAATGGCATCTTTCCCCTCAGGGTCAGACCAGGGAAGCTGGCCAGAGAATCAAACAGAAGCCAACAAAGGACACAACCCCCCACAAAGGATGCAGTGACTGCAAGCGTGCTTCTCTGGAGGAGGCAACTTCATACTCTGGCTTCAATGCACTCCAGTTTAGAGACTATTTCCTCTGGCCTGTGCTCTTCTTCTTGGGCACATTGGCTCAGATGGGCACTTGGGCTCTCAGCACCTCTGGCTTTTGGGGTCTGTGGGTAGGCTACAGTCTGAGGGTGAGGGGAATCACACTCGTCCGAGGTAATGTCTGGCACGTCATCTGACTGGCTGTCGGAGCTCTCCAGGTCACTCCGTATGCTCTCAGGCTGTGCCAGGGTGATATCCCAGGTTTTGCTGGCAATGCAGTCCTTCTGCTCACAGCTTTGGTGTTTGCATGTCTGCTCCTCCTCCTCGTTTTCTGCCATCTGGGTGTGGACGTGGAGAGAGTCCTCTGTGCTGCTGCCACTAACTAGTTGGTAGTGACTAGGTTTGGCCTCTATGTCCACTTGGATCTCCATGTTATTACACTCTCTGCAGAAACAAGCACCACTTTGGTTAGTTACCAGCCACAGCAGAAGTCTGGGGTTATTAATATTAGCATGCTACCTTGAGTACTTTTTCAATAGCAAGCTTACTTGCCTCAGTCATGATGGGAGTGCCATTCACCACACCATGCTGACACAACAGGCAATACTACAATAATTTACACTCATAAGAATATTCTCCTTTTGTAATTAGGGAAACCAAGGCAGATTCTGTGGCACAGGCAGGAACAACCCTGGATCCAAATTCCTATCACTAACCTCTAGGGAACGCAGTTTGCTTCCAACAGTCCTGAGCCTTACTCTGTGCAAGACTAAGCCAAGGAAATGTTCCCTTCTAGCTAGTGAGACCTTGCTAGAGGAAATATGTTGCAACTTCAGTAAAGAGGTGACACACCAACAATTCCAGACATGAGAGGACTGCTTAGCAAGGAAGTGCTATGACCAACTGGTTTGGCAGGTTACTGTATGATAATACATAACCCTAAAGGTAGTATTCAGTCTCTGGAACCCATGCATGTTTAATGGGTTTACCCATGTATGCATCCCATTGTTTCCAATTACCAATCTTTAATCATGCCCTATAGTGGAAGGAACCACTGACACTACCTGGAGAGGTGGTGCAGTTATGAACACCATGCAGATGGTACAATCATCCCACCCACAGAGTTCCAACAGAGACAAGTACAGACAACCACAGGTGGTGCTTTGCTAGAAAAAGGGATTCTTTGCTGAGTTTGCAGGACAGAAGAACTAAAGTGAGAGCTGTCCCAGGGACCTCAACACAGGCTCTGCTAGTGGTGGTGAATGATACTGAACTACAAACATAGCTGGAAAGGAAGGTGAAGGGAGAACGCTTCTTGAGCTGACCAAGGAAAAGAAAGCTTGCAGGAGTCTGAATATACCTTCAGTCATTAAGATCAAAGTTCCAACGTGTACATTCTCCACAGCCCTCAAACCCCACCACTACCACACCCCATATTACCCACACACTTGTGCATTGACAGTTTAGGTACCTGTCCTGTGGGTTGTATGAACTGATGATGGAGCCAGCCATAGCCCGAGTGCTGGCGTTGTCACTAACTGCTCCGAGACTGACAGAGTCCTTGGGGAAAATCTCCTTCTGTACATCTGCTTGCACTTCCAGCCTGGGAAGAAGTGGGAAACATCCAGAGTCATCAACACAGCCAAGGGCCACCGAACAGCCTAGCTCATTTCTTAAAACTACAGGAACAATAGTCATTTAGCACGTGGGAGCGGGCGCACAGGTGGCCTTCTGTGCTAATCCAGGTCTGCACCAAGAAGTTTAAAATCAGATGAACCATTTAAGTTAGCCTCATTTGTGGCTCTGCCCTTTCCTCAGTCTGTTTTCCGTATCAAAGTTAGATTGTGTTTGTAACCATGACTCATGCAGTTCCTGTGCAAGGCGGATTTCCAGATCCAGCACACAGCTATGATTATATTCTGGGCTATAATTTCGATGCATGTCTCCAATTACATGGCCGGAATGACTCAGAGACAGGTTCAGAGGAAAACTGTGGCGTAACCTTATAACCCGAGTCCCGATCACTAAGTGATCTTAGGGAATAACAAACAGTTGAAGCACTAGGCTAGGTCAGCAAGATGTTTGCAAGAGCCTTATGTGGCAAACTAGTATACCTCTGATACGCTTCCATCTCTGCTGCTCCTCAAATCAACCCCAAACCCTATCTCCTGCCATCAAGGAGCTAGAAAGGCTGGGGGAGAAAGATAACCAAACCAGACTGTGCTGTGCCTGCTATTTACTTGGGGTCCCTGTTGCGAGAACAAGGTTGGGAAACAGCTGAAGCATAGTTTATTGGACCTGATTCTACCATAGGTCAAGAGGTTTAAAAAGTGATATTGAGATTAGATCCCAAGTATCAGTGGTGCCACCCACTAATCAAAACAGATCCCTAGTGAGCTAACAAGCCCCACCATTCCTCACAACAGACTAACCCTTGTGACCCCTCAGCCCCTTTTCTGCCATGATCTGAGTCAGTTCAGTTACCTGCTGTACTTTCCCTTTCCACCAGAGAGGACTCCACCGCTCAGGGTACCACCAGAAAGGGCAGCAAAGCTGGCCGTCTCACTGTAGTTGCCTTGCATGACACTGAGCCCATCCGTGGGGCTGCCACTGGTGCTCAACACACTAGTTAGTCCCTCGATGCTGCTCTCACCAATACTGGGGTTCTTCAGAGCTCGCCAAGCATCTGCCACTGAGACAGGCAAAGAAGATGCACTGAACATTAAACAGTGTAAAGGAACTGCCACCAGCATCCTGTTAGAGGTTAAGGCAGGGATGGGCAAACTATGACCAGCAGGCCAGATCCAGCCATTTTAAGCCAACCCTGAAGCTCCCTCTGGGGAGTGGGGTCTGGGGCTTGCCCCGCGGGCTCCAGCCGAGGAGCAGAGTCGGGGGCCGCTCCACATGGCTCCTGGAAGCAGCGGCATGGCCCCATTCCGGCGCTCCAGCTAGGGAGCAGGGTCAGGGGCTGCTCCATGTGGCTCCCAGAAGCCGCAGCCTGGCCCCCTCCAGCTCCTACACACGGGGCAGCCAGAGGGCTCCACTCTGCACACACTGCCCCCAGCCCAAGCACCGCCCCCGCAGCTCCCATTGGCCGGGAACTGCAGCCAATGGAAGCTCCAGGGGCGGTGCCTGCAGACAGGGCAGCATGCAGAGCCACCTGGCTGCACCTCCACATAGGAGCCGGAGAGGGGACATGCCGCTGCTTCTGGGAGCTGCTTGAGGTCAGCACTGCCCGGAGCCTTCACCCCTGAGCCTCCCCACGTGCCACAACCCCCTGCTCCAGCCCTGATCCCCCTCCAGACCTCTCTATCCCAGCCTGGAGCACCCTCCTGCACCCCAAACCCCTCATCCCCACCCCAAAGCCTGCACTTCCAGCTGGAGCCCGCACCCCACACCCTGAACTCCTCATTTCTGGCCCCACCCCAGAGCCTGCACCCCTCAATCAGAACCCTCCTCCACACACACACACACACACACCCCTACCTCAATTTTGTGAGCATTCATGGCCCGCCATACAATTTCTATTCCCAGATGTAGCCCTCGGGCCAAAAAGTTTGCCCACCCCTGGGTTTAGGTTATACGTCAAAGAGCAACACTTCCAATACCAATCTCAGATTCATTCTCCAACAGGAAAAAGGGCTGGGGATCTCCCAGGAAAAGGCACTATGGTGCTTCCCGCACAAGCTTTGTGTTAAAAGTGCAGGGTGTACACTGAAGGGTTGGCCTTGAAACAGTGGCACGGAAGTGAAAGCTAGAAATCTTGACATGCTGAAAAGGGCTGCTTTTCCATCCCAATTAATCCCAAGAGACAGTCCCACAGTGAGGCCTTGCTTGTTTCCTCCCAGCCCTTCAGACTACACAGACAGTAAAAAGTTATTCATTACCTGTAATGGGTCCATCATCTTCGTCAAACTCTATTTTCACTCCCTTCCCATTGGCTGTGCTGACTCCACAGCCACCTCCTCGGCAGAGAGAAATTGGCACAACACCATAGACATAGGCCAGCATGATGGGGACTCCAATACCTGCAACAGAGGACACAGTGGGTCAACAGGACTCAGATGACAATGGGACTGAGGCATGCCAGATAGGCAGCATGAACTCTCTGGAGGCAGGGACCCCTGTGTTCGTTCTGTGTTTTCAGTGCCTAGCACAATGGGGTTGTGGTCCATGACAGGGTTCCTGGGTGTTACCCTCATACAAATAACGGCTGTGACCATCACACTACAAGACAAGTGAACTCGCTTCCAGCACAGAGTGACATTATAACCCCTAGGAACCCTGCAGCGGAACAATACCGTTCTTTGGCTCTGTCCCAAGACTACGTTGACTCCATGAGGGTTGCAGCGGCAGCTTGCCAGCACATCAAACTTGCATAAAAACCAGTTTCTTTGGCAGAACTGTGGGTACTAACACTACAGGGAGCATTCTACACAGTGCTCAGTCTTGAGCCACAGATACCAGGACCTGCAGCCTCTGCAGACAGCATGTTAGGTAAGTGGGGAAGCCACCAACAGGTATATTGTAGGAGTTTGTGGGCTACCCTTTGGTTACTCCTGCCCAATATCTGTCAGAATAGTAGAGGAGCGACAAACGAGGAGCAGAGCTATGAATAATGACTGACCATGAGGAAAATTGGCCTTGTCTACTTACCAACACTGACAGCAGCAATAACTGGGGATGCAATGACAGATAAGGTGACCCCACCGGTGATGGCCAAGTTCCTCCTGTGCTTAGAGGTTTTCTTTCCCTCATAACGGCTGTGGATCTGGGGACAGCAGGAAACACCAGGTGAGAAAATGGACAGCCTGGCCACTGAGCATCCACTAGCATGAGAAACTAATACGCTCATGACCATACAACTTTGCCATACATGCCAATCACATGACCCTTAAAATCACCCATAATAGCCACTGATGGAGGATAGGTCCATCAATGGCTACAATGGCCATTAGTCAAGATGGTCAGTTGTGCAACCTCATGCTCTGGATTTTCCTAAGCCCCTGACTTCCAGAGGCTGGGACTGGACAATGGGACGGATCACTACAAAAATTGCCGTTCTGTTCATTCCCTTTGAAGCATCTGGCATTGGCCACTGATGAAGACAAGATACTGGACTAGATGGGCCATTGGTTTCACCCAGTATGGTGATTCTTATGTACCTCCATCCCACCCACAGGCCTCCTCAATCAGATGTAGCCAGTGCGTCTGTTCAAGGGTAAGGACAAGCAGAAGATACAATGCTGCAATAGAACCGTCTCCCTCTTCACCTCATGTTTGTCCACCAATAGAGGCAGGCAAAGGGACTGGATGACTCAGGGAACGTGAAGCCTCTGACCTCTAGTCACTGGTACAAATCCAGGACAGACTGGTAGACAGTCATTACCATCAGAACTGCTTGATAACTTGTGTGAGGTGAGGGATCAGGGTTCAGTTATTATTGGACAAGCCCAAGGCACAAGAGCCACCACAGTGGCCAAGAATTAGATATACACGGTTCCCCTCTCTATGGGGATGCGCTGGGTTCAAGGTGGAGGCATACTGGCAGAGCAATGTGAACCTTGCACTGTCAGTGCCCATGAGACACATGCTCGTTTGACAGAGAACTTCAGTCTCCAGGGCTGTCAAGCCAACACACTTTCCACACTCACTAGGTATAAAACCCAAGAAATAGTGATCTCCAGTTGGCCTAAGCCAGCTGGGTTTCCGGCAGCTGTATGGAAAGATCCCACACTCGCCATTAGCCTAACGTCCTTGAAAAACACCTAGGATTCCCAAGAGAGAATGTTTCAATCTGCCCATTCCATTAGTTAAGATCTCCAGCCCACCATGCTTACCTTTCTCCCAACGTACACTGGGATGCCAATGACCATGGCAGGAATGGCAATGCCAGCAATGAGGGAAATGCCTACAGGGGCACCAATCAATGTGCCCAGCTGCCAGAGAATTTTCTTCTTGCGACTCCACGGCTTCTTGCCCCAGAACGTGCAGCCAGAGGGACTGTAGGGGAAATAAGTTGTCTTTTCAATAGCCACATAAAAATATGACTCGTGGGAACTGAGTGGATACTGTGCAAGAATGGATCTGGGGAGAAGGAGCCTGTTGACCCTCAAGAATGGATGACCCCACAGTGTGAAGGGGACTACACTGAACATTCATCCCATTAAGAGCTTCCCCACACTGTTCCATCAGTGGGGGCCAACCACAGTCAGGAAAGACCACTGTGCACTGCTGTTGTGAGGAAACTCAGAGCTTCACCTTATTCCAGGTGATCAGGAATGTGTTTGTGGGGGGTACATTTGTAAGGAGCTGGAGAAATTAAAATACATTAAACACAAAAATATAAACAAACATACTCTAACAGGAGGCCCAGAGGATTCTGCTCCCCATCTCACCTGAGGTAATGCAGATCTGAGATCTCCTTCATACACAGCCAGCAGAATTCACAGCCACACACTGCGCAAGTCATGTGATTACAGCTCCCATCATTCATCTTGATAATGTAAGCACTGCAACGTGGACATGGCTTGATGTCATCGGCTTTGGGGAGGAAGGAAAGGAAGGGATCAAGTCAGATTCTGTACACCTTAGCCATCTTGAGGAATTTACTGGGGTTCTTTTGTTTGGGGAGGGTGGGCTCAAGATGACAATGCATGTCAAATTCTGTCCATCTAGGCTAACAGATCATTATTCTCCTTAATCAAAGAGATAAAGCAAAGGTGTCTGGTTCTGATTACATCCTTCAGTGCTACAGGATAAAGGTGGGGAACCACCTCTACACTGGCACTTAATTCCACTAAAACAAGTTAGCATTGTTTGTCTGGCCAGCATACACCATGTAGATCAGCATTTTAAAGAGTGTTTTCTACATCATAAAAAGAGGCTGTTATGAAAGATTTGTGCCTGCCCCACGCTAGCCAGCCAAGAGCATCAGCCATTTTTAAACTGCACCACTAACATGATTTAAGGGCCAAGGGTGTTCTCTATATTCTTCTACCTGGAGGACAAGACAGCACCGAAATTGTGACTCCACGCTTTTGAAAGGCATACTCCTCTTTGTGGGTGTAAACTGTATCTGTGATTACAGATGAAAATCTTAGTGTATTGGTGGGTAAGTATCTAATCTGTGCTTGCAGTTGGGTACTTAGTCATTTAAAGGGATTAGCATCCACCAGTTACTGCACAACAAGGAGATGGACAGATGCCCCTTTATAGCCATTTACAAAATAAGTCATTCTAAAATGTCATCTGTGAACAAAGTTATGCAATGGTTCCTCATACAGTTCATTGTGCTGGTAGCAATCTTTAAAGCCCTGAACAGTCTGGGACTCAGCTGCTCTGAGATAAACTTATACTAGTCAGAGGGCACCTCTCTCTCTGGAGTTGATCTCCCCAGGGCTGATGGCTAAGTTCTGTTAAGGGCCTCACTTCCACAAATCCCCTTTGGCAGCAAGTAGTGATCAGAGGTTGATTATTGCTTGTTGGTTTGTGTTGGGACTTTTGTCTTGCAGTGGTTGCAATGTTTATGGCATCCATTATCAGGGCTCTGTATATTTCAGGCATATTTTAGTTTGGAATAACAGCTGAGCCACCTTTAAAACAACATTTACAGCCTTACATAGAAGCCAGCTATTGTGCAAATGGAACAATGTGTTTATAATGAGTAGCATGCCTGTAGAAGATACATGTTTTGTCTGGGGGAGAAGGAACCTATTAACTGATCTTATAGTTCACTTTCTGAATCACTGATTCCTTTTTAAAGGCACTATTTAATCAGAATATTTGCTGATCTAGAGTGCAGCTCTTTACCAGCAAAATGTGGTTTGGCATCTCTCTCCTATAAATAACGGTATTACTAATACTTATCAGAGCAGGGAGCTAAATTCCCTAATCTGGGTTAAGTATTAGTATTGCTAAAACTCACAGCAGCAGACAAAACAGAGCCCACGTTTTGAGAGAATAAAATTTCTTTTTTTTTCCTGTTTGGGATTGAGATCAGCAAGAGCTTTAAGAACATCTAAAAGATCAAAGCAGACCAAAAATTAGCTGCTTATTATGTGTAATGGGTCAGGAGGTACTACATGCAGAATAAGGTGTCCATGTGCAATTAGGCCCTGCAACTGTGAATCTCAAATTTTAATTCCATTAGTAGTTTGTGTAACTAGCCTGTCAGGCCAGATATTTTTACTCCAATACTGGTGAGGGAGGGAAGCTGTGTTGAGCATCTGAGCTGACCAGATCCAATGTTGCTGGTGTCCTTCATCTGTGCCAAGTGGTTGTGCTCCCTGCCAGGTGTTAATACCCCCACTTTGATTGCAGGAAGTACTACAAAACAGGTGGATCTCTTTCCTGGCTTCACAGACGTAATTAATACTGGCTAATGAGAAGCTTGTGAATTCATACCCGGTCCAGATTCCTGTCCATAACTGAGGCCTGAGGCGTGCTTCGTCCGTACCCGCAGCGTCTGAGCCCTTTGCTGACGGGCCATATCGCAGGTCTGGTTTGGATGCCATATCTGTTTGCAGTGATAGCAGAACTCAGTCTGGCAGCCTTCCCTCTCACAAGTCAGCTTGGGGCAGCTGGCACAGCCATAGGCAATAACAGCGTAACTGAGGAGGACAAAGATACCAGAATTAGTAAAGCCAGAAAGTTATCTTCGGAATGCAGGAATCGATATACTGGAACACTTCAGTGGCCCATCTGTTCGGTAACACCGAGATTTGCTGCTGAATAGCCACAGCCACCCAACCTCAGAGGCAGTTGAATTTTAGATGGATCCCTAGCTAGTTCCCTCCTATGCATTCAGAATACAGCCTTACACATTTACAGCCTACATACACCTACTTTAACAACAAATCCTTTATCAACCTGATGAGGGTGCTGCAGACTTGGCTGTAAAGGACTCAGAGGAAGGTATTATCTACCTGATTAGATAGGGACATATTATAGCTAAAGTGGATGTCTGAGACACCACCCTAATTCAACTGACCAGTTGAGCAATTCTACCATGGATACGCATAGGGATGGAGATATGCAAAAGGCAGAATAAGTTCTCCTTGACCTTAGCTGATGCAGCTTTACGCCCTGAAGCCTAAGATCAGCTATCCATGTCATTTTAAACCTAGCTAGGGTCCAATTAGAGATGCTATTCTTTCATAGCTGTTTCTTCACTTTAATATTTAAAACAGATGTTTCAGTAGCCTAAAGCAGTGAGTAATGGATGGTTACTTTTATACAGTGGAGATTAATGCAGTTTTGTACTATGGGTAGCGCCCTACCAAATTCACGGCCAGGAAAAATGCGTCATGGTCAGTGAAATCTGGTCTCCTGCCATGAAATCTGGTCTTGTGTGCGCTTTTACCCTATATTATACAGATTTCACCGGGGGGAGGGGGGGGACCAGAGTTTCTCAAAATGGGGGTCCTGATCCAAAAGGGAGTGGGGGTGTTGCAAGGTTATTTTAGGGCAGTTGTGGTATTGCCACCCTTACGTCTGCGCTGCCTTCAGAGCTGGGTGGCAGCTGTTGGCCAGGCACCCAGTAAGGGTGGCAATACCATACCATACCACCCTGCCACCCTTACTTCTGTGCTGCCTTCAGAGCTGGACAGCTGAAGAGTGGCTGCTGACTGAGGGCCCAGCTCTGCACACAGCAGCGCAGGAGTAAAGGTGGTAATACCATACCATGCCATCCTTACTTCTGCTCTGCTGCTGGAGGCAGCTGGGCTCCTGGCAATACAATCAGCTTGTGACACCCTCCCCCTACAACTCCTTTTTGGGTCAGGACCCCTACAATTAGAACACTCAAATTTCAGATTTAAATAGCTGAAATCATGAAATTTACTATTTTAAAAATCCTATGACTGTGAAGTTGACCAAAATGAACCATGACTTTGGTAGGGCCCTAACTATGGGAGAGGTAAATCATAATGCTTGACTGGGGTTCACTAACTATCAAGTCCTCTTGCTTGTCTCCTTTCTAAATTAAGCTTTACTATTTCTCCCGATATGGAAGCTTGCTCTTTCTGTACAAGCTCTCTTTAAATTCTTGGTTTCCCCAATTCCGAGGATCTTTTCTAATATGGGTTTTGAGGTTGGGTGACCAACATTAAGCTACATGAGGCAAGGATGCCATTTATACAATAGCATATCTAAAGTTCCTCTCTGTACCTGTTGACAGCCTTCTCCTGACCACTAGTGCACACTGAACAGATCTCTCTTTATAGATTCCAATGCCAGAAGGGACCATTGTGATCTTCCAGTGTGACCTCCTGTATAACCAAAGGCCATACAACTTCCCAGTCTTTATTTAAAAATTGCCAGTGATGGAGAATCGACCATGACCTTTGGTAAATTGTTCCAATGGTTAATTAACCTAATTGTTAAAAAGTTTACTCCTTATTTCTATTCTAAGTTTGTCCAGCTTCAACTTCTTTACCTGCCCTCCAAGTCTACAAGTTCTGTTGCTTCCGTGGATACAGCCAATTCAGACCCTGCTACCTACGACGAACTCAGCTTGCTCCTTCCAATGCACATTACCTTCCATTTGTTTATACTGGCATTCATTTGCTAGTTATACTAATTGCTTCATTTAGTCAAGCCCAGAAAGTGTGAGGAGCTCCAGACGGACCTAATGAAACTAAATTGTACCTTTGTTTTATCATGTTATAAAAACTTGATTGGCTCTTTAAAAAATGTACAAAAGGAGTTTAGAGCTGCAGCTATTTCAGGAAGGGAGCTCTGGGTGACCTCTAGAGGAAGTGTTTATGCAGAACAGTCCTCCACTTATATCCTCCCAATTTAGCAGGAACTACAACTGAAAGGATGCTTTGGCTTTCTGAGGCTTTTCTCACAGGTCAGTCTTAAATTAACCAGTTACAGAAAGAACTAGAAGAAGAAGAGGGGAGCATGGGGGGAGATCACCATGTGTTTGAGCTGGTAATGTGGAGATTTAGCTGGCACATTTACAAGGAAGCTCACATGGATGAGCTCCAAATGGAGTACACAGAGCACTGCTCTAAGGAAACTGACTTGTGACACTGACAGAAGTCAGGGTGACTTATTGTGTTTTCTGCAGTATTTGTGTTAGAAGTGGAGGTATTTTCTCACATCATTGGTTTATTTTTGGAGCCTGTGGAATTCAAGTTGCATTGCAACTTCTGAAGCAGCAGTGTGAGAATTGCTGAATGTGTCATACCACAATGATTCATATCCCGTGGGAGTTTGAGCAACTTGACCCTGCCTGGGTGCAGCCTAACTGTTAAAGACAAACAATGCCTCCCTGCTGACAATCAGGAACTGAAAGACACGACTGTAGGGCCTCCATGTGCAAACAGCTACTGTATCTAGCATTCAAGACCAATACTAGATGAGGGAGAGGATGCAAGCAATCTAGGAAAGATTAACTCAAGCTATATTTGATTACTGAACATTTTGTCAGAGGGATCTTACCCACACATCCTTACCTCCTACCAGTAGGCTACAGCGAACTCCTTAGCAGGGAGACACATTCAAGAGTAGGACATTAACAGCTTCTAAAGAAAACACTTTGATGCCAGCTGTTATAGCCATTTTGAGGCCTAGCAACTATATTACCAGGAAGGCCAGGAGACCTCAACATGCTACATTAAGAAGCCTTGCCATGTACCGAACTGACCCTGCAGTAGAGAATTCTGAAGCTTTTCTGGCCATCTCAGACAGTACTGTTTTCTTAACAAAAAACACAAACACCAAAACCCCAGAACAGTTACTAAGCACTGAATTTTTAGTCCCAAAGTTAAAATAGCAACTAACAGCACCTCTACTGGGGTGGAGTGAACTACATGCTTTTTAGCCTCTTAAAAAATAAAAATCAGGGTGTGAATTCTTATTTTTTAAGTCCAGCTAAAGAGGCTGATCAAAAGCTCTATCCAGCACACGGACGGCATCCGGCTACACCGAGCACTGCAGGGTCTGAATGGTTAACATGTGTGCATTGTTCTTGACACATTCCTGCAGTTCAACAATTAGTCACTTCCAGGTATAACGACAGCTGTTGGAGTGACAAAGAGTATCCTGACCTTTCCACATCCCAGGTGTGGCTGCAAGCCTCTACCTTAAACCCCAATATTACTATAGAGTGCTGCTCCTAGCCTACTCTCTCTCAGCCACCAAGATGCCTGCCTCCTCCATTTGCTCTGTGGGAGAGCTTGCCTTACCACAATCAAGTTCAGCCTCCTTCACTTAGTTCAGTTGTTTCCCTAAGCCTTTAGTAGAGATATAGTGAGACATATACCAGACAGCAGCACCAGCTGATTGCAATGGGCGGACAAAAATCTGTATTTGTCTGAAGAGCTGATGGTGCGCCAAAAGACCAGCATTGCCATGGAAACAGATTCTAATGTCACATCTATATTTCACCTCTCTAGACAGCATAGCTAAGCTTGCTCACTTATGAAGTTGTTTGGCATGGGTGGGATGCAGAGGCGTGCCAGTCAGGATGCTGCATGCCACATGGCTTGTGTTTTGGAACACATCTGTCCAGTAGACTCTTGGCACATTTATTCTCAAAACTGCATGCATGGCTGGAGAGAAACAAGAATCAAACGCTCCACACTCCTGAATGGGGTGTGATGTGGTAAGGAGAGGGCAGGACATTCATCAGAACTTCTGAGAACAAGTCTGCTCACCAGTCCTTCATACTAGCCATTCAAGCTCAGCCACCAGTACCACAGGAAAGTGAACCATCTATCCAGGCACTGAAAATAACTGGTATTCCTGGCTTTACACAAGGACGACTAGACAAGCCTGCCAGGAAGAATGAGTTTAGGGTAAATAACCTCTCTTCCCACATCGGGACTGATTCTGACAGCCTTTGTTAAAGTGTCACTAACAATGAAGATGGCAGGGATGCCCTGTCTACTGGTAGAGTTTCACAAAGTGACACATTCCAGCTTGCTGGTTTCTAAGAGGAAGGGGAGGGGATATCAACTGTATAGTTTATTTTGAAACCTTTTGTAAGCTGCCTATGTACAAACTGTTAGCTCACTGGGCAAGGGCAGCCAGATGGCATCAACTGTTTGTGCAACAAAAATCAATGTTACACTAGCCTTCAGAAGCCTGCCCTAGCCGCAACTGTATTAGGTATACACTTTAAACTACTAGTGAAAAAGTAATGATGCGGGAGACATCTTCTCATGGCCAGGCAGTCTCAATTGGCTTTGGTGTGTTTACATTTTAAACCAAATACTCCGATAAACATCACATCAGTAAAACAGAAAACTCAGCAAGTGGTAACTACATTTTCTCTAGCTGAGTACCTATTGGGTTTCTGGGAACTGGGCAGGCGGAAGCCCGCCCAATGCTAAAGGATCCCCACCCCCCACCCCAGCCTAAGGGGAGGATCTACAGGACTTCAAAAACCCAACTGATTTCGGGGGACAACTAATAAAAGAACAGGGACAGGAGTGCGGTCAAAGGGTCATAAGAAAAGAGCCTGACGGGGACACCGAGCAGAGAACCCCGGACAGCGCCCACTGCTCCTCGAAGGTGTCAAGGGAGCCAGTGGACGCCGCCCAGAGGAACTCTGCCCGGATGCGTGAACAGACAGAGGATCGGAAACAAGCCCCACAGTCACAGGAGTCTCCATTGGCCAACCGCCTCTCCCTGGCTGCGTAGATGGCCATTTTAGCCAGCAAGGCAGATTCCAAGGGCATTACTATGTCAGGAGTATGATCTGATCTACCTCCTTGATGTGGTCCCCAATGCCTACGAGTCACCCTAAACAGCAATATCAAAAACCTTGATTGTTTTAAGCTAATTTAACCTTGAGCCCCCAAGGAACAAGTTTTAATAGTAAATAAATCCTTGCACAGCAACCACGTAACAAGCACCCATGTAACCTGAGACACAGAGGTTAAGCAATTTGCCTACAGAGTTTGTAACAAAGCTGTGATTAGATCTTAGGAATCTTGCCACCTTTGCTCTGAGGACAAAACTTCCCATAACATTCCCACTAGCTGGGATTGTATTTTTAAGCCTTCTGCTTGTTTCTGCTGCATTCTTGGATAGATAAAACACAGAATCCCCTCTACCAACAAGCCTGTGCTTATGCTATATCAGAAACCTAGATAAGCCTAGTTTAAAGAAAAAGAGAAGAGAAAATGAAAGCAACAATATGCTAATTAGAAAGTCACCATGTTTGGATGGACTGAGTTTTGGCCAGAGTTAGACAGTTCCTCATTTAAGCAACTGATGAATGAGTCAATATGATTCAACATTATTCCTCCACCACTGTGCTTCAACACCCTGGTATCAGCTTGGTAAAGATTTCCCTCATTGAGGAAAACCAGAATTTACAGTTCCTCCTGCAGGTGTGGAAAGAATTTCTATAGCTCACCAACTCTATTTTAGCTCTCAGCAGCACACATAGTAGGGGAAACCCCATACTTCCCATTATTTCAGAATAAAGCTTGCTTTTAAATTAGAGAAATGAGGATGTGATCACAACTAACCCCTAGGAATTCATTCTGAAACATTCTCTGGAAAAGTGGCACTTCATATCTAACTGTTCCATGCTCCCACAACCCATGGTCTCAAATCCCTTGGTTTGTAACATCAGCTTTATAGTGAGGAAGCACTGTCTAATAACCAGTTATTAGCCTCCTACACAAACTAAAACCTATCCACCTGAATCCATAAGAAAATGTCTAGGTATCTGCAAGACATGGAAAAGTATGGGCAGGAAGCGGATTCTGGCATGATGGGGGCTGATTTAACTTAATACTTAGTAAAAATCTTAAAGTACGTTTTTGAACATGTATTAAGACGCAAACCCCCACCCCGGGTCAAGTATACATAGGTCTAGTTCCCAGCTAGCTAAAGAGAGATTAAGTGACGTGATCTAGGGCACAGACCAAGTCATTGGCGGAGACAGAAAAAAATCATTTAAGCCACTAGACCAGAGGTGGCCAACCTGTGGCTCTCCAGAAGTTAATATGAGGCTCCTGGTATAGGCACTGACTCAGGGGCTGGAGCTACAGGCACCAACTTTCCAATGTGCAGGGGCTGGCTCACTGCTCAGACCCTGGCACAGCCACAGGCCCTGCCTCCACTCCCCCCCCCTTCCAGCCCCCTTCCCTGAGCCTGCCATGCTCTCGCTCCTCCCCTTTTCCCCCAGAGCCTCCTGCACCCTACAAAACAGGTGATTGGGAGATGTGGGAAGGGAGGGGGAAGTGCTGATTGGCAGAGCTGCCGGTGGGTGGGAGACTCTGGGAGTGTGTGTGTGGGGGGGGAGCTGATGGGGGCTGCTGACATATTAATTTGGCTCTTTGGCAATGTACACTGGTAAATTCTGGCTCATGCTCAGGTTGGCCACCCCTGCACTAGACTATGCTCCTTTCTTTACAAAGGTGTGCTTCTAGGGGGATGAATAGGCTTATAACAAAAGAAACAGTCCTATGTGTCACTGTAATACTAAATATTAAAAAAAAAACTCATATGGAGCTTTTCATCTAAAGACTTACGCTGGGTAGGTAAACAGTACGATCCTTATTTTAAAAACAGAAGCTGAGGCAAAGAAAGAGCAAGTGACTCGCCCTAGCTCAAAGTCATAACATGACAGTTTTATAGTCTGACCCCCATACTCCCAATTATTTATGAAGAGAGCTCAGCAGTTAGGCACCTTTAGTCTACAATGACTGGCACATCTCCTGTGCTGTGGTCTTACAACTTGGTTGTTTCTTACTGGGTCCTTTAAAAAAACCCTACACATAAGCAAATCTGTATGCCCCTTCCTTCCCAAGCAACTTATAATGAATGGCCCTGAAGAAAATGGAAATGTGTTACCAGACCACTACCTTTACTAACAGCATTATTAGAAAAAAATATATAGGGATTTTTCTGGATCAGCTTCACAATTTTTCCTGCAGAAGTCCCAGTTAAAAGCCCAGGGTCCCTTCCCACCTTCCCAAGACAACAGTCTGGCCGAGCCACACCAAACTCAAGACAATCCTATATCCCCACCCGTTCAAAAGGGGCAGTGGGGATTCCCTTCGGCAACTCCTAAGAGTAGGGGAACCCACCTTCCAACAGAGTCAAGGCAACCTCCATTGTCCATAGCAGGTCAGAGCCTTCCCGTTCAGGATGCCAGGCGAAAGGGAAGGCAGGATCCCATCCCTCTCAAGTTAGAGACAACTTTGAACTTCTCCTACAGTTCATCCCCCTGTCCCGGGAACAGATCCCTTGTTTCCCCCCTAGGTCAGACTCACTATCCTCAGGGTTCTACCAAGGTCAGACCCCCCCCACACACACACACCAGCCCCCCCCCAAAGAAGGGGGTGCCAGACCCAGTGTTCCCCAGGCAAGACCCCCCCAAAAAAGGGGGTGCCAGACCCAGTGTTCCCCAGGCAAGACCCCCCCCCAAAAGGGGGTGCCAGACCAACTGTCCCCCGGGCTCGGCCAGCCCCCGCCCCCCTCCCGGAGAAGATCAGACCCACTGCCCCCCCAGGCCAGACCCTCCCCCCGTCCCGGGACTCACCCGCAGTCGGGGGCCGGGCACCAGCGGCAGTCGGGGTCGGCGGCCAGGCAGCGGCGCAGCATGAACTCCTCGTACTTGGCGACGAGGTGCGGCGAGTCGCTGAGCAGCAGGCGGATGTCGGCGGGGTTGAGGCGCTCGCTGCACTCGGGGCAGCAGATGTTGACGCGGGACTCGGTGATCTCGATGCGCAGGTACTGGCGGAGGCAGGCGCGGCACGAGCGGTGCGGGCAGGAGAGCAGGCGCGGCGCGTTCTCCGCCGGCTGCCGCACCAGGCACAGCGGGCACTCCAGCTCCTCCGCGCCGCCCTCCTCCGCCGCCGCCGCCGCCTCGGCCGGGGCCTCCTCCGCCGGCGGCGGGGCGGCGGCTGGCGGGGGAGCCGGAGCCGGGGCGGGAGGCGGCGGCGGCGGCTCGGCCTTGGCCCGGCGGCGGCCCCTCACCCCGCCGGAGGCCGAGGCGGCGGCGGCCGAGAAGACGCTCTGGAAGGAGAGGCGGCGACGGCGGCGGCCGGGCTTGGGGCACTTGGGGGCGGCCGCGTGGATGGAGGAGGAGCGGGGGGACTCGGAGTCCTTCTCGGAGCCCATGGCGGGACGGGCGCGGCGCGCGGCTGCCTGCGGAGACAAACGGGTCCCCTCAGCTGAGGAACGAGGCTCCTCTCAGCGGCGACTAACGCGCACACACCCCGCGTCCACTGCGCAGGCGCAACGGGGGCGGGGGAGACCCGCCCCACTCCAACGGCAAGGCTCGTCACGTGAGGGCGCTCGGTCGCCAAGGCGGCCATTTTGGATATGGGCACATGCCCAGTGAAGTGGGCAGGGCTGATTGGCGGGGTGGGGAAGAGCAGGAACATGTGCACCGAGCTCAGGGGGGTCCCCTAAACGTCTGTAACTGCGGTGAAATGGCAGGGGGTGGGCCCCACCTTTCTCTGGGGGGGGGGCCTGGAAGTGGGGATGTGCAGCTAGGGTGACCAGACAGGGGGTGGGGTAATAGGAACCTATATAAGAAAAAGACCCAAAAATCATCAGGACTGTCCCTATAAAATCGGGGCATCCCTATCGCAACCCAAGCTTTGCCCAGTCTCAAGGCTGGTCTCTTCCTTTGCTAACAGACTCAGCCACCGCAGCTTGCTTACAGCTATGACGTCACAATACCATGACATCTCAACATGCCATTGACACACGCGGGCCCATGACACTGATGACAGCATGCCAGTGGCACACACTCCCTTTGGACACTGGTTCCATGTCTTGGCAGCAGGTCTCACCACCGAGTGCCATGATATGCCAACGTGCCATCGACACACAGTGCCCGGAGGCACCTCGGTGTCATCATGTTCACATGTCAGCACGACACAATGTGCAACGAAACCTCAGCGCCACACCATATCTATGTATCAGTGCCACACACTGCCTGATGATGTCTCTGCACATCAGCTCAACATAAGTCTTGATGACACCTTGGTACCACAAAACGATAACCACCGATACCTGCTTGCCACCACATATCACAAAATTGCAGACCAACACTCCAGGGAGCAAAAATCCTTCTATTAAGATGGCAATCTAGCAAGTCAAACACATCACTTCTACAAGAAGGAAGGGGTGGGGGGTGAATGATATCTGGTAAAATAACTGAGACAGAGTGAGAGTCATGCACCCTGCTTATTACCAGGCTTTTGCATCATCAATCATCATCATCATAATATTTAATATGGAATAAAACAGCATTTCTATAGCAACTTTAATTTGAGGATCTCAAAGCACCTGACATCTATACACCCCTGTGAGAGTTAGAAGGGATAGAAATCATCTCGCTTTGGGGCATAAAACAATCTGTAGCTGAAAGAGGCCAGGAAGAACCTTCCCCTAACTGTAGGTCATTGCTTAATTGCTCCTTTCAAGCTTCCATACGCCTTCCTCTGCAGCACCTGGTACAGGCTGCTGTGGGAGGCAGGATACTGGACAAAATGGACCCCTGGTCTGATCAGTTATGGCAATGACTATAGTCTTGAATACATATAAAATTGTACCACTTTAATTATAGCAGCATAATTAAAGCAGTATAACCCCTAGTGTAGATGCAGTTATGCAGTTATGTTGATATAAAGGTGCCATATACCAGTATAGCTATGCCCATTTGGGAAGGGGGATAAGTTATACTGGTATAAGGCACTTTTAAGATAGTACAACTACGTCCTCATTAAATGTTGTACTGATTTAAACTACTTTAGTAGATTAAAAATCACACTCCAAACTGAAATAGTTAAACCAGTATAAGAATTGATATAGACCAGGGCTAAGTTCTTAATAGGATACAGAGCTCCCACTCTCTGCTACAATTCCCTTCCTCGGTACGAGCTATATCCTTTACCTTGAACATGGACGATTTCATCCCTGTTACTGAAAATGAATATGAGACACGCCTGATATCCCTGCTAACACAGGCACAAATGGAGAGACAGAAAGTAAAACCATTTGGAGTCCCTGTGAAACACATCAGCTTGCCACCACTGACTTTGCAGAAATGGCTCTTTATCCCCCTATACCAGGAGTCAGGACACAAACAGGGCAGGGAGACGCCAAGGTCTATTTGAGCCGATTCTCAAGAGGATCCTTTCATGTATATTTAGTTGGATGGCCATCTTCCTCTCTCCCCTTCCACCCCTAAAATCCTTCAGAACCTTTGCCTGCCTTTTACAGTCTGAAAGGATTCAGCTATCTCCCAGTTCTGACCAACACAAGTGGCTTTCGACACCTCTGAGCCTGCCACGGGATCATATCTCTCTAAAAACAAAGTCTGATCAATAGAGGTGTTTCTTTGTGGAGAGTTTCCTCAGCCTTTGCCAGGAGTTCATTGGCTCCTGCTCCACATATTCCTGACCAAAGAGCAGTTCAGACCCAACGGTTTGTTTTTATTCAAACTGAAGAAAACCCTTGTTGGGAAGGAAAGTAAACAAGGAAGTTTGCTGTTAAGGGAGGGAGGACAGGAGCCAATGGGAAATTCTTCCGAATCTGCAGATCATCTTATTCATACCTAGGAATTACAAGGAAATCTCTTTGCCTCAGAGAGATATGAAAAAAAAATGAGAGAGATTTTAAAAGCCTCGGGGAAACAGAGAGCAAACCCCACATGAGAAGGTCAAAATCTGCTCTCACCTAAACTGGCATAAATCTGGAGTGACTACTGACTTCAGATCTTCCAGCTCTTCTCAGTTTAAATGAGAGCAGGATTGGACGCAGATACTTTTAAAGCTGCCTTAAAATGAGACATCTCCCATGAAGCCTTTCGGCAACAAACCAACACCACCCTGCACTGCTGTGGTACTGAACCCTTTGCTAAAGTATCAACATCAACTTAGCTGCATGGCTTGTGTGTCTTTCTCTTTGTACAGCACCACACACAATCAGCATTCAGTAAGAAAGAGAAGTGGGTGAGACATGGTAGCTCTGAAACTTCTCTTCTTCCACCCACAGTGCTGCTGAATACACACACACACACACACACACACACACAAACAGCGCGATCTGTCAGAGTCACAAGGCTGCAGGGAGGGAGGAAAGGCCTCTGGCTATGTACTGAAAAAAACCCTTTGTAAGATGGAGAGTGAAAGCAGAGTCAGTCTACCAGGAAATATGAAGCTTGTCTGGTTAGTCTGAACTGGGGGTTGCGAAATTCCCCTCTCATGGTGGGACCGTTTGGTTTTGGGGAGTGCCAAGGACACACTCACACCAGCCCGGAATATTCTGTGGCGGCGCCTCGTCAAACAGCCCAGCCAGTTTGGGTTTGTGTCATTTAAAATAGAAACTCCAGCTCCTGCCACGTACCCTGCCCCCCCCTTCCTGGTTACCCAGAGAGTGGTAAATGAGTGCCTGCTCCTCTCCCTCTCCGGCCTGTCTGAGTCTTTTTGAATATAAAGAGCTACAGGGTGGACAAGGAGTCATTAGGGCTGAATCCTACAGTTCATTTCACCAGTGAAGCTTAAAACCCTCTCTCATGAGCAGCACTTTTATTTAGGATAGCGTGTGCCCTAGGGGCTCCTCTCCACACACACACGGGGCTGGGGTAGCTGCCAATAGGTCACAGCCTATGTCCTGGTGTGGAAGAAATTTGGGGGAAAATCCTTGCTTATTCATGCAGGGCTGCCCGGGGGCGGGGGGTGGGCAAGTGGGGCAATTTGCCCCGGGCCCCACAGGGACCCCCACAAAAATATCGTATTCTATAATATTGTCGGGGGGCCTGTATTTTCATGAGGGGACCGCAGAGAAAGTAAAAGCAGGGGGAAGGGACTGGAGCGTGGGCCGTGTAGACATATTGGGTAAGACGGCCAGAGCAATGTTAAAGGACGTTAAAAGGATTCCCCAGTGCAGGAATGCGTCTGAGGACCCCGTTGCAAGCCTTGGCATTGGGGGCATGCCAGGCGCAGACTGTAAACCGGAATGATAATACTGACCTTCCCACAGGGCCGCCCAGAGGGCAAGTGGGGCAATTTGCCCCGGTTCTTTGTAGGTACAAAGTACCAATAGTATTTATAAGAGTTGACGCATGATTGGGTCACAACCTTGTAAGTCCCTGGGGAAGAAACACTGCATATTGACGACAGGCATATTGATCATTTCACAGAGCAGGCTGTCCTCATGAGGCCATTTTCTTTTCCTGGACAAGGATGGGGAGAGATCTCTGTGCACCATTTCTATATAAATATACTGTCTGTTCTAGTTGTTTCATGTCCCATTTCCCTCTCATGGTCCCATGAGATATTTCCATGTGAGCAGATGAGTCTGCTTTATCCTCTTTCTATCTGCTGAATTTAACCAGGATTTACGTGCTTTTAAACGAGGAACAAAAGGCAGGATACGGGAGCCCTGGGATCAGACATTCGAGGCTCCTCAAAATAGCATTACTTTGCCTTACCTTGCAATTACACGCCCTCTCCTGTATCACACGCACACCCAGCACAACAATCTCTTCACTCCCCACAATAACTTTCTAAAGAGGATGCTGTCGTCGTGTAATCTCCTGGGAGACAGACACGCCACATGAAGCACTGAGAAAGCACCTGCAGCATTTACCGATCCGGCCTGCAGACAGAACACCAAACACTCCCTAATTTGTGCTGATCCCAGAATTAGTGATCCTGCCAAGGGACATGCAGTGGGCCCTCACGGCTGACCTGGAATGAACAGATCTTTCCTTAGGGTTAGCTGGATGAGAGAATTATAGAATCATAGAATATCAGGGTTGGAAGGGACCTCAGGAGGTATCTAGTCCAACCCCCTGCTCAAAGCAGGACCAATCCCCAACTAAATCATCCCAGAGAAGAGTAGGACCGTGTCTCCCCTGAAGTGCTGCAAGGTGTTTGCAAGGGAGAATCATCTCAGGAGCCACCTCCGCAGAAGGAGGGCGCATTCTGAATGCTGTCAGCAGCTGATCCAAGAAATGGGAGGTGGAAGGATTCTGCATGGGAAGACGGTGGATAAGAAGTGGGAGTCTTACATTGTTCGTTTCTGCCTGGGCTACTTCTCCGAGGTTTGAGCTAGCCAGGCAAGCCTTCCTGGATGGGTGTCCAGACGGTCAGTGTAGACACGCTGAAAGGGGAACTGGAGAGAGTGATAGTCTATTCTGTCTGACGTGTACAGATAAGGAGCAGTAAGTGGCAGTTTATAATAGCTATTTGATATTTTTTTCCTGCCTATAAAAAAGGGTTTCCTTCGGTAATATGAGCACAGGCTGTTCTGATTCCTGAGTATATACCTGACATAATGTGTTGTTACCCCACAACTATGAGGACTAGAAATAGGAGTTCTCCATTACCTTGTGACTGATCATTCCCAGTTATAAGGGATTATAGCCAGAATGGGTTAACCCAGTAGCGATCTAACCTGGAAACATACCAGTCTGATATGTATAACACAAAGGGAGCAGCAGACAACCCTCGGACCTGAATCATTCGACAGACACAATTATGGATTTGGTGCGAGCATAAACACATGCAAATTACCAACTTGAGAAAACCCCAAATGCTTGTTGCAGCTGGTTTGGGCTAGACGGAGGTGGTGATGACGAACATCTTCTTAGCCCTGTACTTCAAGGTGAGTGGCTAAGCCAGAGAGGAGTAGGCAATCAGAGCTGGGCTCAGAGGGAGGGAGGGAGGAGCTGGACCATTTAACTCTTGTAGTGACTAGTGCTCCAAACCACCTGACATCAGAAGAAATGCTGCAGGGCAAACCGTCTGGGGCCAATGCCTGAAAATACCAGTACCTGATCAAGGAAGCCAGAGGCCTCTTGGCTGATGTCATGCTGGGTTGCACGGTGTGCTGTAATGCAACAGTGGAATGAAAGGGGGAAAAGCATGCCACTGGTGATCACAAATGAGACCCAGAGACAGAATAACAGCACCACCTCTCCCTGATATCACCAGGAGTTGAGAGCACTCAGCACCTCACAAGATCAGACCCCACATGACTAGGGGAGGCCAACAAAGACTCGACATCCCTATAGCCTTCAAGGGCTTGCTATGCTCACAATGAGCAGGTGGTGACAGGCTCCAGCAGAAACACAAGGATGGCCTTCACTGATGAGAACACAGCAAGGCAGTGGCCTGATTTCCAGGAAAGGAGAGCAGTGTGTCAGGGAGAATCAGTTACAAAGACTGAAGGCTTCTGCCTCAGCTCTCTGTCCTGCTCACAGAGTCATGTGAACGCTTGAGAGTTCAGAAGGCTAAATGAGAGACTGTCACAGTCCCCAATGTGGCACAGGAAACTGTGGGTTCCGCAGACAGATTATCAATATGCATAAAGCAGAACTCTCAGTGCTTCTTCAGGGGGCACAGGGGCAGCTGCGTGACTGACTGCATTGCCCCCAAGGGTGGATCAGAACTGACTGGGGACAGGTTAGCTCCAACCAAGACCCAAGAGAATCCCGGTCAGCCCCTCACTTCTCCAAGCTTAGTGTTCAGAGCACCCTGACTACAGATCGGCATCTTTTACAGCCTTTCAGATTAATTAATGCTACAAAACACAGGCAGGGTCAAGAGTAGCCATACATCTCTGCCCTAATCCAACATCTTCCTTTCCATTCCCTCTCTTCTAGAGATGTGGCAGTAAAAGGGTTAATCCTGCAGGCCTCTAAACTAAGCTGTATTAGCAGGCACCATCTGTCCTTTTTCATTTGCTGATGCACGACCTGTTTTGCTGTTTAGTGAAGCAGGCGCTGCAGCTGTGGGTCTCTGTATTGCAGCAGTGTGACTGGTGCTGCACAATCCATCCCCTTGCCTGTCAAAGAGCCAGCTGAACAGGGCAGGCTGATGGAAGGAGGTCTCATGGGGGTAACTAACAGGAACCGTACATGGGAAAATCCCCAGCATGGCCCCTTCTCCAGAGCCACCTGGCTGCAGAAAGAGCTTTGAGTCTCCTGTGCATCAGACTCATCTCCACAAAGCAGCAGTTCACATCAAGAAAGAGGAGGCATTTACAAATAGAGGCTTGCAAGAAACAGGAAGCAGGGAGGAAAGAACAAGATACCCAACCCAAAGTGCCTCTCCCCGCAAGCATCCTCATCGCAAACAGCCATAGGAAAGCGACTTTGAGGGTTTGCCTCAAGGTGATACCTTCCCACGGTGGAAAAGATTAAGACATCCTCTGCAGTCTGCACGCAAACATCACCACCTCACGCTCTGGAGAGCAAAAGTGAAGCTGATTAGAAACAAAAGCAGTCATTCTCACTCTTTATCACCTGCAGTGAGGTAGTGTCCTTACATAGACAGGGGATTTGAACCTGATAGAGGCTCTTCAAAGCCATCTATGGTGAGGAAACCAGTGTTAAGGCTAAACCCCATCGCAGCTCTATGACTGGCTTCCCGGGAATAGCACCCTGAGAAACACAGCCCTGCAGTTTCCTGTGCTCTGGAGGGAGAGGGGAAATTGGGTCTCTTTCTCCCTAGCTCACACACCTGTGCTGCTCGGTCTTTGAGACCAGTGGTTTTCAAAACTCAGCAACAGCCTGAAGAAATAGAACATTCACAGGAGTTTCATAACAAACAGAGCATTCTTGTATCCCTAGGGATGGAGTGAGCTGGGAAGTGCTGATACAACTAATCACTGGGAAAGAGAGTATTTGCCATACTGATCAATCTCATCCTCTATTTTGCTTCAGACAATAATCTATACCTGATGCTTCAGAGGAAACTGATCTCCTCACCCTTCAAAATAAAGCCAGACCATTGTGCAGTGGTGTCCATGGTGGGAGGATGGGTGAAAGGCATTGGAGAATTCCTTCCTGATCTCTAAGGAATCAGCTCATGTCCTTTAGCATGTCACTAAAGATGTTATTAAAGGTCATAAAACCATCAGGACTTTTTTCAAATTCATCTATGTTATTTGACTCAACAAGCTGCTGCAGCACATTCCAAAGGTTAACGCCTCCCTATGTGAAACAGCATTTCCTCCTGAATTTACCTGCCATTCATTTAATTAAACCATGCTGGCGGAAATTTTCCAAGAGCCCCGACACAAAGGGTGGGGATGGATATTTCCCCCCCCAAGTGCGGTTAAGGTCAGAAAACGACTATGGTAAAAATGACGTACTGACAACACAGTACCCACTGAGGGCTCTGGTACCTAGAATGTCTAGTTACAAGTCAAAACAAGAGTTACTGCTGAGAATTCAGCCTAGTGTCTGAAAATCAAGCTGGGATTTTTCAGCTTCCTGCATTACTAACACCATAACGATTCTCATCCTGAAAGCAGAATAGAGAGTGGACGGGGGTATCCAGTATTACATTTGGATTGATGCTTTTTACTGGTCAGGCAACACTCTCTTATTTGGCTTATCGGCCACCCAAACTCACTCACTGCCACCACCAAAGCCATCAGCAAGCCAGCAAAAATACTACCACCAGATGGGATTTAGCTTTACTTTTCTTATAGCCAACACTGGATTTCAAGGGCCACTTCCCCTAACACTAACTTTTCCAGCTGTTTTGGAGTAGGGAGTTGTTTACTTTGGCTCAAGGAGTCATTAAACTGGATTTCTCAGTCAAGCAAACTCTTCGAAAATATAACAACTCCGCCATTTGGTCTTTCCATTGGAATATGGTTCTGATCCAGTCTGGCAAATCCTAAAGTCCGTCTAGTCCAGTATCCCATCTTTGGCAGTGGCCAGCACCAGATGCCTCAGAAGAAGGTGTAAGAATCCCACAGCAGCAGAGGTGGGGTAATCTGCCCCCCACACTGAGTCCAGGGCTGGCTCCAGCGTTTTTGCCACCCCAAGCAGCAAAAAGAAAGAAAGAAAAAAAAGCCGTGATCGCGATCTGCAGCTCTCCTGCTGCCACTTCAGTCTTCAGCGGCAGTTCAGCGGCTGGTCCTTCGCTCCAAGAGGGAGTGAGGGACTCGCTGCCGAATTGCCGCCGAAGACCCGGACGTGCCGGCCCTTACCGTTGGCCGCCCCAAGCAGCTGCTTGCCGGGCTGGTGCCTGGAGCCGGCCCTGACTGGGTCTCAAAGTGATCTCTAACTATTAGAGATTGCCTTAAGCCCTGAAGCATGAGGTTTAATATCCCTTATGATAACTCTGGATATTCTTATTATTCATATAGATGTCTGATCACTTTTTGAATCTTGCTGAATTATTGACATCAGTGACTTCCTGTGGCAATGAGTTCCGCAGAGTAATTACCATTCCTCCTCCTGCCTTCTTCCCTACGCTCCCTCTACTGTTTCATGGTATGTAGTGCATATACTTACTCCTGCTCTGTCCATCTAGCATTAGCTACAAGAAGTAATAAACTTCCCAACATAGGCCACAATGATGGTGCCCACATTCCTTCTGTTAGGGTGGATGTGTCCTCACACACTTTGGGAATGAAGTGCTGTACCTGACAGCAAAGGCCCTCAATATGGGTAGAAGCAGGGCCTGATAACAGCCCTCTGTCTTGGGGCCCAAAACCCTGCTGCAGGGCTGGCCAGCAGGCCACTTCCAGTATTTATGAGTTTATTTCTCTTTGCTTTGGGAAGCAAGTCGGCCCAAGAATGTTACTGGTCCAGAGCCAAGGAATAAACATCCTCCTTGCAGACCAGATTCTGCAGGCCTCTCTCATTAGCCATGTCCTGTGAGTAACGAAACAGGAAAGAAATGAAACTCAGCAAGGGCAAACGATGTCCCTGAAGGCAGGAGCGTGCTTGGAGTTATGACGGCACGGGGAGAGGAAGGCGTGGCCGACATGGCCAGTTCTGGAAATGAAAGGGCAGCTTTTGCTGAGAATCTGCTGGGGAAGTGTTCCCATTTTCGTAACCAGAAACAGCTGTGACAAGGGGAAAGAACAGTGTTCCTGGAACCGAAGAGCCACACCTCCAATCTGACAGGCAGAGGGATTAGGAGCCTCGGACGGGGTTTCCACCACATATTTCTTGGCTCCCAAATAAGAAAAATATATTTAATTTTCCAGGGGTATGAGCCAGTGTGAGCCAGGTGGAAAATGCATGGAGCTTTTTCCCTTTGAAACTTGTTTTGATCAGGGTCCTCCTGTTTAACATGTAATCTTACCCCATCACATTGTCATGAAGCAACCACACTTGGGCTCCCCACTACACGGAGTCTATTAGAATCCCTTGTCAGCTGTCCCTATAGGGAGCCAGCTGCCCTATCCTCTACCGAGAGAGACAAGGTGGGTGAGGTAGTATCTTTTATCAGACCAGCTTTTATTGGTGAAGGAGACAGGCTTTCCAGCTGCACAGAGCTCTTCAGGCCTCGCCCACCTTCTCTCATATCCTGGGACCAACCCGACTACAACACCACTGCAAACTATCCTATGCTGGCAACCCGCTGCAACACTTAGTAGGTTGTGGGTGGGGTAAGCAGAGTGTTTAGCACCATCCTTAGCTCCTGAGCTGGCAGGGGAAGATGAACAGGGTCTGCTCTGCTGCACCAGCAACCCTGATTGTTTGCCTCAGGGAACAGAGACTGGACTTCAAAGGAAGCACAGCTTCCAGCCGCCCTCGTGGGAGCGGTGAGAGATCAGGAGAAGCACTGAAAAAAGCTAAAGGGTGGGACCAGGCCCTGTTGGGTGATTGTACTGCTTGGAGGAGGGAGTGTTTTAAATGGAAAGCTCTGCCGGAAGGTGCCATGTGCCTCCATGTCTCTTTGGGATGGGATATTTTGGGAAGGGCCCAAATCCGTCAGCTGGTTGAAAGCCACAAAATAAGCTGATATAGGGCAAGTCATTCCTATCATCTTGCAGCAGCATCTGCCACTCCTGCACGCGGTTATTTTACAAATGGGGAACTGAGGCACAGAGAGATCCAGTGACTTGTCCACGGTCACACAGGGCATCAGCGGCCGAGCCAGGAATTGACCCCAGAGCTCCCACACGAGCATGTTAACCACAAGACCATCCTCACTAAGTTCCCTTAAGAGACTATTGCACTGCCTCAGAGATACTTTCGGCACCCTGATAGACATCCAACATCTTCCCTTGACTCACACCAAGACTCCTGGTTATACCAGCTTGTGGCAGAGCTGTGCCACTGTGTCACTTCAGTGTAGACACTACCTGTGCCGATAGGAGGGTCTTCCCACTGGCATAGTTAATCCACCTACAGTAGCTAGGTCAACAAAAGAATTCTTCTGTCCACTTAGTGTTGTCTACACTGGGAGTTAGGTCGGCTTAACTACATTGCTAAAGGACATGGCGTTTTCACACCCCTAACCGAGTTAAACTCACCTAATTTTCTAGTGTAGACTAGACCTAAAACCCCTCTTTCCTACCTTGCTGTTTACCTCATACACTGGTATGTATTCCCCACAGTCACTGCTTAATCAAACTAGGCAAACTGAGCTCTTATTGGACTGAATTACCTGCATTCACTGAAGTCAGTGGGAGATTTACCATTGCATTCAGGGGAGCAGGCCCTACATCTTCCCCCATAAAGTAGTCCCTTCCACACACTCATCATTTTTGTTGCTCTTCTCTGAACTCATTGCTGTTTGGTAGTATCTTTCTGGCAATCAGGTTCCCAGAGCTGAATGGAATAGTCAGGTGTGGTTAGATCAGATCTACTGAGATGTGGTCTCTCTCTCTGCTCTGGGCTGTGTTGTTATTTCCACGGAGTGCTATAGACTGGTACAAAATAGCAAGAGTTGCTGGGTACTGTGCAGTGGTCTCCGAGTTACGGCACCTATCCTCCGTTGTAAGTACTGCAGCAGCATCTTAGATGATGCTCAGGGGTAACTGATAGCAGATGTTGACTTTTTTCAAAAACTGACCACTGCACTTTAAATGGCCTCTTTTGCGCATGGAGCTTCCCTGCTTGCTAAGCTCCAGTCATGCACATTAGGAAAGAAATCTAACAGCAACCCCTGTGACTGCTGCAATTCCTGCTGAAATGTGTGGCTCTGGGTTGATTCCAGAGTTACACTGGGATTTAAGTATCAGATGGGTAGCCGTGTTAGTCTGGATCTGTAAAAAGCGACAAAGAGTTCTGTGGCACCTTATAGACTAACAGACGTATTGGAGCATGAGCTTTCGTGGGTGAATACGTCTGACGAAGTAGATATTCACCCACGAAAGCTTATGCTCCAATACATCTGTTAGTCTATAAGGTGCCACTGGGATTTAAACAGCCCTTCCTTACTCCTACTCCAATGCTTCCAGCAGACTTCGCCCCCTCTGGACCAGCTCCAGAGTCACACTGGGATTTAACAACTCTCATTCCTGAGGAAACAGTGGTGCCTCCAGATCCATGTAGGAAGGGGACTCTTCACATATGACCAGAAACAGGACATGGCAGCAGCTGGGAAAGCTGGCACTGGACACAGAGCAGAATCCTATCCCCCAGCCAAGAACAGAGAGTGCGTCTTTAACATCTAGCAGGACAAAATTCATAAGCCCTGCCAAACCTCAGTATTTGTTCCTACATCTGGTGTGCAAGGGGCAGTCTGGAGAGCATGTCTGAATGAGAGAAGCGCTCAGGAGGAAGGGAAGCAGGTTTACCATGGCCCTACGTAACCCTCTCTGTTGTGGAACCGAGCAAGACCCCAAAGTGCCTAGAGACACTAATGCTGCAAAGAAAAGGAGATTTTTAATCTCAGTCGCCTGTCAAAAAGAACAGTCCCGCTGGTCTCCTGCCACCAAAGCTTTGCACACCAGTGCCAAGGCCTGGGCTTAAGATGTTTGGTGCTTGGAGCTAGCAGAAGGTTTGTGCCAGGGAGTCATTGCCATTTATTGTTCAGAATGAAAGTTTATTTGTAACCAGGGAATGTCCTCTTGTCTTCCAGCCTGGAGCTCTGCCGTAGGCTTGGAGCAAAGGCCCTGCCCTTGAAGGTAGCATTTGTATTAGCTGACTCAAACTCCACTGCAGTCAATGGGTTTGGACCCACTCATGCTGGCAGTGAATTTGGCCCTGTTTATGAAGAGTCAAGGGGGATGGAGGCAAAGCCAGGAGGAGGGGAGCTAGGATAAAAGGGTTGGGCAAAGCAGCCTTTGCTGTCCATTCACAACCTTCTAGTCCCTCTTACTCAGCCCAGATGAAATAAGTCAATAGCAGAAGAAGGGGAACAGGGCCTTCAGGGTTCCCTAGGAAGCTGAGAGGGCACGGGGCCAAATTTATAACAAAACCAGTGGGAGATTTTTTTTAACCAGCTTCCTTGTTACAATGCAGAGAGCCAATGGCTGACTGCTCGCATGCCCATTGGCATCTGGATGCATGGCTCTCAGCAAAGAAGGAACCCCTCCCAACAGGTTGTGTGTTGTAAGGGATTGTGTGTTCATTCTAGCAGCACTGGGAGCCAGAGCTGACTCCCTCTTTGCCGGCTTTCCTTTCATCCGCCTCCCTCTGGCACGGCTCTTGCCTGACGTTAGTTGCTAGGTAAATAGGGAAAACAAATAAGCGTGACACACGCCTGTGATGTGCTTGTGTCACTGTCAAATGAACTGACAGAAAGGAACAGGAAGAAATTAATTAATAAAAATCACGGCAACCATGACATGCCAGAGCCCGCAGAGTGGGAAGGATTAAGAGTGCCTGACCAGCCGGGCTTCATTTGTAATGAAGGAGATGCTGGGACTCAAGCAATTAGGTGCCGGGGCTCAAACAATTTTTTTTACTGTCGTAACTGACGCAGCAAGCCCGGAAGTATTGGGGCTATGAATTGCCCAGGCTAGAGATGTCGGGGCTCAGTCCTGGCCCACATTATTAAGCTCTTCTGGGGACAAACAGCTGAGGTAGCTGCAGTAGGCAGCCACTCTCTGCAGGGTAATGAGTCACCCTGTTAACAGAGGAGTTCCCTTTGCTCTCGCTGACTCCAGTGGCCGGCGGGTGTGAAGCCCTCTGCTCTGCAGACAGGGTTGTGGAACAGGCTGTAGAGGGGTGGCTCTGTGCATGATCACACCCTGTGATAACAGTGTGTTACTTTGCCAAAGCATCGGTTCTCTGTCTCAGCCAGCCAGGTCTCCTAACCTATCTTGCAGGGCAAAGATCCACCACAAATCCCAGGCCTAACCGTTTGTGCCGCAGAAGACAGTTTGGGGTTACCTTCGTTGGGGGCCATCGATGCTAGGAAATGTGATGTATCTGAGGAACATGTTATCACATGACAGCACCCCAAATGTGTTAGAACCTGCCTTGGTCACAAAGAACCAAACCGTAGTATATTCACGTTACCATCCGTTTTCTAGTGTAGAGAAGTCATAGGAAAGGCCTCTGAACAATTCAGAGTCAGAGATAAGGGGGCGTTAGCCTCCTTTCTGCCTGTTTAAGGCTCCATCTCCACTGACTTTCGAACTGTGTTTGGAAATCAAGTTGGCGCATGATTCAGAAGTCGTCCGAGCCACGTGTCTGTAATTACCATTTAGCCAGCGAGCACACAGGGGGCCCAAACTGCAGGCGAACAGGATTCAAAAGCCACCGGAGAGGCTAAGCTTTTACTTAGACAAGCATGGTATTTCTGGCATGGTTTGGGCCTGTCTGCGCTGGACAGCCCAGCAATGGTAGATCCCCATTTGGCTACCTATCACCCAGGCCTCACCTGTACTCAAGCACAGTTTCAAAAGCCAGCACAGACAGAGTGCCTTCTTCCCACATCAGAAAAATAAAACCCAGCTGACGATCTAAGCCACCTGGGTGAGGCAATAAGCCGGCTCCGAAAATCCCAGCAAGGCCTTTAAAGCTGGGGGCTTGGACCCAACACTATCCGATGAAGTCACGGGCAGCAACGTGAGCTGTTTACGTAATTACCTCAAAATAATCTGCAGAGTAGCTATCCCTGAGCCATCCCCTGATAGCTCTGCATAGAACCAGCATCCCTTGTGGAAATGGTTTACAGAGCTAGGGGTAACTTTACAGCCTAGCAAAAAGCATTGTTATTCTCCTCATTAAGAATCCACCCACTCACTCTCTCTCTCAGGTGTTTCTAAGGTTTGTCGCTCCATGGTACCTGTTATACAACAGCTTCTGGCACCTTTGTTACATTCAGTTCTGCAGCCTTTCAATGGAGTATTGTGCTCCCACATACGTGGGAAAGATTTTTTAAACAGCTTTAATGAGAGAAGCATAAGACGATGCCCATAATTTTACTGGCACGCCTCCGTTCCGGTGTTTTCAGTAGTGTATCTACTTTCCCACTGAGGTTAATGTTTTCCAGCATTTCCAATCTCTAGTTTTTATTTTCTAAGTTACGGGGGAGATTTAATCACCACCCCCGCTTGGCTGACAGCCTGCTTCAGTCACTGTTCCTACCCCAGCTACCCTTCTCCCAATCACATACATGCTGTAGGTGTTGATATAGTGAAGGTCTGGCAGAAACAGCCAGAGCTAGCTACATTTTACCACAACTAACTCGCTTCCTCTGCTGATGGCATCCCCCTGGCTTCTATGTCCAGTCTACTTGAATGTACAAAAACGACGCTATACTATGCCATGGAAATGTAACTGTAAAACCAACAGGTTTTTTTCAAGGGTTAGGGTGAAAAGGTAAACCTGGCCCATAGGTATCAACACCGATGGAATTCACTCCTCCCACAGGTATCAACACCGACGAAATTCACCCCATGCAGCAGGCCAGCATTAGGCCTTAGTACCACTTAAGCCCAGTGGGGCTTAGACGGTGAATTTCACCCTTAATTTGTTATACTAGGTGAACAGATGCAATTGTTCTGTTGCAAAGCAACGTGACATCAAATATTATTTTGAGACCTGTCACTATCCTGCCTTGCTGGCCTGCAGGATTAGTATCCGGACAAAACTAGAAAACTCCCAGAAATAGCAGGATGACAGGCCACCCTCTCTCAAGCAGTGGTTCCCCACCAGTGCTTCCTGGCCTCAACCATAATAGCACCATAGACTTCGGCGACCAATAATCTAGGCTCTCCTATATGCATTGTTGAATTGGGCTCCACTGCACCTGCTTTGTTCACCACCCTCTTATTTACCTGGGGGTGCGTCCTGGAGATTGGATCATTTCAAATCTCAGATTCACTCGTTCAACGGCACCCGTTCTAACCCCACAAGAGAGCTCTGCTTCCCTCCACCAGGTACATCAGCTAAGCTCAGAAGCTCCTGTTCTACGGCACCACCATGAAACTCAGGCTACCCTAAGCCCCTCCTGGTCCACCCCTTTCTCTGCTTTCCATTCAGTGGCATGCACTCGCACAACCAAGTGGTGCTCAGACAACCCCTCCTCCTGCCCCACCACACTGGTGCTATCACACCCCCCACACCCTTACCCAGCGGTTCAGGCGCTGATCTAGCGCAGAGCTCTGGGGCTGCTCCCAATAACAGCAATGCAGAGCTTCAGAGTAACCCACATGTCACAGCAGCTACCAGGGCATTGCACGCCCTAGGATACAGTGCCCGGTACGGTGGCTGGCAGCCCCCGAGCCAGGTGAAATCAGTACAGGTGCCAAGAACGGCTGGGGAACTCTAGGCAGGGGGATGGAGAGAGGATTCAGATACCAGGGTGATGGGCAACCTTACAAAACCCCAGATCGGGAGAGGGCATCACTGGACCCTTGATATCTTCCCATTGGGACAACCCTCCCTGAACCCCTAAAGGGGGATGGGGGAGTCCCATGAGCTTTGGAGCGGGGGGGGGGTTTCTCTTTCTTACCTACTGTAGATTCCCCCTCCTGTTCTAGGCTCCGCTTCACTCAGCAGCTTCCCTTGTTCTGTCCCCACTTTCCATGATGTCACCCAGCAGCCCTGCCCGCCCAGCCAATGGCAGCCTCCCCCTCACGGTGCTGTTCCTGCAGCGTTTGGGGTTGCCGCTTGGAAACAGTTGCCATAGCAACGGCAGGGGAATTCCATCCCCTGGACCTCTCCCCTCCCCCCCCCCCGCCAACTCGCTTGGTATTGCCCACAGCCCTTATTAAGCAATGCCTGGCAGCAACCAAAAGGAGCAGTGCTGGGGGTGTGCAGGGCAGAAAGGCAGCAATGTTAGGCGTAAAATAAGGGGATGGCTTTAAATTTCATTCAAGTATCAGAGGGGTAGCCGTGTTAGTCTGGATCTGTAAAAGCAACAAAGAATCCTGTGGCACCTTATAGACTAACAGACGTTTTGCAGCATGAGCTTTCGTGGGTGAATACTTCTTCTTGCATCCGAAGAATGCTGCAAAACGTCTGTTAGTCTATAAGGTGCCACAGGATTCTTTGTTGCTTTTAAATTTCATTGCAACACAAGCAGCTGTGGGCGGGGGGGGAGGAGACTTTGGCGAGAGGCAGGGTGGGTACTGTAGGGACTCTGATCTCCCTCCTCAATAGGCACCATTAGCCAGTACAGGTCTCCCACCCAGATGCTCTGCAGTGTGCAGAGGAGCCAGGTGGTCTCTATGCATAGCCAGCCCCCCCAGCATGCAGTATGGTATCTAGATGTTTTGTTCCTCACTCCATGTGCTTGGTGCAGAGCAGGGATTCATTTTGCATTCCAAGCCAGATGCTCTTTTGCAGGGAATGCAGCGGATGTGACATTCCCCAGCCCCAAGCCTAGATGCTACAAGCCAGAGGACGCTGCGTTCTCAGCAGCCTGGAACACTGTGCAGGGGAGGAGGTTTGCTGCATTCTCTTTCACAGATGCTATTGGGCGGGGAGGTATGCCACCATTGAAGCCCGCAGCACACTTCAGAAGGAAAAGCAGCTTGATGCTTTCTGCAGCCTATACCCTGGAGCAGCTTTTCCTTAGCAAGGGAGACTGCTACATTGGAGAACAACTCACACCACATTGAATGAAAGGGAAAATGCAGTGTCCTACACCACGCTGGTCCTAGTGCTATACATAGGGCATATTTTCTTCCCCTGCTGCTGAATAAATTATCTGCATGAAATACAAACACAACTTTCAAAAGATCACAGAATAAGCAGCTTGCAGGAGTGAAGTCATTTAACAGGAACAATGTACTAGACTTGTAAAGCATCTCCTTCCCAGAGAGCACTCAAGGTCAATGGGCTGGGAAGAGGATTACAGAATGGATCCATTTATACCCAATAGAGGTTCAGCTCAGACAAACCCTTCTACTCCCCGGTCTGCATCCTGCGACAGCCATTCTCAAGGGACACCTGGCCCGCTATTGGGCAGCACAACTGGGTTCTGTATTCTGACTGCTTTGGGTTTTCAAAGGAAAGGTGATGGGCACAGGCTACAGTGCAGAAGAATCTGCTACACTCAAATGCAGTAAAAGTTGACGTGTAGTCTTGGTGGGAGTGGGGAAAGAATATAGGACCACATTAAGGCACACACCACTGATGGAAAGAGAGCTATTAGAACTCTGAGAGATGTCAGCTCTGAAAACACACAGAAGACGAGCGCCAGCCAAGACAGGGTCAAAGCTCAAAAGAATTTACCTTTACTTTCTTCATACCCAAGAGCAGAAGAGACAGAACAGGGACTGCACTTGAAACAATCGCTTCCGTAGTAGGGAGTTTGAAATGTATTTAAGAAAGAAAATGGCAGGGTATGTTTGTTAGTTACACAGAGCAGAGTTCTCTGGCTGGACTTCCTAGTCATCTTCTCTACCCTCTCCATTCTGGTCTATGTAGTATACAGTACGTTATCACCTCGGCCAGCCTGTGTTGGGTGTAGGTCAAAAAGAGAACGCAGCTACAGCTACAAAATGTAAAGTATGTTTTATTGATTCAGGGACTAGACAAGGCAGCATTTGGTTTGTAAAAAGAGGCAAAAAAAATCGAATTCATTGTCGCTTCCAGTCAAGTGGAAGAGGGGTAAAATCCTACGTATTTCTTCAGCATTTTAGGACGTTCAGCTTTATCAAGATCAGAAAGATGGAAGGCTTGGGCTCGAGCTCAGGTCCCGGATGGCATCATACAGGAGCAGAAAGCTCCTCAGACCACCTTTGCCTTGTTTTAGGAAGGCCAAAATACCCAGGAAACGAGGGAAGTACAATTTCGTCAGCTCTTTTCTCCATTACAGAGCTAAGGAGTCATTTCATGTATTCATTTTGGTCCTACAATAGGGGAATTCCGTTTAGGAAGCAGAAACACATTCTACAATGACCTTAGGGGAAAAAGAAACCATGCAGAGCCACCAAGCAACGGCAGTACCAAGAGTCCCATTTGGAAGCTTGAAATTGCACCAAGTCCAAGGCTCATCGCAGGGCAAAGGCTCAGCGGTCTGATCTTTGGCACAGAAATCCGTTTTCATACAATACAATGTGTTCTTCCTCCCCAAATATTTGTCTTTTTTTTTTTTAATTAAAGATCAATCTCCTCTTGAACATGATTCTGATGAGAAACAAACCACTCTGCCTTCTCCTTCTTCCCCACCTTTCCTCTGATCAGCCATGACCCCCCCATCCCTCCCAACCTCCCTTTCTCCCAAGGGGAAGGGATGGAGTGAGGTGATGGAGCATGCAGCCTTTGGTCGTGTCTTGTCTGGCCTATGGAGTCACTGAGCTGAAATAAATGGGAAACAAAAAGAAAAAAACAAAAAACAAACAGATTTAAGGAATAAAAACCAAACCATCATGGTTAACAGCAGAATGAGGCTGACATGTAGGACAGATGCAGATCACACATGGGGGTGGGGTGCGCTGTTTCCCAAATCCAGGCCATTTAGTGGGAATCTGCCATTAGATTATTGCTACATGGGCTCCCCCTTCTCAAGAGATTCAAGTACACTCAAGGGACCGTTTCTGTCATTCTAGGCAAACAATTATACCGTAGTGGCTCCAACAGACACTCATTTCCGTTGCTGTCTATACCCAGTCTTCTTACATTCCTGAACTAACTGGAAGCTCCTATCTGCTTTCAGAGCATCTGTACCCAGCACCCCACTAGCAGCACAACCACAGTCTATGCTGCGGTGAAGCAAGAGGAAATACCACTGCAAGGCAGTGGAAGTTGGGGAAGACCCAAATAGAGCAAGAGTCTAAACTTCTGTTTTCCCTCCACGCCCCTTTCCGCACAGTCACATGCTTTCAGAGAGCAGCAGTGACGAGATCACTTTCAGTTTCTGGGGCTATTTACAGATTTTTGAAAGGGGGAAGGGACGACTATACTTCATAGGAAAGGATGTCCAGGAGCAGAGTCTGATTAACAGTAAATCGTGAACAAAAAGGAGAGAAGAATGCCTCCTGGCTGACCCCCAAACTGAACGGGCCAGTCCCTCAGGCAGGTCAGCACAAAGACTCCACAATCTCCTATACACAATGAGATTACACAGCCTATTACACCAAGTCAGCAAAATATACTGAAGGTTAAAGGACACTCAGCTTCATCTGGGCCAATAAGCATTTATACCAGAAGCTTCCACGTACTGTTGAGATTTCCACAGAGGACAGAGTTCATTCCTTTCATACCAGCCGTGTTTTTACTGTGAGGGCAGCATGACCTCTGTCACGTTAAAATCAACATCGGGCAGCACGGGTTTCAGCACAAGCACTTAGGCTTGCTTGAGAAACCCAAGTGCATTTCCATGATCTCAAAAGGCAAGTCAGAAGGGCTCAAGGACACTCAAAGCTTTTATCGCACACTTCTTGAAGAATGACTTGTTTGGAAACCTTGAGAAAACGGCACGAAGGGCTCGCCACATCGTCTCCCGTGATCAGGGGATGAGGAGACAGCTTCCGTTCCCACCCCGTTTCCAAAGGGGAGTCTCCTACGGCCTACGCTCACCTTCCCCCTTTAGAGTCAAACCCACTGGGATCCAGATTCCCCTCCAAGAAAACAAGGCTGGTTATTACAGCACTGCCAACGCAGTATAAAATAAATAGGACATGCACCACAGGGTAAAGGCGTCTGCTCTGAAATGGTACTAAGCAGCACACTCTCCACTCACATATTTTGCATTCATTCCTCCTCCCACACAGACAACGCTCACTTCCTGCAAGCAGACAGAGCGTTTTATTTTCCACAGCCGTCCGGCGAGGCATGGAAGACCTGTGTACTGCGAGCTTCTCCCTCCCGCCTCCCAGATCAGCCATGACCTTCAGTACTGCTACTGCCATGTTGGGTCCCAGCCAAACAGATCGAACAGCGGAAAGTGCAGCTGTTTTCCCATTAACTAGGACTCTTCAGAAGAAACCAAACTTTCACTTTTGACCTGACTGGATCTAATCATGTTATTAGCAGCAAAGAGCCGGTACATTAGCTCACTGCACCCCCTACAGGCTATATTCTCTCTCACACACAGGTATACGGAAACATACCAGCATGCTGACATAGGCCAGAAAAATAGACCAGCAACTGCTTGTTTAATGGACACTTTGCACAGCCCTCTCTCCGGCTGTCATCCCCACTCCTTCCGCTCTCTAATGGGCCGTTCCTCTCCCTGACCTCCCAGGAGAAGGGAGTGTGCTGCACTAGCAGAGCCCTAAACAAACATAACCAGGTCTTTACATGTGGCTTTCGAGAAGGCTGCCAAGATGCTGGCAAACACCACGTCAGGGGACTGGGAGGCATCTATGGCTGTATGGATCCCTCGTTTGGTGTAGTAGTCTACCAGCGGGATGGTCTGGGTGTGGTAGGACTTCAGCCGAGTTTTCAAAGCCACTTCGTTATCGTCAGAACGGCGGATCAAAGGCTCCCCGGTGGCCTGAGAAAGGAAGGCGACAGTGAACAGGCCAAATCTGCAGCTTGTTACAGCCCAGCAGAGCCCTCCCCTCCATTAAACTCATCTCTAGTCAAATGGGTGACAATATGGGAAGACAGGGCAGTAAAAGCTTGGTTACTGGTCTGAAGGTAATTTAAATAAGATCTCAGGAGAAATGTATCAGTAGCTCACATACATCGTCCTTCATATGCTCTTTAGGGGGATTGAACTCCTCGTGGTAAGAGCGGCCACTTGCTGGGTGGATCAGCCTAAAACCGAAAACAAAGGTCAGCAAAGTACCTCTGCGCTCATGATAAGACAACCAAACACCAGTCAGCATGAGAAACATCCGCAGCAGCACAGGTGTTTTTCACTCTATCAATAAATTTGCTCGAGTCAATTCAATCAAGCAGCTCTCCAGGGAGCTGAAGAAAAGAAGCCGTTCTGGGGGGTGGAGGAGGAGTATTTTGTCCAGGAGTGAGGCAGGAATCTTCTGGAAATCCATATTTTAAAGGACTAGGTGATGTAATGGAGAACTTCTGCTGGACCCAAATGGTCATGTCCAATCCAGGACAAAGTAATACAATGAAGCAGTGATAACACCAGAGAAGATACATCATAAGGCATTAGCGTTTCACATTTTCCCTTGATGCTTAGTCACATCACCAACCACTACCCGTGGCACAGACGGACAGACTTTGTTCAAGGAAGGCCCAAGATGGGAATAGCAGGGCATGCTACAGGTCAGTACTGAGGTGTGACAGCAGAACCTTGTATGTGTGTGGAGCAAAGACTGAAATAGCAAAGGCTGAAGCAGGCCAGGATTGAGGTGCTTTGACACAGCTGGCTCCACCCAGTGATAAAACTATCCCAGGAACCAAAATTCACTGTTCTCCCAAACCATAGGGAAAACGGTAAGAAAAAAGGACTTGGCCTATTTGTGGAGGAAGGAAAATTATTACCGTCCAGTGATCCTCCGGATGAGTAAGGAGTCAGCAATGCTGAATTCAATCACAGAATCTAGCTTCTCGCTTCTCTTCTCCATGAGCTCATCCAGCTGTAATAGAAAACATTCCCCTTAAGTACACAGATACACTGCAACAGAGAGAGTTCCGACATAATCAAGTCTCTTCTAGAGACATGGCTGGGGGTGGGAATGGAGCTGTATCAAGAGCTACTGAGCTAGAGGATTTGAAGTCACGTACCATCTCCGCCTGCTTCACTGTGCGAGGGAAACCATCCAGCAGGAAGCCATTTTTGCAGGGAGGAGACTGCAGGTTTTTCTCAATCAGTTCCACCACCATCTCATCACTCACCTTAGAAGAAAGTCTCATTCAGTTCATTAAAAACAGTAAATAGACCCGATTAGGCCAGCACTGTCCTATCTTAAGCATCATGGACCATAGGGTGCCCTTATTTACACCCCTGCAATTCAACTGACTTCACCGAACATTGTCTTCACACCTGCTAGCCACTGAATATACATATTGGAGCCCAGGGATCACGAGTACCTAGTCTGCACCTGCTCCTACATGCAACAAAACCAACACAAAATAGCAATGTCAAGAGTGGGCATGTGTAATATAATTGAACGCAAAGTTTTGTTCATACAATACAAAAGCTGCAAGTTCAAACACACCCTAGTCAGGAAGCAAGGGTTCTCTTTTGCTACCTGTGTGTATGTAACACGTGGACAGCAAGACATGCATTTAACAGGGTCAATGAGCACAAATACTACTTCACTGGCCACACAATGTGGGCCAGTGAACAGCATCATGAGACTCTTAACTTGTGCATTCGCTGTTCGTGGGACAGATTCCACAGACCCTACAGGCAGGAGTCAACCACTATAACAAAGATTAAGGATTATTTTGTTGATTAAAAAGGTGCTGAGAAATGCACAATTTCACCGTTTCCCCCGTAGAGATAGACAGGAGCCATTCCTGCAAAGTTACATGCAAGTTTAACTTTAGGCACACGTTAACACGTGTGGGTGCTTGCAGCATCTAGACTTCCTCATACTCCAATCTGAACATAAAATTGGGATGAAGTTGACTGTGGAAGACGCCAATTCAGACTGGTGGCCAAATGTTATTGGTTTAAATCCAAAGTAACTTTCCATTGTCTTCAGTGAAGTTATTCCTGATTTATGCTACTGCAGCCTACCAGAATCTGGTCCTAGGGTTTCGGGTACACATCAACTAGAAACCCATGGCTGGCCAGTTCCAGCTGACTCAGGCTTGCAGGGCTTGGGCTGCGAGGCTGTTTCATTGCTGAATAAACTTCTGAGCTCAGGCTAGAGCCATGGCTCTAGGACTCTGCAAGGTGGAGAGGTCCTAGAGCTCGAACTTCAGCGAGCACAAAGCCTACACAGCAATGAAACAGCCCCAAAGCCTGGTCCCGAGACAGCTGGCACAGGCCAGCCGCAGGTCTTTCTTTGCTGTACAGATGTACCATTAGAGGCAAGAGCCCTAAAATGGATGATGCAATAGAGGCTGGGTGGTTTGGTTGGAATTTAAGGTTATTTCCATGATTCTGAGGCTGATGCAACCATTCATTTAAAAGAAAGCTACATTATTTTTAGAAAGTAAACACATTCCAAGAATGGGCTTTGGGAATTGCTGTACTTCCACCAAACTAAGCTATCTTAAAGCCAGAATATGCTAATACAATATATTGCCAATGCAGTTCAGTGTTCCCAGTACCACGCACATTAGAAAGACGGGCAGTTATCTTTAGATAGTGCTCCTATCTTTCATAACCAGGCTCAATGATGCAATGCAAGCTCCACATGAAGGCTGAAGATAAGCAGTCTCACTGTGCTACCGCAAAGCCTTCTGGGAGGAGTTTTCTTAAGCGTACTAAAGCCTGCTATTGGCAAATAGCACGATTCAGCGTAACACGTGGGGAAAGAAGAGGAAAGAAAGTGGGGAAACTTGAGGTCTGAACCTGGGTATATAGTTATGCATAAAGGGAGGCAAAGTGATGCAATGGATTGAGCACCAGCCTGGGAGTAAGTAGACTTCGGCTCCAACTGTTATTTTGAGCAAGTTACTTCACTCCCTGCCTCAGTTTCCCTATTAAGAGCTTTACCCACTTTGACAAAATGCTTTGAAGTCTATGGACGAAATGTGCCACAGGTACTAAGTACAGTCATCCAGGACCCCAAACCAAGCCATTTTTACATGGAAGAGTTTAATGCCCTATGTAACTGTGAGGGTAAATGGTCTTCAGGCCTTATTTTCACCTTACAAATTACAGATGAACCCCAATTATCTGAAGGACTCAGGAGATATGACATCTTGGATAACTGGAATCTTCACTCTGCGGGGCTTAGGAGCAGCACGTGAACAGGAGGCTTGGGAGTGCTCTAGTGATAACACCTGTTCCTGCAACCCCAGAGACATAACCACAGTTTGGGGTAATGGAGTGTTTATTAGCCAGAAGCTGATTAATCAGGATTTGTTCTGTGAAACTAGATAAAGCAAAAGGGAAAGCTAAAAGCTAAGAAAACAGGAATTTTAAGGAAGAAAACTCAGATCTATGCAGGATAGGGAGCAGCATCTTTACAAGACATCTTTCCTGTGGCAATAGGGGGAAGAGGAGAGGAAATCACACATTTGCCCTGGAAGCTGTTCTTAGTTTTCTGGTCTGGATTTGTCATTGGTTTCTATACGAAGGACAGCTGTTTGATCACCGCAGGCTTGTATTTTTTTTTTTAAATGCTTTTTTCAGGCCTCTCAATATACCCAGAGGATTGGAACTTTCATTAGCAGTATCCATCTCACTATACCCACCAGCTTCCCAGCATCCATAGTCTCCTTCAACTTTTTACCCAGCTCCGATCCTGAAGCCACCATGGCCCTCAGCATGTCACCTGTTGCCAGGTGGCAAACGCAGTAGGTTTCAGCAAGTTTAGGAGCCTATGATGGGAGAAAACAGAATAAAAAGTGAATTAGGTGCAACTTCCATGAACAGATCCCATTGATTCTCCACAGGTGAAGTTTTTATCATGGGAAGTAATTTCACCTCACAGTGATGGAAGCTATATTAAAAAGTTAAGAGTTAAAATCCGAACAGGGTTTGGTAACGTTGGTACAAAGGAGCTGGTTTTGCCATGAAAACCAGACAAATTATTTTAACACAGTCTGGGAGCATGCCCCAAGCAGCTCTGGGAGAGGAGCAGGCCCCAGGTACCAGGAAGGGGGGCGGGAGCCAAGACTTCTGGGTTCTATTCCCTGCTCTGGGAGGAGAGCAGGTCCCAGAGACCAGGAAGGGGGGCAGGAGCCAGAACTCCTGGGTTCTATTCCCTGCTCTGGGAGGGGAGCAGGCGCTGGGAAGGGGGGCGGGAGCCAGGACTCCTGGGTTCTATCCCCTGCTCTGGAAGAGGAGCAGGTCCCAGGGGCTGGGAAGGGGGGCAGGGACCAGGACTCCAGGGTTCTATGCCCTGCTCTGGGAGAGGAACAGGCCCCGGGCGCCAGGACTCCTGGGTTCTATTCCCTGCTCTAGGAGGGGAGAAGGTCCCAGGGGCCGGGAAGGGGGGCGGGGACCAGGACTCCTGGGTTCTATCCCCCGCTCTGGGAGAGGATCAGGCCCCGGGGGCCAGGACTCCTGGGTTCTATTCCCCGCTCTGGGAGGGGAGCAGGCGCCGGGGAGGGGGGCGGGCGCCGGGACTCCTGGGTTCTAGCCCCCGCTCCGGGAGGGGAGCAGGCGCCAGGAAGGGGGGCGGGGACCAGGACTCCTGGGTTCTATGCCCCGCTCTGGGAGAGGAACAGCCCCGGGCGCCGGGACTCCTGGGTTCTATTCCCTGCTCTGGAAGGGGAGCAGGCGCCGGGAAGGGGGGCGGGGAGCAGGACTCCTGGGTTCTATTCCCCGCTCCGGGAGGGGAGCAGGCGCCGGGAAGCGGGGCGGGGGCCGGGACTCCTGGGTTCTATTCCCCGCTCTGGGAGGGGAGCAGGACTCCTGGGTTCTATTCCCCGCTCCGGGAGGGGAGCAGGCGCCGGGAAGGGCGGCGGGGAGCAGGACTCCTGGGTTCTATTCCCCGCTCCGGGAGGGGAGCAGGCGCCGGGAAGGGGGGCGGGGAGCAGGACTCCTGGGTTCTATTCCCTGCTCTGGAAGGGGGGCAGGCGCCGGGAAGGGCGGCGGGGAGCAGGACTCCTCGATTCTATTCCCCGCTCCGGGAGGGGAGCAGGCGCCGGGAAGGGGGGCGGGGAGCAGGACTCCTGGGTTCTCTGCCGGACTCCACCTGTGACCTTGGCCGCTCCCTGCGCAGGGCCCTGCCAGTCCGGCCGGGGATCCCCGGCCCGCCGGGCCCCGCGCCCCGCAGCCCGCCGGGAGCCCGGCCCCTCACCTGGGTGCCCTTGCCCGCCCCGGGCGGCCCCAGCAGCACGGCCCGGAGGCTCCTGCGGAGGCTCCGGCCTTCGCCTTCCCGGCTCTGCACGTTCGGTGCCATCGCTGCTCCCCCGTCCGCCGGGCCCCACACGGCCAACCCTCCGCGAGCCCGCCCACCCAGCACTCCCATTGGGCCGCTGTGGCTCGCCCCGCCCACGTCACGCGTGACTGACGCACGGAGTAGCCAATTGCTGATGCACAAGGGCCAGGGTGGAGGATGATTGGGAGGGATCGAGGAGGGGGCGGGTCTTATCCGCCACCAAGGCGGCTGGCAGGGTTAGAAGGGCGCGGGGTGGTCTAGGCTTCGATCTGCCTGCTGGTGCTGAGCGCAGCGCCCCCTGCCGTGGGGAGTGAGGTCTCAGCCGCTGGGCACCCGTCCAGGGAAATGGCCAGGACTCCTGGGTTCTAATCCCCCCTCTGGGAGAGGAGCAGGCCCCTGGGGTGGAGCACAGTGCAGGGCATCCTGCCAGGGGGCTCAGTGCTGGTTACACGGCATCCCACTGAGCCCTGCCCAGACCCTCTCTCTGCACTGCAGTAACCAAGTCCCCTGAATTGTTCTTCATCCTTGAAGGAGCTTGTTGCACAACAGAGAGTATATGTGTAAGAACCCCCCCCGGCTAGCGAGGGTTTCACGGTTGTCACTGCTGTACCAGCCATGCCACGCTCGCTCAGCGCTTCCTGGAGATAGCTGGGAAATAACTCACAGTGACCTGGTTCAGAAGCACAAGTGCTGGTCACTGTTGCCTCCTCCACAGCTTTGGGCAATTTCAACACACACACTGCGCTATATCTTGTCTGAAAAAGATACGCTGGGCCTTTGTCAGGAATGTTGGTATGTGACTGAGGAGTAACTGGGTAGTGTGAAAACCAATTCAGGGACAATGACAAGTCTGTTGGATAGTGTCTGTGTGACCAGTAGGTCGGTCCCCCTCCTTACCTTTCTGTCTGGAGGGCTGCATTAGAAATATAAATGGCACAGGCTGGCATTGGGAATTCCCCAGGAAACGCACACAGGGGAGCTGCTCCCATTCAGAGGACCGGCTGACCCCTGGAATGATCCTTACAGCAAGAATGAGGAGTCCTTGTGGCACCTTACAGACTAACACATTTATTTGGGCATAAGCTTTCATGGGCTAGAACCCACTTCATCAGATGCATGGAGTGGAAAATACAGGAGCAGGTATAAATACATGAAAGGATGGGAGTTGCCTTACCAAGTGTGAAGTTAGTCTAAGGAGACAATTTACTTAACAGCAGGTTACCAAGGGAGGAAAGATAACTTTTGAAGTGGTAATGAGAGTGGCCCATTTCAGACAGTTGACAAGAAAGTGCAAGTAACGGTAGGGGGAAATAGGTTTAGGTTTTACAGCAAGGCAGATTGAGAAAAGCATGTGGCCATTGGGTGTCGGTGTGGATCCTCACACAGTAGCAGCATCTGGACTCTCTTACCAGCTCTGAGATTCAACTCCTTGCTGCTGCTCATGAACTAACCTGGACTGGGATAGAGCTCTCATGTGTGAAACAAGCAGCCACTTTTCCAGTGAGTAGCTCCCATGCCATCCCCTTCTGCCCTGTCACCCTAGTGCTAAGTGTTAATGTAACTAGGAACAAGCCCGCGATCAGGAGTGCCCTACACGTGTCATTGTGATTGCAACTCTAAACAACACTTCATTCCTTCCCCAATACTCCTTCCCTGAACCTGTTTGCCTCACACCTTTTACTAGTGTTAACTCATTCCTGCTTTAGAGACATGGTTTTACATGTGGGGCAAAAAAAATACAGTTTTTGTTTCCATATGTGATTCAGATCCTTCATATTCCCCCCCTGCAGTGAGAGAGGTGTAAGCTCTTCACTTAGGCCCCAGTCCTGCCTGGGCAGACCTCTGTGCCTCCACCACGCCTCACTGAAATCAATAGGGCTCCACACGGCCACAAGGGTCCATCTGTGTGTATGTTGAGCTTGAGGGTAAATTATTGAGGGCAAGGACCATGTGTGTGCTCTCTATGTAAAGTGACCGCCACACCTGTGGCATTATAAATACCGTATTTGCATAACGTTTTTCCCTCTGATTTCAACGGTGGGGAAACCAAGGCACAAGAACTTGCCTAAATCAGCGGCAGAGCTGAGACCCAAAAGTCCTAAGTCTCAGTCCTGTGCCTGGTGTACTGGACCATGATGCCTCCATTGCCTGTATCTTTTCCAGAAGATTTCACTGCCTGGTTTTCTTCCTCTGCCCTTTTCCCTGCTCTCACTTTATCTCTGAATCTGTTGATTTCTTCTTTTGATCCCTCTCTTTTGCCTTCTATAACAATAACCCCAGAAAACCATGTGCTTCCAACATTCCTTCCCACCTCCTGTTAGGAACCTTAGCCAAAGCCCTGTGCAGGAGGGAGACTAGCAGTTGGAAGGACGGTACTCCCCATGTGTACCCTGCTACATTGCACAGCCCTCTCTGGCTCCCCTCTCAGTAACTGAGGGATAATGACAGGTTTCAGAGTAGCAGCCGTGTTAGTCTGTATCCGCAAAAAGAACAGGAGTACTTGTGGCACCTTAGAGACTAACACATTTATTTCAGCCTGAGCTTTCATGAGCTACAGCTCACTTCTTCGGATGCATAGAATGGAACACACAGACAGGAGATATTTATACATACAGAGAACATGGAAAGGTGGAAGTATGCATACCACCAGGAAGAGTCTAATCAATTGAGATGAGCTATCATCAGCAGGAGAAAAAAAACTCTTTGAAGTGATAATTAAGATGACCCATAGAAGGTGTGAGGAGAATTTAACATAGGGAAATAGATTCAATTAGTGTAATGACCCAACCATTCCCAGTCTCTGTTTAAGCCTGAGTTAATTGTATCTAATTTGCATATTAATGCGAGTTCAGCAGTCTCTCTTTGGAGTCTGTTTTTGAAGTTTTTTTGTTGCAAAATTGCCACCTTCAAGTCTGTCACTGAGTGGTTAGAGAGGTTGAAGTGTTCTCCCACTGGTTTTTGAATGTTATGATTCCTGATGTCAGATTTGTGTCCATTTATTCTTTTGCGTAGAGACTGTCCAGTTTGGCCAATGTACATGGCAGAGGGGCATTGCTGGCACATGATGGCATATATCACGTTGGCAGATGTGCAGGTGAACGAGCCCCTGATGGCGTGGCTGATGTGAGTAGGTCCTATGATGGTGTCACTTGAATAGATCTGTGGACAGAGCTGGCATCGGGCTTTGTTGCAAGGATAGGTTCCTGGGTTAGTGTTTATGTTGTATGGTGTGCGGTTGCTGGTAAGTATTTGCTTCAGGTTGGGAGGCTGTCTATAAGCGAGGACTGGCCTGTCTCCCAAGATCTGTGAGAGTGAGGGATCATCTTTAAGGATACGTTGTAGATCTTTGATGATGCGCTGGAGAGGTTTTAGTTGGGGGTTGTAGGTGATGGCTAGTGGTGTTCTGTTATTTTCTTTGTTGGGCCTGTCCTGTAGTAGGTGGCTTCTGGGTACTCTTCTGGCTCTGTCAATCTGTTTTTTCACTTCAGCAGGTGGGTATTATAGTTTTAAGAATGCTTGATAGAGATCTTGTAGGTGTTTGTCTGTCTGAGGGATTGGAGCAAATACGGTTGTATCTTAGAGCTTGGCTGTAGACAATGGATCGTGTGGTGTGTCCTGGATGGAAGCTGGAGGCATGTAGGTAAGTATAGCGGTCAGTGGGTTTCCGGTATAGGGTGGTGTTTATGTGACCATCGCTTATTAGCACAGTAGTGTCTAGAAAATGGACCGCTTGTGTGGAAGTGTGCAGTGTTACCGCCTTCAAGATGGGGAGGTCAGCAGGGTGGGTGGACACCCCCAAGCAAGAAGACTGGGGAGTCTTGGAGATTGGCAGCTTCATATAGATAGGTGGCAAACTCCCTGGGTAAGGAGTGGGTTGCCTGCATGGTATAAAACTCCTATCTTGGGATTTCTGTTAAAACTTTACTCATGTCGGGGGACCAGCTCCCTCGCTCCAGTGCAGCCCCTTTAGGCTGGGAGCAAAGGAACCTGGAGCCACAGGATCACAAGGGAAGCATGCGGTGTCTGGCCCGGCTGCAGGGAGAGGCCTACCTACCTAGATCACTGCAGCCAGGAGATGGGAGCTGCAGTGGGTGGGGTTTGAGCTCTGAATCACCTTTCCTGGGGCAGGGGAAGGTGGAGCTGAGCCCTTTGTTCTGGCCTGGGGAGCTAGTCAAACAGGAAGAGCAGATTTAAAACAGTCGTGGGAAGGTAACTGCAGCTGCGGCAGACTCGGTGCATGGAAGAGCTTGCGCAGGTCGGGGCAGGGACAGGGAGTGCCAGGAACTCAGCCCGCCTCTGCCTGCTCCCGGGGGATGAAAGCAGAGACGCCTTAACATGGACCCTCTTTGAAGCAACAATGGCCTGATCTGAGAGCTGCCAAGATGTGTGGACTGGGTGAGTGGCTTCCACTTTCCCCAAAGTGACAGGGAGGGGAAGGAATTTCACACCCTGGTCCTGCCGGATGGGCCTGGGGGGTCAGACTGGAAGGGCAGTGGTGGATTGGAGACTGGTGGGGCCTTGTCTGCATCATCCTGTGGATTTTTTTTTCCTTTCTCAAAGGCCTTTCTGTAAGAGCTTGGAATTGAGGAGCCCCAGCTAAAGCTGGCGGGTGGGAAACAATCAGTGGGGTTGCAAAGGTGAGAAATGAGGCCAGGGGATCAAAGCCCAGATCTTGTCCCCTGATCACAGGGAGGGGGTGACCACAGGATTCCAGGGGCAGTCCTGGGAGCTGGTCACCAGAGGCCACAATGTAGCAATTCTTGCTTCTTCGGCCCCTTCCACCCAAGGCTCTGGGGAAGGGGGAGGCTGGGCAGCATCCTTCTCTGTCTACAGCTGGGGCAGGTGAGGCACAGAATGGGCCAAGTGACTTGCCCAGTGCCTGACTGAGCTGGGAATAGAAGCAAAGTCCACCCAGATCCCCCATCTGTGAGCTCTGGTCCCGGGGGCAGAGGGGAGGTTGATATCACCTCCAGAAAGCAGAGCCCCTGTCCGCACAGGAGCATCAGGCTATGCTATCTCGAAAGGCTTTGCGCCAGGGGCTCCAGCCTGTGTTTGGAACAGGGTAGGTCTGGAATAGAAGTAAGAAAGCTCTGCCCCAAAGAGCAGTTCCTGTGATCCTGCGGGTTGTGAGGATCACATGAGTTGTGAGTTCTGTTTGCAGAGTTGTAAGCCCTAGTGTGGAGAGGGCCTGGGCACCCTCCCGCTCACAGCCCTTCCTGTTGGGAGGGGAGAAGATGATCTCTTGGCGTTCTGAGGTTTAATGTATGGTTAATCTTTAAAGAAATCTGTTTGTTTTGTAGGAAGCTTCTGATTACAGAACTTCCTTGTCCCTTTCTTAGTCTCTGTGCTCCAGGGTCTTAGATCCACCTGCTTGAGCTCTCCGGGCAGGGAGCTATGGGAGGATCCGCTCTGGCCTGCGCTGCTCCCCACTATTCATTCAATCCCTCCCGTAAGCACAGAGTGGAGGAGTAACTGACTGAGGCTGGGACTGGAATATGGGCCTAGGGAGCTCCTGCAGCCCATCCTGCGGGGAGAGGCTGGGAATGGAGTCTCCAAGGGGCCACCTAGCTGGTGCTCCTGCACACTCCTAGCTAAGGAACCCTGAGGTGGAGTCCCCTGAGTACAGCTCCACTTGGCTCTCCAGCCCTATCCACTGCTTGCTGCTTCTCTGGGCCCCTCTGGAAGCCTTTGTAGCTAGCTCAGCTGCTCTGTGCCTTGGGGCTGGACTGCCCTGAGCCCCCCCCTTCAGTCAGTGCCGCCCCACGGCACCGCTCCCCTTTGCTCACCCCATCGCTTTGCTCCACTTCTGTTCCCATGCCCTGTCCGAACCACTCACCTGTGTGAGAACGCTGCCGCGCTCGCCCAGGCGCTAGTCGGGCGTCACGTCCCAGCCCTGAGACTCGACTGGCAAGTGCGGGTCTGGGACCGATCCCGTCTGTGCTGCTCAGCTACCCCAGCTGTGCCCTGCCACCCACGGGGCAAATTCTCTGGGACAGGCTCTTTGGCTGCTCCAGAGTCCTGGTCAGGAGTTCAGAGGGGATTTTTATAGGGCATTACAACAGCATCAGTGCTTCTCATGGCTTCCTCCATGCCCGCTCCGCCCCTCACGGCAGTGTCAGGGCCTCAGGGCAGGGATCTGTGTGGCTGTGCTTGTTCTGTGCCTGCCCATCATGGTGCTGCCTGGACCCGAACTAGAGCGGCAGCGAGCTGAGCCCCTCCCTTCTCTCCTGCACAGACACCCTCGATTCCAGCAGCTTCCAGAAGCTGCTGATGAAGACGGGGCTCATCCTGATTGTGATCGGCCACCTCAGTTTCATCTCTGGAGCCCTCGTGCAGGGGACCGTGCTACGCTACGTGGCAAACCCCCAGGATGCCATCTCCCTGCAGTACGCCATCTCCAACATCATCTCGGTGACCTCGGCCATCCTGGTACTGCTCTCCTGGCATGCTGGCTCTGCCCGGGGGTGGGGAGGCTATGGAGAACGGGGGTAGAGGTTGCTTGTTAGGAGGCAGGAGAGTGGCCGGACCATAAGATGTGGTTTAGGGTCTGGGAGGGGACGCCCTAGGTTAAAGCTGTGGGGTGTTGGTGGGGGGGAATGCCCATCTCTCTCCAGGCTGCAGGTGTTTGGTGGGAAGCCCCCTGCTGAAGTAGAGGCCGATGGATGGGAGATCCTGCTGGGGACCAGTGGAGCGTGGGTGCAAAGACCATGCTTCCCTTTACCCCCACACAGCCGTGCTCTGCTGCCTCCCAAGTTACTTACTAGGGCTGCCAGGGGAAAGCACTTGGCTTTAAATGCCTGACACTGCTGGGCCTGGGAGCTGTGTGGCCCGAGATCCCCCTCCCCACCCCCACCTGCAGTTTCTTGCTGCTGTTTAAGAAAACAAAATCTGGCACCAAAGTTCCTTTAATCAGGAAAACAAGCTTCCTCCTCACCCCCGAGACCGGGCCTCAGAGCTGCGATCTCTTCCCTTCCTGCAGCCCACATGGGCGCTCCGTACCTCTTCGCTCTTACGGCTCCTGCAGAGGCTGTAGCTGGGACAGCCCCGGCTGCAGCATCGCCACAGAAACACCCCCCCCCCAAAGCCTGATGGGCCAGATTCAGCACTGGAGTGAGCTGGAGCAATCTGGTCCCCAGTCTGACACCAAAAGGTACCTAGGCTACGTGGCAGCTCTTTGGGGCAGGGACTGGCATGACGGGGCCCCGGGTCTAGCTGGGGCCATAATACATCACAGTACATGGAGCCGTCCCTGCTAGTCTCGCCGGCCAATGGAAAGGGGGAGGGTACTCCAGTGGGTGGGGCAATACTCTGGGATTTGGGAGACCAGGTTCAATTCCTTGCTGGGCCACAGACCCGGGCAAATCACTTAGTCTCTTTGTGCCTCAGTTTCCCATCTGTCCAATGAGGATAATAGCACTGTCCACCTCCCAGGGGCGTTGGGAGGAGAGATACATGAAGGACTCGGTGGTGCTCAGATAGCTGGCCCCATTGGCTGCAGTAAGTACCTGGATGGCAGATGGAGCCATTCTGGGCAGATTCCCATGTGAATGTTGCAGCCCCTGCAAGAGGCTCGCCCCTGGGAAGCCGCCAGGGACAGAGGCCATCCCAGGTCCTGTTAGAAACTGGGTGCTGCCAAGCTGTGTTTAAGGAAGGCTCTAGAACCAGTGAGCTCCGATTCAGTAATGACTCCTGTTGTGGACCCCGGTACAGAGCACTCGCTGCCTTTCCCACACTTGCAAACATTAAGCACTTGACAAAAATAAACGCCAATCCTAGAAAATCACCCACCCTTAAAAAGTCTGATTGCCGTGCGTTTCTAAGGCCACCTGAGTTCTCTCTCCCCCAAGCTGGCCTTGGAAGCTGTCGAGCCAGCACCATTCAGTTTAATTGTTAACCCTAATTATTATTATTATTTCAGGCACTTGCAGAACATTCAGTGACGTGCCTCACTCCACAATGAGGGGTGGGTGAGACTCTCCCCTGGGCTGAGCTGCTGCAGTTTGCACGTCAGTTCAGCCTGGTTCAGGAAGGCGAGCTGCAGCCCCGATTACGAGCCAGCCCTTCGGAAGAGGTCACTGAGTCCTCTGGCACCTGCTGGATCAGACTCCTCCCTGTTGTACCTCCTCCGAAGCGAGCGGTGGTACGGCAGGGCGAAATGGTGCCTCCCTTTGGTTTTAATAACATCAGCATTTCAATGGTCCCAGCTGGCCCTGGAAGCTGGCACCCTATTGTGGTGCATGGCAATGCGATTGTTTTCCTGGAGGCAGGCTCCGAAGGGTGGCTGTGCATGGATTTTTTCTAGGGGCAGCTATACAGCTGCATCTATAGTAGAGGCCGAGGAAGTTTAGATTGGGGGGGGGGAGATCAACTGAAGTAAACAGCAAACAATGTGGGGGTAAGACAACAGCCCCCAAGTCCTTGGGGCTTTAGTACCAGTTCTTTCTAACCTGAGGGGCTTGGCAGAGCATCTCCTCCCATTGCTGTGTTTCCTTTGCAGACCATCTCCTGTGGCATAGCTGCGATTGTGCTGTCCAGATACCTTTCCCTAACAGCCCTGGTAAGGACGGCTCCCGAATTCCCCCAAAGTCCTGTCGTGCTGCAGGGGCCTGCTCCCACCAAAGGCTCTGCTGGGGAGAAGGCCTGTTCCTCGCAAGGGTCTCTCTCTCCCTCTGGAAGGGTCTGGCTGATCCTCTCAGCTGCTTGCAAATTTCCCCTCTGGCACTTCAGAGAGAAAAGATTTGTTTGAACTTGAGCCTGGGAATGCATTCTGGGAGCTTGCCTGTGCCCCGCCCAGTGAGAGAGCTGTGCTGCACGAGTTAAAGACACACACACAGTTTAATGGCTCCATGTGAGCTTCAAACCCCAGGACAGGCTGTAAGGCTTGGGAGAAAGTAGCACGCATGTCTAGGGGCAATGGAGATGGAGGATGAGCTCCCGTCCCACCCCAGGAAAGGGTTGGTGATAGAGGAGGGGAAGCCAAAGTACTTGCAAACATTTAATCTCATGATTCTCCTTTTGGGGAAACTGAGGCAGCGGCTGAGTCTGTGTCTAAGGGTGCAGTGCAGGGTGACTCACCCACCCTTCAAGGAAAGAAAGGGCAGCTGCATGAAACATACCAGACACAGCTTATCTGTAGCTCTCTGGGGAAAGGCTGTGGTGGGATACCAGGGGATGTCTTGTAGAATATGGTTGGTCCGTACCCGCCATGACTCAGTGGCAGGGCGCTCCCAGGCCTGTGCTCAGACCATGTGCACCCATGGTGACTGATTTCCCTGGCATCCGTGTGAAGGGCCAGCAGTGGGAGGGATGCAGACAGCCTGCCCCGTGGGCCTGTGCCCCCAGGCCCTCGCTGTGACTAGCTGTGTTTCTCTCTGACTCGCCGCAGAAGTGGGCGGTCTTCTCCCTCAGCATAAGCAGCACCCTGCTCTCGCTCTTCTGCTCCGTGGGGCTGGCGGTCTCCATCATCCTCACCTTTGCCAACAAAGGGAACGCCCTGCTGGCCACCTGCACCTTCACCAACGTGGAGCTGATCCAGATCTCCCACGAGTGCTCCTTCGACCCCACCCGTGTCTATGTAAGTGCTTGGGAGGGTCTGAAATCCCTGTGAGAGGGGGACGCTCCCGCCCTGGCCTAGCAGTGTCTAGTAATGCCCCCGGCGCCCACTCAGCAAGGGCAGAATACGGGGTGTTTATGGGGTTTCAGGGATTATTTTTGCCTTCCTCTGCAGCATGGGGGGCGTGGTTCACTTGCTGGAATCCCATAGCAGGGGCCTTGAGCATAGGGTGCACCGGGGACTCTCCCTGCAGTGTGCAGGTCAGGCTCCTGGAACGTTAGTCTGTCGGCTTAATATAGGGGCCTCTGGGTGAAAATGAATGGCCAGGTCCGCCTAGATGATCTAATGGTTCCTTCTGGCCTTAAAGGCTCTGATTATGTCGTTGCTTCTAATACCACCAGCACTGTGCCCTTCTCGCACCTTCCGTCTGGGGACCTCAGAGGGCTGTAGACACTCGCGCATTAAATGTACCGGCAGCCCTGAGCTAGAGGAAGTATCATCCTTGCTTTGAAGAGGGGGAGACTGAGGCACGGGGAGGAGGGGACATGACCTGCCTGAGGTTGCACAGTGAGTCAGCAGCAGGGCTGGGCGTGGAACCTACTGTTAACCCCAACGTGCCTGTCTTTGGATCGGGCCTGTGGGAAGGTGGAGCTCAGTGGAACAGCTCCCATTGGCTGTGGTGGGTTTGGCTCAGGCCCCAAGAGATCTCCTGACCCACTCCTCTCCACAGAGCTCCACGCTGTCCCTCTGGACCATGTCCCTGATACTCGACACGGTAGAGATCATCTTCAGCATCCGGTGCTTCCTGCTCACCCTCACACTCCTCAACCTGAAGCTGTGTCGGCGGACCCGCAAGAAAAAGGTAACCCCGGCGTGCCTGGTCTCCCCACCCCGGCTCTGAGGCCCCTGCTCTCCCCCCTTCTAAGGGCTGTGAGACTGGATTCCCAATGTCCTATTTGTAGCTGCTGCCTTTGGCTGAATCCCCGGGTTTGTTTCTGCTCTGTGGGATTTGCACAGGGGGAGATGATGCAGGTTCTCCGCTCGCTCCCTGTGCTGTCAATGGGGCTGTTCAGGATCTGGCCCCAAGTGGCTGGCTCCATCCCACCCATTGGCCGGTGGTAAGTCAGAGCAGCTGGGCCAGGCGTCCCTTTGGGATACCAGTGACCCCGTCCTTCAGCTCCCAGTGCTGGGAGATGCCGGTTGGCTACTGATTCACTACGGCAAAGCTCACTCCTTGTCAGAGCTGCTGCCCATGATCCCAAAGCTCCTCTCACCCTGGCACTTAGGGACTTGGCCATCAGAGGGGATCGTTCTGGGTAGCTCTGCCCGGGGCTTTCAGCCACTGTGTGCTGGAGCAATGCAGTGTTGATAGAGGGTTTTCTCAATCCGCCTGCTGTGTTTGAGCAGCTTTGCCTGGGTGCCACAACCCCAGATGGAGACTGGGGATCCCACCTCCATTAGAGACCAGGATCCAAAAGCCGAGGCCAGAGCCTGGCTCTGTCTGATGTGTGTAACTAGGGACGCCCTGTGCAAAAGAGACAGGCTGGGTCTCAGCGTGGAGACACATGGAGCGTTGCCTGATCAGTCAAGCTGCGTCTTATCCCTGCGGCCCGGTGCCTTGCCTTCAGGGGTGCTCTAGTGCCCGGCGACTCCGTTTTCACACCCGCTTCCCATGTCGTTTCAAGGTCACGTTGCAGCTTGTTCCAGTGGAGAATCGAGACGCCAGTGAGGGCCGTGTCCTCCTCAGGCAGGGCAGAGTGGAGACGGTGTGGCTCTGAACAGGCCAGAGGAGCCCGCTGGCACCGCGGTGCCAAGCCTCCGCTTGTGCATCAACTTCATGGACCTGCCCCCACCCAGGCTCTGCTGTCCCAGCAACCTCCGTGGCTTGCGTTCCTTCCCCCATTGTTCTCCCATATGCTGCACTGGCCTCATGGCTCCTGCTCTCCCAGACTCTGCCATCCCAGCCTCCTCCCCAGGGCGGTGCTGTTGCTCAGACCCATTGCTGGTCTGAAGGGAGAGGATCCTCCACCCAGCTTGACACGTGTCCTACCTGCTGCCTTAATCTCCTGGCCCTCTCCTGCTCACCTGGCTGCAGGGGGCAAGCAGGAAAAGGGCTGGGAGTTGCTGGATGTAAACTGGCCTCCCCCAGCCAGGGGTAGACGAAATCTCGCTCTCAGCGTGCCTAGGTCTGACATCATCCCACAAGCAGCTGCACGGAGACAAAACTTTATTCTGAAGATATTAAAAGAACAAAAGCAACCCCCCCACCCCATGCACTCCCCTCATTTACTGGAAGGGACGAGCGAGCGTCTGCTTTGAAGGGTGCGTGAGCGCACCGGGACACGCTGATCTCCACCGCCTGGGCTGAGAGCGTTGGCGGGGTCGGGGGTGTGGGGCTGTGCTGACAGAGCCCCATCTGTGACGCAGGGCTTCTGCCTCTGTGTGAAGTGGGGGGGCCCTGCTGATCCCCCCCCTCCCCTCGCCAAGGGGATCTGTGTGCAGGCAGAACAAAATACTGATGAACAAAATCATGTGACAGACAGCAGTGGCCTTTAATGTGTGCGCTGGGGTCCTCAGGGCTGCCCCCCATCTGTGCTAAGCAGGGGAGGCTGCAATCAGCTGGGAGGTGGGGGGGGGCAGCCCAAGGGCTGAGGCTGCTACCACTGACCCTCTCCTTTCCCCCTGGGACTTACTCAGCCCCTGCCCTCCAGCTGGGGCAGGCTCCAGAGGTGGGCGCATCCCCTTCCACCCAGGACCCTGTCAGGGGAGGGGTCCTCCTCTATGATGGGGGGAGAGGGCAGGAAGTCCAACTTCTGGCTCAGTGAGGCAGGATTTGCCATGGCCACATTCTGCCAGCACCCCCAGCTGTGTTGGGAATTCATTTTGCTTAACTCCTTCAGACACCAGCCGTGAGGGCAAGTCCCCCGTGCAGGCTGATTGCTCCCCACACCGCCCCCTTCAGCCCCTGAATGAGCAGCTCTGGGGCTGTGGCCAGAGCCCCTCCTGTTGCTGGCTGACCTTTCCCCCTCACGCTTCTTCCGTGAGCCCCTAACTTTAGCTTTTGTGTGGCCCCGTGGCTGAAGAAAGGCCCCGGCCCCTGCTGTGCACCCGGGGTTGGCAGAAGCTGGGGGCTTGGCTTGCTCTGGCGCTCGCTGCTAAGCTTTTGGGGCTGACTCCATGGAAAATCCTGGCAGAAGCTAGAGGCGAGGGAAGCGTTCAGCCAGGAGGGCCTCTCCCGAGCTGCATGGGGAAAATACCCAGCTCTGTTCATGCTCCTACAGACCTAGCCGAAGTCTCCCACCCCCCAGTCTCCACTAGCTGCAGAGACACCAGCCTATTCCCTCTAGCTTCGCCTGTGGCGACCATCTCAGCTCCCCGCCGAGTGTGCCCAGGGGTTGTGCCCCCAACCCACCAGTCAGTCCTCCGGGGAAACACGACTCGGCAGCCTGGAGTGCAGCCTGACCCAGCGAAGTGGCTCTTTACCACGGCTACGTGCTGGTCCTGCAGCGGCTTCATCCCTCCCATTTTGCAGGGCTGGCATTTGGGGGGCAGTGAAGGGGTAAGAGCACCTGCCTGTGTTCCTGCTGGGGGGAGGGGAGACTGAGAGCTTAGACCCCCCCCTTCAGGGTACCACAGGCTTTTCGTGCAGCTGACCAAGGCCTGCCCCCACCCCCTCCCAGGGACCCCCAGAGGACAACGCTGAACCGGGCCCTGTGCTCCCGCCAGCAGGCTGGCTCCTGTTCTGTCCGCCTCCCACCTGCCCCGAGAGCCCCAGAACCTGCTGAACGTTCCCAAGGATGTGGCTACGGACTCAGCATGAGGGAAGCAGAGTGGATGAGTTGAGAAAAGTGGCCGTGCTGTCGTTTCATGGGAGCATGTCCGTTCACCCAGAGGATTATGGGAAGCTGGCCTCCATGGCGGAGCCGGTGATTTCGTGAGGTCAGGTGTCTTGGCAGTGCTCTCTGGAGAGGATGGGGCCCATCCCCCACTCCCCTCGGGAGGGCTCAGAACTGCGAGGCGCTGCTGGGGTCGCACTGCAGCAGCCGCACGATCGAGGGGTCGCTCTTGGCACCTTTGATGAACTCTTCCAGAGAGAGTTTGCCTGGGAAAAAGGAGAGAAGAAAGGACCTGGTGTGTCCACCGCCGGGTCAGCTCAAAGGCTGCCTGCATCTGAAATCAGCTTGACCCTTTCCAGCCTCCTCCACAATCTTGCAATACAGGGCTGCGGGTTGCAACCCCTGAGTCAAGAATGCCCGACAGAGTAATTGTCCTCTCTCTGCTGCAGCTCGATAGCCGTGGGCATTTAGGAGGAGGGGAGCCTGTCCGGGAAAGGGCTTCTCAGGGCCCTACCGAGTGAAATAATTCTCCTGTTGGCTGGGAACGGGCCCCGGGCCCCCGGAGCAGTGAGGGTGGAGCTGCTGTTCCTACAACAGTGCCTCGCCTGGGACAGAGTTTACTGCACTGACCGTCATTAAGGGGACACCAGCCCCAGACTGTGGAGACCAGACATCTTCCCATGCCCTGTTCTCTCCCGCCCCAGCCTGGGGAAAGTTGGACAGACTGAGCCCAGTGCCCAGGAGCGGGCTGCTGAATTTCTCCTTATGGTCTTTGTCCGCATGGCCCCCCGTGAGGCAGGGCAGGGCTGTTATCCCCAATGGGCAACTGCGGTGCAGAGAGATTAAGGGACTTTCCCTGGGTGATGGAATCGGTGGCGGAGCAGGGCGTTGCACCCCCATCGTGCCCTAACCACTGGGCCACCCGTCCAAATAGCCTCGCCCTTAACTGCAGGGCCCAGGAAGTGAGAGAGAGAGTGTGTGTGCGTGTGTGTGTGAGAGATGCCACTCTTGGGTTTGCTTTAAACACAATCAAGCCTGCTGGCCTTGGGCTTAGCCCCAAGGAGGCAGGGTCCCAGGCCCACAGAAGACATTGCTATATCATGGCACGGCCATAGGAGAGCAGCCCTGTTAGTCTCCCCCCCGCCCCCCCCCCGCAAGTGATTCCCCCCACCCAGGAAACGCAAACGATGCATTTAATCAGTTTGCGTGTCTCTGATCCTAAGACCCCTGGATTTAGCAATGAGACCTTTACTTAATCTCCCTCCGTCTCCTCTCATTTACCGTCATTATTAGTATCCATCTGTCGGAAGATTTTTTCCGTTCTCTTCTCTGGAGTCGATTCATCCTCAGGCATCTTCATCACCGAGGAAACCATTTTGTAGATGGCCTAGGGGAGGGAGAACAGGACAGAGGGGGAGTCGTGGCCTCTGCCAACTCAAACCTGCAATTGCTGTTCCTAGGGGTGGGTGCAGGGGGTCAGTGGAGGGGTGAGACCCAGGCGGAGTAGCTGCAAAAGCCACTTGGAAGACACAGAACTAAGGCAGAGAGGGCTCCCGCCTGCCTTTGCAAACAGGGTTTGGTTTTACATTGGAGAATGAGCGTCTGTTTTAAAAAACCCAGTGGAATAAGCCTGTTAGCGGCATCAACTCCCGGCACGTCAGCAGGGAAATACAATGGAACAGACTTGATTAAACAAGATCAGTATAATAGCTACTGGGTCATTTCCTCAGGCTGCTGCCGCGCGGCATCTGTAACTAAGATTCAGTGTGCCGGGGCTGTGGGGTTCATTCCAGAGCGAGCCCCAGGCCTAGGGCAACGGTGGTGATGTGCTGGTGCGCGCCCTCCCGCTCCCTCCGCCCCCCAGACCAACTCAGCCCGTCTCCCCCAGGGCCATCCCTGGCTGCCCGCTGGGCACCTGGTAATGGCCGGCTCTGCAGAGGGCAGGTGTTACAGCCCTGGCTTGGCTCTTCAGGGGAGTTGCTCTTTTCTCCAGTTTACAGCAGAGTTGGTCGCTTCTACCCCCAGCCACTCAGGACGGCCGCATCAGAGGCAGCCCCTCGTACAAGGCCACCGATGGACACTGGGATGATCTGGTGAATGGGGCCCAACTGCCGCTACCTCTGCTCGGGTGATGCTGCCGCTCTGTTCCCTAGCGGAGCGGCTGCAGTTCCCACCTGGCTGCACTTGTGAAGAGTGGAGGGGGCTGGCCCCAGCCCGGCAGCTCTGAAAACACCAGGCGCTAACAAGCTGTCACCCTCAGAGGGCAGAGAGGAGCAGGGGAGGACGCCTGCTAGTTCCCCTGCGAGACCCTGACTCACGTGAGGGGCAGCAGCCCCACGTACCGGGCTGGGTTACCCATCCCAGGCAGGCAAGCCAATGGCTCCTGCTCTTGGCAAGTGCAGACCCCGACCAGGGCTGGTCCTGGGATGAAGGGAAGCAGACGGTGCCCCTCTGAACAGAACTGTGTCCATCTGACATTGGGACAAGGCCAATGACTATACTCCCTGCAGGGGTTCGTGCACAGGGCACCCCGTCGAAGGGGCGGGTCTCCTATGCTCAGACAGTGGAGTACAGCTGGGTCTCCTCTCTCCACTAGAGACCTAGCCACCAGGGCTCCAGAATGCCAAATGCCCTAGCCAAGAAGCCCATTTCCCTCCCTGCTCCCCCGTTCCAGTTGCTCCTTGCCTTGGGCCCTTCAAGGATTTGATTTGCAGAGGAGAGACTCAGTATAAAGGGCTCTGGCTTTCAGACGCTCCACTGCTGCCCCCCAACCCCCCCAAGCAATGAGTGTCCTGGGCTCCTGCGTCCTGCTGCACTCCCACCTGGCTCATGGCAGCGAGTGCATTAAGCCCTGCCAGGACCAGCTTGATCCTTCCTGCATCTCAGTGGGAAAACGGAGTCAGCCATTAGCTTCGACCCTGGATTCAAAGCCACGGTTCCCCCACAGGCACGGGAGCTTTCACTGCCAACGTACCAACTCCTCGGCTACTAGGGCAGATTTTTAAATCCCTTCGCCCAGGACCTAAAGCAGCAGAGACCAGTTTGGATGAGAGGCCGGTCTCTTGCTTTGAGAGCGACACTCTTTGTTTCTGCGAAAAGCACGTGAAAAGCGGACGCCACTGGCAGGCAGCATCCTGGCCTTTCATCGGAGAAGGGAGATTTTGAGCAGCCTCCGCCTGCAGAGGGCAAGGCTTGGGGGTCTGGACTGCACGACCTTCTCCCAGCCCTGCCAGAAGGCTGCCCTTCAGAGCCAGGCAAGAGACCCGTGATGGACAGTCACCTCACACTCTGCCCTCTGCTAATCTGGCCGGCTCACCATCCCCCCGTTAAATTAAACTCTTCGGTCTGCTCTTGCCCCTCTCAGCATCACTGCTCAGCGGCGAGAGGGAGGGAGGCTGGGCCACAGGCTGAGGAGGAGGCCAGGAGACGCAAGCTTTTTTATGACGTGCCTTGTGGAGCCCAACCCTGCCCTTGTTCAAGCATGTACGTACGCACCCCCCCAGTCCCTGGCCTGACAAGCCTGTGAAGAGAATCTGCTCCTCCTTACAAAGTCCAGCCCCCACCCCTCCATCCTCCCAAATGTCATTATCCTCCAGCCACTGAATCCCACCTGGTCCCTGCATCCCCTCGACTGCCTGCATTAGCCCCTAAGCAGTGCTAGTCCCTGGGGCAAACAGAACAAACCTATCCGAGCCAATTCCCAGCCGGACTGCACCCTGGCTGGTTGCTGACACCAGGGCAGGGTGGAGGAGATGAGCTGGGGCGAATGACTGGTCAGAGTGCATGGCTCTGGAGAACTGGCCCCGTTCAAACTAGTCCCAACTCCCTGGGCAGAATGCAGGATTAGTCCCTATGCGGCATTTCCTGATCCAAAGCCCATTGACATCGAGGGGAATCTTTCCCTTGACTGCAATGGACTTCGGCTCAGGCCCATAGGCAGGGCAATACTCCAAGCTCATCCAGCTGGAGTCCCAGGCAGCAAAAGCCCAGGCACAAGGAAGCCACACAGCCGGGGAGAGGGAATTGGGGAAGGGGGTCGTGTTACCTGCACGATCTCCAGCATCTCCTCCCGGCTGATATAGCCATTACCATCCAGGTCATACATGCTGAAAGCCCACATGAGCTTCTGCTCCAGTTTGCCCCGGGAGGTGACGCTCAGGGCGATGATGAACTCTCGGAAGTCGATCGTGCCGTCCCCGTTGGTGTCGAAGGTGCGGAAGACGTGCTCGGCAAACTTGGAGGCGTCGCCGTAGGGAAAGAAGTTGGCATAGATCTTCTTGAACTCCTCCACGTTCAGGATGCCGGTGGGACAGTCCTTGAGGAAGCCCTTGTACCACTCCTGCAGCTCCAGATCTGAGAACTCCGTGTTCTCCCGCAGGTCCTGGAGCATCTCTGGACGCAGTTTGCTGTTCTGCTTCCCCATGGTCACTTCACAGCCTTAATCTGGGCCCCAGGAGCCAAAGAGATGAGAGGCAGATCTGGTCAGTCCCTCTCCCAACTACCAGCACCCTTCCTGGGGCGGGGGGGGGGGTATCTCAACTCTTTCTTCGGCTACGAGCACCCATTGTGGACTCAATACTGGACAGACTGGGTGAAATGCTCTGGCCTATTCTACAGGAGGTCAGTCTAGATGATAGAATGCTCTCTTCTGGCCTTAAACTCTACAGCTCCCGCCTTGCACAGGACTCGGCACGACTGCTCCACCCAGGAGCTGGCTAGCGTCCTGCGCAGCGTTCTGGTTTTGTACAGCACCGAGGGGCTCTAAGGTGTTTTGGGGATATAAATAATAGGTCAGGATTCACTCAAATATTACAGTACCTAAAGGATTATTGCCTACCTGAGTCGGAACCACCCCCCCAAACACAGCCATGGCAGGAATCTGGACCCCACTGAGCCAATTTAGGACTCACTGCCACATGGAGTCAGAAAGCTCCCATCCCCCTAGGCAGCCCTGGAGACATTGTCCTTCTCCTTCCCAGCACCTGCAGAGCCAGCGCACTGAGCAGTCATCCTGCAATGATCTACCACAGGCCTGTTGATGCTGCCAGGTCCCCTCCCCGGCTCCATTGCAGAAAAGAGAAAGCGTTTGCTCAGCTCGAGCAGCTGCTGCTGGGGGAGGTTTCTGCATGGAGGTGGGAGGAGCCATGAATCATCCTTGATTTATTACTAGGCAGAGGGCTGGAGGCACTTTAGGAAGAAGGTGAAGCATCTATGTGGCCACCTTTCACACCAGGCATTCCCAGGGCTGGGCAGAGACTGGGGCAGGGGGACGACGCCTCGAATTATAAGCAACTCTCAAAGTTACTGCGCTGCAAGTAGCTACGGCAGAGATTTTGCTGGGATGCTCTAAATGCCAGGAGGGCAGGGGGAAGACTGGAGAAGCGTTGGTGCGCAGGGGAGGGGGAACGATCCTTTCCATACCTCTCAGCCCAGCCCACCGTGGGCATCTCCTGCCTTTCACCCAAAGGGTTGGCCCCACTGGAGGCATCGCTGCCCCTGGATCCGCAGGGAGCAGAGCAGGCCCATGGCCCCTCTCCTAAAGGCGGCCAGAAGAGTGAGATTGTGTCTCTTCGGTGCAGCCCTCACCAGCAGGCCCTCACGCTCTCTAGACTCCCCTTCCCTGCCATGCACCCTCCAGATGGCTGCCCTCAAAGCTCACCCCGAAGTTGGAGCTGGTGCGCGATGCAGCTGCCAAGGGAGAGGAGCAGCTGTCAGTGCCCAATGTGGAAGCTCCAATCTCTGCCCTGGCTTCTGGGTCCAGTTTGGAGGGGTGATACCATTTCGCGCTCTGAATAACCTAGTGGGGACAGTGTCTCCTCCAAAACCCCGCATCGGGGTGGGGGGGGCCTGGCTGTAGGACTCTCAGGTCCTGTCTACACTAAGGAAGAGACCATGCGAATATTAGCCACTGGTGCGGCAGCGGAGGTACATGTCACAGCCCCATCTCCACTAGAAAACCAATCCAGTTCTCAGCACTGCGTCCCCACTGTTTCGCTGCGTGCTCGGGACAAGGCCGCTTTCAGCCACACCATTGGAACAGGACAGACTTGGCTGGAGCACCGTGTGTCCTGCTCTCGCCAGTGGAGCAGCAGCCACGAGCATGTGAAACAAAAGCTATTCCCAGTGTGGACAGGCAGGTCTGTGCACTGGGCTCACCAGCTCAGGCAGCCACTCCCATTCCTTCCCCCGATACCCTGCCTGGCGCTGGTCAGCTTCCCTGAGCGCTGCTGGGCTCTCTGGACTGGGTGCTGCAGAGTTCAGTCCTCGCCTGGCTAAGCAGACACACAGGGCTGGTGTTTACTGCAGCCATTCGCTCAATCACACCACTCGGCCCAGCTCGGCCAACCCCCGAGCGGCACAGGGCTGGCAGCTGAGTTGTGCTAACGGGAGTTTGTAGCCTGTAGCAGGGTCCCCACTGCATCACTCACCAAAGCCGGACGGGCCGGCTGGCTTGAGCTTAAACCACCACTTAAGCGGAGCCAGAGATTTCTGGGGGTCAGGTCTGAGACAACACGCGAGTTATGCCTTGAGCTAACCCTGCCATGGAGACAAGCCCTTAGCCATCATGCCTAAGAGGAGACAGCCTGCTACTGCCTATTCCTGCAGGGGCTTTAGCCCCTCGTTCACACCATGGTCCCCACCCTGGGAATTCACTCCCCTGAGCAATCCCAAGTCTGCCTCACAAGCATCCTCGTAGCCGCTCCAGCTCCGGGCGCCACACGGCAATACGAATGAGCCCAGTACTGTGGGCGCCAGGAGGAGAGGAGCACTGGGTAAGGACGGTCATTAGAAGCCAAGCACGGGCGTAACAGCTCCACAGCAAACTGACGGCAGCAACCCCTGGATGATTCCACGCCCCCGGTTGAATAGTAATTGTCAGCCTATTAACAATCACATCTGTGCAGCCAAGCCCGAGCAGCAGGGTTCTGTTGGCACCAGGGAGTCAGAGACACAAGATCACAGGTATCAGAGGGGTAGCCGTGTTAGTCTGGATCTGTAAAAGCAACAAAGAATCCTGTGGCACCTTATAGACTAACAGACGTTTTGCAGCATGAGCTTTCGTGGGTGAATACCCACTTCTTCAGATGCAAGTGGTGGCAAGATCACAGGGCAGAAGACAACCAAGGCCCCTTCCCCTCCCCGTTAAACGCTTGCCTTTAGGCCTGGGTCTGGTGAGCCATCGGGGACATTCATGTGCCATTTGACATCCCCCTGCCCGCTGGGCAAGAGGGAGGGGAGAGGGGCTGGACAGCGCAGGGATTTCCAAGTAATTACTCATGGCCACGTAAACAGATCAGCCCTGCTTAGGAGGTACAAGTTCTGCTCGGAGAAGGCTGCCAGCCCCAGAGAGGGGGAGTCCAGACCCCACCACTGAGAGCTCCTGAAGAGCAGGGACTGTGGAGCAAGGTAAAATTCCCATAAAGAGGCTCAGGACCCTGATCTCTGCTAGGGACCCACATGCTCCCACCTCCTTGGCATTCAGCCTAAATGTCATAGAGGATAAGGATGAAAACAACCTGGAGCCACCCCAAATGATTCCCTCACCCGCCCCCCTGGTCACTTGTCCATGCTAGCCCTCTTCGGCTCCTTGATTTCTATCCCCATTAGCCAGCCCCACCCCCAGCCTTCCAGCTTGGCTAGGAGCTTCTAAGAACAGAGCCCGACTGCAGAGAACAGACCAACGCTTCTGGGGAGCAGAGATTGGAGCTGGGGATGTTAGCGCCGCCAGGACTAGGCGGTGCCAAGGATCAAAGGAAGCAGGCGCCGCCATTTGCTGTGTAGCAGGCGATTCCTCGGTCAGTGCGACAGAAACGCTTGGATTCGTTACCTCCCACTGGACCTTTTCTGTCCATTCTCTGCAGCCAGAGCCTTTTATTCTCCTCACTGGAAACTTAAGCAGCCTCTTGTAATTACCCATAAATTCAGCCCTTTTCCCGCCCAGTGCCAGGGGTGCAATCAGCCCTCCCGAGACCCCACTATCTGGGCACAAGCAGCAGGACCGGTCACAGCACTTAGGTAGCTCTGGGGACACAGAGTCTTTTCAACAAGAGGGATGAGGTGGGCACCTGGCTGATGCTCAGGGACACTGGGTTCCCTTCCCAGGGCTGCCGCCAACTTACCGCAAGTGGTTGGGCAAGTCATTTATTCAACGCCTCTGGAAAATGAGGGTGACCCCCTGGCTGTGCAGTGTGTTGAGATTGCCCCGTGGAAGGCGCGGGGGAAACGCAGAGTGTTGGCATGTATAACCCAGACTGGAAGTGAAAGGGAGATCAGATCGGTGCATTTCCCGCTGGCTCCACTTCTCCGCCTCCTCATGGAGGATCTCCATGCGGTTGGGTCAGGTGTTACAGAAACAATCCAAGAAAACAGAGCCCCCCCCCCCATTTCCCAGCAAGGACTTTCAGTTCTACCAGCTCTCTTGGCTCCTCTCACACTCCACAGGTGCTGGCAGAGAGAGCTCCCCGCACTCCCCCAGCGAGAGCCACTGGGGCTGTCTGCCTCGTGTGCAAGCCATGGGCTGACCAGTGCTTAGGGAAGCCCGTGCTGCTGGAGCCAGAATAGCCTGGGCCCACGGAGCTCAGTGGATCCTGATAGATGGCTTGGAGAGGGAGAGTTCTTGCAGGGCAGCGCACTGACGCCCCTTGGAGGTGAAGAGAGAGAGGAAATTACCTGTTCCAAGGCACCAAGCCAGGCAGCCGCACCTGGCAAGCAAAGTGCCCACTCCAGGGGAACTACTGGCCACAGGAGCAAACAGCACAGCTAGGGAGTAGCTCGTCCAGGTTAATGCTGCAGGAATTCCTGAGATAGGAATTCCAAGGTCGTTCCATGGCAAATGGGAGAGGCAGATGAAGAGGAACCGAAGAGCAGAGAGCATCCTGTGGAGAGGAGACGACCATGCGTCCTGTCCACGGGGGATCCTCAACGGAAGCAACGAGCCAACGTGGCACATATTATAGTCTAACGACAGTGAGCTGTGGCGGCTGTTAGACACAGAACCAGAGGCTAAGCGCTCCTCACTGTCAAGACAGCATTGTTAGGCCATAAAAGACACCCTGGCGTGGCTTATTAAAATCAGACTCTCCAGGGGAGAGCCAGGCAGGGAGAAGACAGATTTCTAAGCAAACACTAATTGGGTGCAAGGTTAGATTGGAGGAAAACAGGCCCAGAGTTTTAAACGAAACAAAACCATTAACCTTGAAGGGAAGCAAATGGATGAGTCAGTGTTTTGATTTGCCTAGTAGCATTGCCAACGGGCGTCAGGATCAGGGATTGGAAAGTTGAACTCAAAGTTGTTAAAAGGAGGATGCTGGGCAGATTTATTGCCTCTCCACCCTGTGACTGACAGATGCCAGGGAGGCAGCCCTAAGTGAAAGAAGCCTAGCGCCAGAAGCCCAAGTCTGCATTTCTTGGGTGCTCATGACTCCCAGGGGGTCAAGGTGGGCAAGGGACGTGAGATCAGATTCACTTGGAGCCAACCATGTCCCACTTCAGGGTCTCAGCTGTTTGGAAGAACAGGCAATGGCAGAGGTCACCACGGGTCACCACGCTGCGACTATCAAATCCAGCACAGCATGACTCCTCACGGGCCACCTCCTTCCTCACAAGGAGGTGAAGGGAGCAGAGGGTTTTTTAAATGCCAAATTAGCGACTTAGCGACATGGATGAGCTTTTCCTTCCCGGTTTCGCCTTATTGCAACTGCTCAGTTAAATATTGATGGTTATAGTCCTGTTTTGCCAATTTGGTTACGTTGGACGTGCCCCCCCCACCCCAAGAGCCCGGGGGAAACACAATCGGAGCCCAGCAGCAGCTCCGTGCAAGAGGTTCCCGATGTTCTCCAGGTGGCCTGGCAGACAAGGTGTTGGTGTGGCAGTCAGGAGCCCACACTTCTGTTCCTGGCTCTGCTGCATGACCTGGGTTAATCACTGCGCTTGTTTCCCAGCCGACCCTTGTCTAGTTACACCGTAACTAGTACAGTGTAAGGGGCTGTCTCACTAGGGGTTTGTACAGAGCCTAGCACTATAGCTCAGTGGTTTGAGCGTTAGCCTGCTAAACCCAGGGTTGTTGAGGGGGCCACTTAGGGATCTGTGGCAAAAATCTGTCATGGATGGTACTTGGGCCTGCTAGTGAAGGCAGGGGACTGGACTCAATGACCTTTCAACAGGGCCGCCCAGAGGGGGGGGCAAGAGGGGCAATTTGCCCCAGGCCCTGAGCCCCACAGGGGCCCCCACGAGAGTTTTTCGGGGCCCCTGGAGCGGGGTCCCTCACTCGCTCCGGGGGGCCCCGGAAAACTCTTGTGCGGCCGGGCGCAGGAGCTTCTTCGCTCCCGGTCTTCGCCGGCGGGGGGTCGTGCCGCGCGGGGGCGGAAGGACCCCCCGCTGGCGAATTACCGCCGAAGACGGAGCGGGACCCACTGCCGGCGCAGCCCGGTCTCGGCGGTACGCGCGCGGGGCCCTTCCGTTCCGGGACCCGCCCAGTGCCCGAGACCCGCGGCGGGGGCCCCCCGCCGCAGAATTACCGCCAAAGACCGGGCTGCGCTTCGGCAGCGGGTCCCGCTTCGGCGGTAATTCGGCGGAGGGGGGCCCCCGCCGCGGGTCTTCGGGGCACTTCGGTGGCGGGTCCCAGAACGGAAGGGCCCCCCGCCGCCGAAGACCCCGGGCCCCCGGAATCCTCTGGGCGGCCCTGCCTTTCAAGGTCCCTTCCAGTTCTATGAGATAGGTGTATATAGCTCCATATATCATAATAAAAAAAATATTAATATTGGTGAGTGTCAGTCTGAAAAATTCTACCTGACAAGAGCATAGAATACATGGGCAGTGTTCCTCCCCCCCCCCCCCCCGCAGTTGGATTCAAGGCTTTAAAACCACAATCTGTCAGAGTTAAAAAAACAGTCTTTTTTTTTTTTTCAAAGCGGGGGGAAGGGAGGAAAAAGCTTTTCTGAGTATATTCATTTCCCCTCGCCGCCTGTTTCTAGCAGCGATGGCTGCACAATGTTCCATTCAAGCACAGCTGCACAAGGAAAATGATACCAAGGATGCAGTTAGACGGGCTCTGTCCTGCAGACCTCAACGGTGTCTGGTTGGGCGGCTTTCCTGCAGAAAGGGGTTTGCCCAGCGCAGTGCAAAGGGGGGCTGAACATGCTTTTTACATTTTGCAATCACTAAAAGGGTTTGACTTTTTTTTTTTTTTTTTTTAAAGGCAGCCCCAGGAGAGAGAAAGCGTCACTCAGGCTGGGCTCTGCAGAACTATGCTGCATACATGGGAAGCAGTCGCTGAATTCTGCAGCCACATCAAGCAGGCGGGTAGCTTCATTCACATACCCAGTCCCATGGAACGTCAGGACTACACCCGTGAGTGGGCTGCTCACTGGATTTAGTGGCCTGATGTGCCAGAGCGCTGAGAACAATGGGAGTTGAGCTGTGGAAAAATGTGGCCAGAAGTGTTTGCAGGATCAGGGCCCAAGGGCATGGGGAGAATCATACAAGGAGCTCCATGCAGGCAGTCCTCTGCCTCCCCGCAGAAGCTCCAGTGACTCCAGTGGTGGATGAGAAGGAGGCGGTGGGGTGGGGGTGGGAGATTGGGGCCTATCAGTTGATTAGAGAAAAGAGTCATTTTTCCTTGTTAGTTTTCTGTACATTTAATTTAACGTGATCTGAACAGTCGCCAGCATGGGAGCCGGTGGGCCAGCCAGGCACGTCAGCTCCTGCCTGCTTGGCTTCTCTAACCTTGCTCCCTCCACTCAGAGTGCCCACGTCGTCTCTCCCCGGCGCCATGCTGGTCCAGCTCAACGAGCCGCTTGTTCAATTAGGAAGTAATGAAGGAGGATGCCGGAGCCGTTTGCCAGAGACACAGGGCAAGCAGGAGACACGAAGCTCCATGCTCTCAGCAGACTGGAAAGCCCCAGAGATGCACCTGCAGGGTGTTGGCTGACTTGCCCAGACGACTGAGCTGGGATGCAGTGGTAGAGGAGAGGCACGTCTGCCTGTACATAAGCTGGTAGAAACAAGCCCAGCCAGACCTACTGGGACAGGGAAGGAAGAAAGACCGTGTCCTGGATGGTCTTTCTCAATGTTTGCCCCTTAGTTTAAGGGGGACTGGTTCTTGCAAAACAAAAATAATCCAGGATGGCCCCCCAAGATAAGAGACTCCAGGACAGAGATTCTTTACGGTCCCAGAGCAGGGGATGCTCCCTGCAGCATGAATTCAGGCTAGGAACATGGGTGCATCTCATTCAGAATCCATGCAGGGACCTCTTACCACAGGAATTCCTCCTTTCAGAACCCAGCACCACGGGCTCTCCTTTGCCCACTTCATCATCACAATTTAGAGGCGCTTTCAGCATCACCAGAGCCAGCCCCTCACATTTCCCCCCTTGCCTTGCACCCCCTCCCATGCATCAGGGTGGGACAATCTTTGGGTTTCTGCAAGCCAACTTAAGGCAGGGATCTCCGTCCCGTGATCCAGCGAGATGCAGTTTCGGGAGGTGGGGTGCAGGACCAGTCCTCACGCTGCAGGAATCCAGGGTCACGATGCGCTTTGCTGAATTTATGGGGAATGCTCACAACTCACTGGATATTTGGTAGATTTTCAGCCAAGAATATACAGGGAGCAAGAGAATTTAAAGAGTTTTCAGACACACCTGTTACTGGTTCAGTGTCATCGTGAAGTGACATGGGCTGGGGTCTCAATGGGAGCTTGCCACTTGACAAACTTCAGCTTGGATCACCTACCAGACATAAATCAGCCAGTGCCGGAAGAGTCCTTCCTCCCCACACTGAGGCAGCGCTAAGAATATGTAGGAAATGCAGCTGCCATGGGAATGAGTGGGGGAGGGGGAGGAATTCAGAGAACTGCCAAGTTGTTGAGAGATGAAGTCTTATTTCTTTTTAAATTCACAGCAACCTTCCAATTCTCCGCTGCCCCATTCATTTCAGCAGGGAGAGAAGATTTATGCCTTGACCCACATTGGCTGTCCAGGTGGCAGCTTCCCAACAGTTAAAGCCATGTTTACTATCGTTATGACGCTTTCGGTTCATTTCCTTTTAAGCAGCTCTCGACGGCACGGTTTCCCGAATAGTGCAGCACAAGCCAGGTGTTTCTCCTGACTAAAAAGGGATCAATAATCCAGCTGGGGAGAAAGCAGCCTCAAGAACAGGAGCTGACCTCACCTTGAAGATCTCAAGGCCCCTCGGGTGGGGTGACCAAAGCGAGGGGCTACCGCAGGACAAGGACAGAGACGCCGGCCCCCGAGCCGGCCCCAGTTCGGAACAAAGAACTCCGACTCTGCGCGCAGAAAGGGACCACTCCAGTAGGAAGTTCCATCATTCCAGTTCCTGAAGGACAAGTGAGAACCAGTTCTTGCCTTCCTTGTACCGGCCTGGGTGTGTGACACCACAATCGCCATCCACTACTTGTGCTAGTGATGGCACAGCTCACACTTGCTCGTGCACGCACGCACCTCCTCTCCAGAGTGCGTCACAGAGTCAGCTCGCTAATCCTCAGGCATCCTTGTGAGGCAGGGACTGCCCTCCTTTGATAGATGGGAAACTGATGCATCAAGAGATTAAGGAACTTCCCCAAGGTTGCAAAACAAATTGGTGGCACAGCTAGGAACAGAACCAAGCCTTCAACTCCCAGGCCAGCCCTTGGCCACAGGATCATCTCCTTTGCCAGAGGCTTACCTCAGCATTCACAGCCTGTTCCATAATGGCTGAAAGCTACAAAGGGAATAAATATCAGAGGCAGGAAAAACTCCTGGTTCCTGGTCCTGTGCTCAGGCCTCTCTCCGTTACTACTCTCCCCCACCGGTGGAGCTGCCCCTTGATCTCGTTCTGAATATTTCTGAGCCAAAGGCCCATCATTCAGATTCCAGTGCTGGAGGCATGTGGTTAATGGATGGCCCTGCTGTTCATAACCAGATGTCAGTTAGGGGTTGGATTGTGCCAAGAAGCATGAGGATTTATGGCCCGTTTAAAGTAACTGATTCTCTCATTATCCTGTGTCCTTTTCTATCCTATTGCTTATGCAGCTGAACATTGTTTGCCTTTTTCACTGGCACTACACAAGAGAGGGTGGAGGTTCTCATGATGCCAGGCACAGCGATGTGCGAGGTGTGCGTCAGTGAATTTAGAACACAGCACAATGTGTGTTCATACTATTCTTTCCGGCATGCGTGGTTGCATTTGCCAACAGTGAATTTCATTTTCCATGGAGGGGTCCATTCCCCTCGCTTGGTTAGGTCCCTTTGGAGTTTTCTTGAGGATCATCTTCTCTAGGTTCGACTAGCCTAAATAACTGTCATCTGCAAACATGCCTCACGTTTTGCCACACCTTGCTGCATTTCCTCTCCACCCTCCACTATTAATGAGGTGATTTGCCCATCAACTGCAGAGCATGGCATACTGGGGCCGCCTTCTTTCCTTTTTTATAGGCTCAGATGAACAGTTGTCTTTAAAGTTCACTCAGCCTTTATGTCTTACGGATGTTGCAGGCATCTGGCTTTTTTGCTGAACACAAAACAATTCTCCCACCAGAGCCCACCCGATGGAACTCCCATGCTTTGGAGATTAGAACGACAAGGTGGAAAATCCCAGCAGTTTTAGGAACACTGATGCCACACTGCGGCAGTCCTCACCGGCACTGCTGGAGAACGCTCCCAAAGCTGGAGCCTCCACCTATAAGGCTTGGGAACCACTGAGTGAAACCTCATTCTGCCACAGTGACAACGGGCGCAAAATACCCCATTGGCCCAGGGAGACCTGGCCCGCGCGGCCAGAGCTCTGCTTGGGCTGGGAGTTCTCCTGGCTGAAGCTTTAACAGAACTGGGTCAGCTCCCTTTCGAGAGATGGTTTATTTTCAGCTCTGCACACTGACAAAGTGAAGGACGGGAACGCAGAGCCTGGCAGAGATGCAGGAAGAGCGGCTTTGCCTGCCTTCTTATTAATATTTAAACGATGCTTTCCAGCCTCTGCCTGGCGCTGGAGTCCCAGGAATCGAATCCCACAGACTGAGGCAGGCAGGCGTTAGACAGGGGAAGGGGACTGCTGCTTCGGGTTCTGCAGACTGGCTCAGCCACCTTTCCCCATCCACCCCAGGGAGGTCAGGCCAGAAGATGCCAACTAGCTGCCCTGAGGATTCATAGGGGAGGCGGGAGGGTTGAAGGCAGATTCCTGTTTGGGGAGTGGAGGGGAAACACAAGCAGTGGCTGTGCTGTAGGGGTAGGAAGGGGAATAGCAAGATAACAGACGTCGAGCGCTTCGCTCTCCGTGGAGGGCAAAGGGGAACCAGTTCCAAGGCAGGCAGGTTTGCATCCCAGCAAGACCAGCTCCTGTTTGCCTGCAGATCGTGCTACGCCATCCCGTAGGCTCTTCCAACATCAGTTTGATGCTCCACACTCCCCTCCGGCCCCACCTCGGCCGCAGCCTCATTGATTCTCATGGTAGTGCCACATCCCAGAGCACACACAGAGAGACGGGGTACGGGTGGAGGCGACGGGCTGCGGGTCTCTGCTAACAGCTCCTGAGAAGGGGCTGATAAAGACACACATCCGTCCGAGATGTCAGCCTCAGCCCCCACCCAGGAGATGAGGCCGTGCTACCTCCCCTGTTTTCTAGAGGAGGGAAGAGACACACACACAGAGGTTGGCTGGCTTGGCTGAACTGCAGAGCTCAGCACAAGAGCACCGCGCCTCCCGGCGCGAGGAATCCCAGTGGGTCCTCAGCGCATGACTCCCCTCTCCCTGCCCTGCGCAAAGCAAACACCAAAGAGCAGATTTGACTAACCGCACCGGCACCAAGATGTCAGGATTTTCCATCAGCTCTGCCACCAGCTGCAGTGGCCTGAGCAAAGCAAGAACGCAAAAGGCTCAAATGCTTGGCAGCCTCCCGCCCAGAGGCTCAGCCTGCCCATGCACCGGCATGAGGCTGCCCTGTTCCCAGCTTCTGTTTGAGGGCGAGAGAAGAGACGGGTCTGGTAGATTTCTACAGAACCTTTTCCATTTCTGGTGCTTTGCTTGGGACTTCCTGGACTCCTCCCTCCCTCTGCCTGCGAGCTTTTTGCACCTCACCCCAGTGCGGCTCAGACAACAGAGCCAGCTCCAGCTGGAATTTTCCAAGGCACCTAGGAATCAGACTTCCACCAAACTGCAAAGGCATCTGGGTGCCTAATTCCCTAAGACTCCTTGCCAAATCCTAGCCCATTTATACTCCAGCCTCCCTGTGGCTCTGTCGCGCTCTCATTTCTCTGCCAGAGTCCCCCCTGTCCAGTCCCCCAGCCCGTCTGCTCCGAGCAGGCATCAGCTCACGCTCTTTACCTTAGACGGCCCTGTCGCTGCTCAGCAGACGTACGCCCAGCCCCATCGCCTCCATCCACGAACAAACTCCCATTCAGAACAGACCCTATCTGAGCTGTGCTGCCTGGCCAAGTCTCCTGAGCACCGGCCCAAGGCAGAGCCTACCCGCGAACGAGGCCTTCAAGGCAGTCAGTTAATAAGCACCTCCGGGTTAGGTATATAAGAAGCCTGTTCACTGCACTAGCAGTGGGAAGCAGTGATCTAGCACTGGAATGTGCAGCATCCCGGGAGATGCCCAGGGCTTGCAGAAATCAGCCCTGGGAGGATGATTTAGACTCTGCTAGAAGCAGGGTTTTTTTTGCAAAAACCCCCGTCCTCACTTAAACATCTTTAATGCACGTGCGCGCACACACCTACCTCCCCACCCCCCCTCCCTGAGCGACCCACCCCCACCACAGACAAGACCCAGAATGCTCGGAGTCAATCCTCTACTCACCCACAGAAGAGCAGAGATGGGACAGGAGATCCAGGCGCTGGAAATAAGAACGTAAAGGGACGGTCAGTAATCCACTGGCCACACAGACACCAGATTCCTGAATCCAAGTTAGCCAGCCCCAAGGGTCCCAGAGTTACACAGACAGCATACTCTGAGCTGGCGCTAGGCATAAGCAGACTAAGAAATTGCTTAGGGTCCCAAGCAGCTCAAGGGGGCCCCCAATTCACTTTTTATTCTAAGAACTTGCCTGTTTAAGTATTGGGGGGCAAAAATATTCCTCTTTAGGGCCCCCAATGGGTTAGCACCGGCTCGGAGCATGCGTCACTCCCAGCCCGTCAGGCAAAATGCTCTGTTGTGACAGAGCTAGCATCCAACAGGGTGCCAGATTCACTGAGCGCTCCCTGCCCCAAACTCACGAGCCCGGGGCCAGTGATTAGAGCACATCTCAGCCATTGCAATAGCACACTGGAAAAAGGGGCCCATTCTCCAAGCCGTCCCAGGCCTTACAGACAGATAGCAGCCCCTTGGTTGGCAAAGCAGGGAGAGCGTGCAGGCAGCCGCCCCAGCGTGACATACTGCCCAGGGCCGGCACCCTCAGCCAGGTGTGCCGTGGCATTCCACCCCCAGGGGTCTTCAAGGGCATCCCCGTGTTACAATAACTCAACCTACACGTCCATCGGGTCTCAGTATGAGAGTGCGTCTGTCTCCCATGGAAGTGAGGGTTAATCCCTGAAAAGCCCCCCCCCCCCCCGAGTTACTCATGCAGTCCCGTTTCTGAGCAGAGGAGATCGCTTCACTCAGTATCACTCATCCAGGGAGCAGATCCCCCCGAGTTCCCGAGGGAGGGTCTCCATCCATAGAGCCCTTCGACGGGCCATTATTTAGGCTTCAGGCCCTTCCCCTACCCTGCTGGTTCTGCAGTAGCTGGGCCTCCAGATCCTCAGGGGCAGGGGCACCAACCCCTCTTCTGCTACACAGGAGACTCATGTGCAGAGAGCTCCTCGTCCTGCCTCCGCACCGTTCTCTCCCTCCTGGCAGACCCCAGTGTGACACGGGGCACCTGGGTTCTCCCGCCGGCTGCTCCTGAGCATGGAGGTCACGTACACACACTCCCAGGCGGCAGGCGAAGCAGAAGCGGTGCCGAGGCTTAGGCCAGGGGCTCCCCAGACATTGAATAGTCTCAGTTATTCTTGTTAACGAAGAGGGATGATGTGAGCAGGCCAGATGGATGCCGGCACCCAGGAAGCCGTGCTGCAGAGGAGGGCTGGGCTGCTCTCCAAGGTATGTTATCCAACGCCCCCCCTCCCAGACACTCGGCTTCATGCTCCTCTCCAACCCGATTTGCACATGCTGGCAATTTCCTCCCTCATTAAGCAATGAAGCCTTGGTTCACATGACCCAGGGCACAGTGGTGTCTGGAGCAAGGAGCACACAGCCCAGCCGGCTTCCAGGAACATGGCACAGCATGAGCTGGGTTGGCCCAGCGGGGAAGGGCATGGCACGCAGCAGGAAGGGTGCCCTGCCCTGCCCAGCATGGTACCCTGCTCCTGCCCCCACAGAAGGGGGGTTGGGGGTCACAGCAGCCAGGGAACCCGGGCACTACCCCAGGATGGCAGGGCAGGAGGGACCCCTAGCTCAAAGCAGCCCCCTGGGCGAGCCAGGGCGCTGAGGTCCTGCTGCGCCCGGGGAGCCTCGGATCCCCCCCGCCCCATGGTGCTGCGGGAGCCCCCGGCTTCCCTGCGGCTCCGGGGAGCAGAGCGCACAGCCGCCAGGGGAGGCGGGCCTGAGCTCGGCGAGCCCCCGGAGGAGACACGGGGAACCCCGCCGCCAGCAGGCGGGCAAGATGCGCTTCAGTGCCGGAGCTCCTGCCCCGGGCATGGCTGCAGCTCGGAGCAGGGGGGTCGGTGTAGATCTGCCGGGGAGGGGCACAGGAGCCGTCCGAGGAGGGCGGGAGCCGGACGGGGGGTTCGCCTCTGGGAACAGCCGAGTCCCACTGCAGCAATGCAGGCGGCTCGCCCCCAGCCCTGACCCGCTCCGGCCCCCCCCATCGCACGCACCTCCAGCAGGACCGCTGGCTGCAGCCCCGGGAGAGGGCAGCTGCATGCGGCTCCCCGGCTCCGCAGCGGGGGCGAGGACAGGCGGGACAGCTCTCGAAGCCGGGGGGGGGGGGGCTGCCTGCAGGGGGCGAGGGTCAGAGAGGTGGGCGGGGGGAATCCACCCCCTGCGCCATGGGGCAGGGACGAGGCACCGGCGGGGGGACCCCCCTCTGCAGAGCCACGGGCCACTGCAGCTGCGGCCACAGCGTTTGATTTCTTGTAAAAGGAGCCTGGTGCCCCCGCCTGTCCTTTCTCCAGACCCCCAGCACGGCAGGGGCTGGCGACCCCCTCGGGGAAAGGGGGCGAGACCCACCACCAGGGCACCCCCCCCCCCCGGCTCCCTGCCTCTGCAGCCCCGCGGCTGCAACAACTTTTCCCCTGCAAGGATCAAAATGTCAAAGCCAAGCGCGGGCGGCTTCCTACCTGCCCAGCCAGAAGGAGAAGCGGCGGCGGCGGCTGCTGCGGCTGCTTTCGCCCCCCCTTGTGCTCCAGCCTAGTGCCCGCCCGAGAGCTGCATCCCAGCTGATGCTACTGCTGCTCCATCCAGGGCTACACTGCACGAGCTTAGCAACTTCAGGGCGGGGGTGGGGGTGGGGGGGCTGCACTGGACTGGGGGCGGGGGGTGACTCCTGCAAACCCGGCCCGGGGAAGATGCAGCGGGAGGGGGTGGGAGGAATGTCCCACCTGGAGCAAATCCCCGGGGCGGCTGCCCGGGATCTGCCTTGTGCCCGGCCTGAGCCCCGCCCGCCCAGCGCCTGGGATGGCCCGGCTGGCTGCCGGCGCCGCCTGCCCCCCACCCCCGTTTCCCTGGGTCAGGTTGGTGCAGTCCGGCTCAGAGCCCTACACAATCACCGTCAAGGACTGAATGGGAGCTGGAGCGATGATTGACAGCTGCTCCCCCCGCCGCAGGACTCCTGCTCCCGGGGGCCGGAGAGGGGGGAGATGCTGGGACGCCAACCAGGCGGCTTGGTTCAAAGTTTGCTTTAAAACCAGGCCCAAGCTGGGAATGGGCCTTAAAAACAGTCCCCCCCCGCCTCGTTGGGGGGGCTCCCTGATTAGACGCCCCTGGTCTTGGTGCAAAGCCGCAGCCGATCCCCCAGCCGCTGCAGTGCGGCCAGATGTGAAAGGGCCACCGATAGGGCTGCAGGGGATCCGGCTACGTTTTGCAGCCAGGCGGTGGGGCAGGCCGGAAATCGGGGGCCCATCTAAATGGGGGTGTGGGGGTGGGGGTTAGTGGAGTCAATCGGGAAATGAATCAGGCCAGCAGCCCCGTGATGTGAAGGTCAGTCTGCTGCCCCTGCCCCCCCAAGGCCTCAAGGCCTGTTTGCACCTTAGAAGCTGCCTGGGGGAGGCTGGGTGGGTGGGTAAGGGGCAGTTGGGGGGCAGCGAGGAGCAGCAATTGTGGGGTGGGCTCACTAGCCGGGCGTGTTTGCTGCAATGATCCGCAGTGAAATCCTTAGCAATGTTGCCATTGAAACAGTTCTCTCCGAGAGTCCCATTTAACCCCTTGGTGTGGGGAATGGGGCAGTTCACATCTCAGAGCCCTTGTTTCGGGCTGTCTGCAGACTCAGCCAGACAGCTCCGCCTTTGAGCCAATCGGGGCACGTTTTCAAGGTTTGCTTTGCAACCGTCGGGATCAGGAACCTGATTAAAAAAAGAAAGAAAGCTGAGACGATGGTGCAGGACCTTGCAGCCCGAGGTGGATTCTTGCGGCTGTGGAATTGCAGAGTACAGGGGCCCTGCTATATTGTCAGTGGGTGAGAACGCTCTATGGGTAAGGTGTGCACCTGCATTCCGTATGCTACAGCGCGTGTGGGCATGCAGAGTGCCTACCATGCAGACACAACACTGCAATGCACACATGCCATTGCACGCTACTGGATGGACCCAGAACTGCTCCCCTCTATGTCAGAGCCTCTCCAAAGCTAACAGAGAGTCTCCTTTAGCCCAAGTGGCAATGGGAGTCCTGAGTTCTCTCCGGGCTGTGATGCACACTGGATTGACAACCATGTAGTCCCTACGCAGCTATGGAATTGTTCCAGGGCGGGTGTTAGAGATTCTCACACATTTTCATAGTGTGGACCATAGAGAGGATCTTCCCACCCATTCACCATTGCCTTGGCCCCCCTGCCTTCCCATGGACAAATGGTGCTTCCTCCCCAGCGATGACCCTGGGCTGGATTGGAAACGCAGAGGAGCTGCTATTGGGAAAGGTGGAACCAGGGCAAACTGGCACCTTCTCCAGCTGTCTTGATGAGCCTAAAGGGAGACAGAGAGAGGCAAAGAGAAACACACGGGGATTCGGTGAGGTGGAGGGGGTTGGGACAGAGAGTTCCCTATGTCACAGGACACACACCTCTGCCCCTTAGGGCAGTGATTTTCAAACTGAGGTCCGCAGACCTCTGGGGAGCCGCTGTGTCTAAGATTTCCAAAGGGGTCCACACCTCCCTTCGAAATGCGTTAAGGGGCCGCAAATGAAAAAAGGCTGAAAAACCACTGTTTTAGGAAATGAGCCACCGGCCAGGGCCAGCCGTGAAAGGGAACGTACATAGCCACAATGATGCTGCCGCTCATTTAATTTGTCTCTTTTATGGCCAGTAACTCACAAATTGCTGCGATCTGGACTCAGCTAGGGCCGACCCTGTCAGGGGACCTGACCCCCCAAAGCCTCAAATTGAGGCTTCTCAGTTTTGCAGCTAATTCCAGATTATCCCCGGGGGGATTTGGTTTCTATCTCCCAATCAGGTGTGTTTCTATTGATATTAAAGCTCTCCAGCTCCGCAGGCTGCTTTTCCTAGAGCAGGCAGCTTTTCCTTCTCGCTGTCATGTGCTTTCAGAAAGAGCAATTACTCAGGGGGCAAGACAGAGGATCATTTTAATCAATGCTTGCAGCCAGTGAAATGTCTTCACACTGTCAAATGGAGAGCAGCCCAGTGAAATGCAAGCCAGGCTCAGAGATGGGAGCTGGTCCTTCCCTGCGTGAAACCAACTCAACTTCATTCATTCCAGGCAGTTTCACTGGGTTCCCCCCATGTCTCCCTCTCGCCCGCCTTACTGTGCCCCAGGAGATGAATGGCACCTTAGGATAAGAAACACACAAGGCCAACAGCTGCTTTAAGGATGCTGAGCATTGGCATAGCAATAGTCTGAGGGCAGGTCTCAGTGGATGCAAGGGTATGTGTCCTGAGAAGGGGGGCGGTGTTTGCAGACCTGTGAGTGTCTGTGTATTTGCTAAGATACATGTATGTGTGTGTGTGCACATGTGTGAGGACCTATGGGTATATGGGCATATGTGTTTACTTAGATTGTAAATTCTTTGGGGCTGAGCCTGTCTTTTTGTTCTGTGTTTGTACAGCTCCTAGCACTGTGGGGGCTGGGGCCATGACTGAGGCTTTTAGGTGCTACCGCAATCCACAGAATGCATACTCATAATAATAATGCGTCTGTGCATGTGCCACTGGGAATTGTTATGTACACGTCAGGTGCAGTAGTGTGCATATGTTTAGGGTCCATGTGCATGCATACATGTGTGGGGACACGTGTTTAGCTGTGTATGTACATGCAGGGGTTAAAGTAAGAAAGTGTGAGAGGAGAGGGCCACTCTGTCTCCATCCCCAAGTCCACTAAAACAGGAGAGCTCCCTCTGAACCTGGCTCCCCTCCAGCTCCCATCCCTCTCTGCTGGTGCAGGGAGAACTGCCCCTTCTGTTTCAATCTACTTTAGCCACTGCATACAAAGTCCCTCAAACGTCTCTGTCCAGGCGTGTTACAGCCCCCCGCTAAACCCAGCACACCCAGCTGGGGCTTCAAGGGGGCAAAAGAGTGGCAGAACCGAGATGGCTCCAGCTGTGCCAGCCAAGTGGGTTTCTCTGCCCCCTGCGTCCCTGGTTCCACTCTGCAGTCCGGGCACACCAGGCGTTCAGTTTGCAGCTGCTGCCGGGAGCTGACGTGGTGGTTCTCATTCCCGCAGCAGGGACGGGGGCAAGCGTTCCTGGGTGGTGTCCAAGAACTGCCAAAAGGGGCTTTGGAAGTGTTTGTTTAACGCACGGCACAGGAGGAAAAAGCCACCCTTGCTCTTTCCTTTCATGTCGCCACCTGGCAGCTCTCCCCTCCCCGCTCCTCCCTTCCCGAGGATGAGCGATGAATGCGCCGCTCACAAGGGCACCCACGCTGCCATCTGGGATTACGGGGCCCGAACCAGCCTGACCACAATGCAGCCAATTGCCAGTGCACAATGGGCTGTGACACACAAAATGCTGCCTTGCTGCTGCCCCGGCAGCCAAACCGGCCCCCACCCGGCAGCCCCCACTCTGTCTTTGTCCCAGTGTCTCTCTCCTCCACCCCCTTTTAAACCCACTGTCACTCCCCCACCAGCTCCCACGCTTGCTCCCACAGCCATCGAGTTGGGGGGTTGGGTGGGAGTTTGGGGGGTGCCCCTGTCTTGTGGATAGCGAGCGGCTCGCTCTGACTGGGGCTGTCCGGCTGGCTCCTTTCAGCTGCACCGTTTTCACTGTCAGAGCCACAGCTCAAGGGCATAGAGGTGACGTGCTGCCGTCACAACGAGGGGCCAGATCAACTCTGGTGTAACCCCAGTGACGGTAAGAGAGCTGCCCTGGGGTTGGCATAGGCCGGGGGTCAGCGGGCCAAGGAGAAAGGCCAGATCCTCAAAGGTATTTCGGCTCCTGACTTCTA